>NC_068986.1:92464182-92469093 GCF_001194135.2 Octopus bimaculoides | reverse complement strand
GACAGGCGGTCTTAAACAATGGAGCTGCACCGAGTTGCCGAAACCAAGATCTTTTGAGGATCGTCTTGACACCAGCCCAAAGGATGATACCAGAGTTCCTTCAGCCTACCGCTTCAAGGTTCTTCACAAGCCTTCAAGGCTACCATAACGGCTCAGGGTCTCCGAACGCCAATCCGTACTTCATCCTCCCAAGCGTTCTCCTACTTTGACGTTTCCTAGGATCCACGACCAAGACGTATGAGTTAGGATCCAAATAATGATAATAATAATAATAATAATAATAATAATAATAATAATAATAATAATCCTTTCTACTAAAGGCACAAAGCCTGACATTTTGGAGGAGAGGAATAGTCGATTGGATTGACCCCAGTGTTTCCCTGGTACTTAATTTGTCGACCTCGGCAGAATTTGAACACAGAACGTAAAGACGGATGAAATGCCGTTAAGCATTTCATCCGTCCAATTTCGTGCCAAGTATTCTGCCAAGTCGACCCCTCCAATAAGTATTTGTTCGTAAACACAGTACGGCCACAAGAAATATTTTCACCGCACAAATGCTGCAGTAAATTTGCCTATCACGATGTATAATACATCGTGATATTATAACATAATAAGTATAATACAAAAGCAGCTATTTTAATCTAATACTACTTCCGCTACATATAATTTGAGTCGCTGGATTTGTTAATTTTGCTGTTGTGATTGCCATAGGGAGAATAATCTTCCTAAAAGATTAAGTAGTAAAATATGGTCAAAATATTTTTGGAATTCTTATCAAAACATTTGTTTAAATTTCAATCCGAGATAAAAATTAAGAAGATACATGAATAATTTTCATTTGACGGATATTTGTCCTCATTTTGTTTGTTGTTAACACAACGTTTCAGCTGATATACCCTCCATCAGGTGTCGTGGAGAAATTTGGAACATGGGTTCTCATTCCTAAGGTATTTTTTGATGTAATTATTATTATTATTCAGGTGACTGCCTGGAATCGAACTCAAAATCGTGAGGGTAGTAGCCCACGCTCTTAACCACTGCGCCATATACCCGTGGACAATGATGGAGTGAATTTTAGGACTTATAAATCTAATATTTTCCTAGCCTTCCTTAATACCTAGCATATATGCTAGGACACAACAACCTCCAATGTAGACCGAGTGCAGACATGAATAGCATATGAGAACCAGTATTAAGGAAGGATAGGAAAATATAAAATTTATAAGCCCTAAAATTCACTCCATAATTGCCCACGGACATATGGCGTAGTGATTAAGAGCGCGGGCTACAAACCCCTAGATTCCGAGTTCGATTCCAGGCAGTGACCTGAATGCGAACCCAGGTTCGAAATTTCCCCAAGACACCTGATGGAGGGTATATCAGCCGAAACGTGTTAACAAACAAGATGAGGACAAATGTAAATAATGTACATAATTCCTCTTCTCTTAAATATAGAAATGAATAATTTTATTTAATTTTACGTGAGTTAATAATTATCGGATCTTTTTTAAAACGGGGGCCACATTTTTCATTAACGAAACACTTTGAAACTTGGAACACTGGTAGAATGTGTCATATAAAACATCTTTCTCTCTTAGTCTTCTTAAAAAAAAAAAGAAATCCATAAGTTATTCCATGTTAAAGTTGTATTTCTGTAATTTCAACCAATCACTGACGTCCATTCAGCCGATATACATTAAGTGCCGACTACATAAACAAACGATTCTGAAACAATTAACCCTAACCCTAACCCTAACCCTAACCCTAGGGTTAGGGTTAGGGTTAAAGCAAATTTAAAATGAAAAAAGCAAATAAAACGAAGGTATGGAGATTAAATACGCTTTACATCGCTTAATCAGCCAAAGAAGTAAATGTAAACAACTGAATACTTGTCAGTGATTGGTTGAAATTAGCGAAATAAGACAATTTTTTACATGAAATAAATTCGAATACAAAAATATTTTTCTGTTCTATAACACAAAATAGATAAGTATACGAAGTTTGAAAGTCTTTCCGTACCAAAAACACTACGTAAAACCTTAATGAAAAATGTGGCCCCCGTTTTAAAATAGATCCTAATTATCAAATACACAGGTCATTAACGGGCGATATGTTAACTCCTTTAATTGCAGTAGTTTATAGGTTATTAAAAGACGATATATTAATTCTTTTGAATTTGGTGGTGAGATGAATGCGACTTTATTCTATTCCTGTCTATATTTCTGATGTAACTTAATTTCTGCCCCATAAAAACCTTGTTTATATGTTCATTCTTTTCAGGATGACCGTATTTGGAGGTATCGGAAATGTCGTGGTAGGTTCTGCCTGGATCGAGGCTATCCTAGAAATATAACCGAAGAATTTGGGATTGCCTTACAAGGGCAGGTAACTGCGGCCTATATTCACACCAGGAGGAGAACACTTTATCTATTTAACGGTAATATTTCGTTTAGATATTCTTATAAGACATTAAACTGGTTAGTTAACGACGATAAAGCCGACATTTAAAGTTTAATGATTCATAATTGTGAGATCGAATTTTGTAGACGTCTAATCAATAAAATAAGTATCTATAAGATATTAAGGCCAATTCGATTGATTATATCCTCTCTAATAAAAAGAGACAGAAAAAAAGGTATATGTAGGCAATACAAGTATTTCTATTTGTCTTTACCAGTAGATATGAAGGAGAATCTATGTTGCCCTTATGCATATAGAGGTATTACCTAAAAAGTACAATAAATTCAGTCAAATCCGAGTTGATCACGTGCAAGATTTTTTGAAATTTGGTCGGATTGATATGGAATGTTTTTGCAGCATTGTCGCATTTCAGCATTGACTCCATTTTCCGCGTGTTCAAATACCGCTTCAATCCTCTGCGGGATTTGCAGGTATTTTGACAAATATGACATTGAAACTGGTCATTCTAAATGAAATTCCAATAGTTCATGTGTGCATTACCACATGGGCACGCTTGTACGATCTCATACCAGCATCAGGCATGCATACTTTCGTGCATAAGAAACATTTAAAGAAAGAATGAGAAACATTCACAACGCTAATGATACTAATCTCATTTTTATGAAATTGAGCGCTTTTCAGTGGTACTTGTAACATGTAACCCAGTACAACTTGTCATATAATCGGGTCGTCGACGACTAAATCGGCAACTTCAGGTGCAGTCTTCGACTTTTCTATACAAAGTGTATTTAACACAACACATACATGTTATTATCGATAACTTTATCTACTTCGAGTTCCACAGTTAAAAAGTTATTTCACGTTCTTTCGAAGTTTCTAAATTCTTATGATGTGAACAATGTGTGTGTGTGTGTGTGTGTATGTGTGTCCGTACGCGCTCGAGCGAACGTATGTATGTGCGTGTGAATGTGTGAATATTTATATATGTATGTGTGTACGTGTGTGTCACTGTATGAATATATATGTATGTATGAGCGTATGTATGTACATGTGTGTTGATATGTGAATACATATGTATGTCATTATTCAGTTTTCTTTCAAGATTTCTTGCCAATAGAGAAAGACCCGGTTTCTAACCTAGATCCAGGGCTCCTTCATTGGAATTTCAGCATGTATGTATGTATGTATGTATGTATGTATGTATGTATGTATGTATGTATGTATGTATATATATGCATGTATGTATGTATGTATGTATGTATGTATGTATGTATGTATGTATGTATGTTTATGTGCAGATTTATATGTTTTGTTTTATGTATGTATTCTTATGCATATAGTCGCATATCTAGACATGCTCATATATACTTAAATGATAAACTTCTGGAAAGTCTCACAGATTTTTACAGTTCTAGTGATGGCTTGGATCTGTAGTCTTCGAATCAGCATTCTCCTTTCTGGTTTTGAGAAACCTAATTTCTCATGATTGGTATTTAGGCAGTGTGCTACATATCCCAGGGCCCCAATAATTATAGGTATACATCTGAACTTGTAATCTGGATAGGGTAACTTCAGATTTCTCAATAGTTCAGCGTAGATATTCTCTTTTTCACTCATCTTCAGCTTTGTGCTAACATCCACTGGGAAGTTGGTTTCCACAACTGTACACAGTTTCTCTTCTTTGTCCCAAATCATTATATCAACTCTATGGCTTTTACATTTTATCGAGATTTTCACTGGGACATTCTACCAGCACTCCATTTTATTTTAAGTAGCTATATCTTCCACCGTATTATGGGCTCTTATTTCTTTGTCCTCGGGGTTATCCTTTCCAGGGTCTCGTTAACGGTGTCCTAGCTACAACATCATGTCTCAACGGTAGATGTTACCGTAATGACATTTTCAGACAACTGCTTATGATGTGGGTGATATTTTCGGTGTTAACACCACAAAGTCTGCATCGGCTATCACATTTTATTATGTAATTGTATGAAGATATATGTATGTAGGTGTATAAGTATGTACGTGCGTGTGAATATGTGAATCTATATGTATGCATTTGAGTGTATAGGTGCATATGTCTTAGTGTAGACATCTTTATATGTAAACTTAGTTAATTATTTATCTATCTCCCTCTTCAGGAACCAATGTTCTCCAAGCAGTAAGGTGTGTGAAATGGTTACGTAGACAAGGCTGTTCACTGATTTCCAATGCAAGACCAACCGGATTTCTAACCAGTCTTCGAGATATCGATTCTATGTTTATTGACAGAGACTATCTGCACATAATTCACGGAAATAATTTTTTTGCATCTTCGTTAAGATCTGCAAGAACGCAAATTTTTCAACATGGATCTGTAAGCAAGATCTTTCTAGGATGTAAATCATAGAATTGTGTGAGGAGTCACAAATGCGTAACATTTTGAAAGTTTATATATGTGTGTATGTATATGTATATATATATATATATATATATATATATATATAT
>NC_068986.1:92460285-92460691 GCF_001194135.2 Octopus bimaculoides | reverse complement strand
ATTGCCCCTTGTCAATGCATACATATATATATATATATATATATATATGCATAGATATATATGCATACATATATGCATATACATATATGGGTACAGGACGTCACCAACCGTAAAAACGAATAAGTTCAACACGCAAACAAAATAACGAGAGAAACAAATGGAAAACAAGACAAGTAACATAAAGAACGACCCTTCATCAGTTGTCGGCTGGCTATCTACTCCTCATTTCGAGCATATATATTCCGGCTATTTAGTATCTGACGAGATGTTGCAAATCTACGCGCTTTACGGACACGAAACTCTGGGTAACTCCATCAATCAACCATAACTATCTTTATCTAAATACCCTACTGCTCTATAACATATAATGTGCTTCTCATTCGGATTCATGATTTACTGCCGAAAT
>NC_068986.1:92457433-92458790 GCF_001194135.2 Octopus bimaculoides | reverse complement strand
ATATATATATATATATATATATATACGTATCTATTGTCTGTTCATCTATCTATATCTAGCTACTCACACAGACACACACTCGCACACATATGTGAGGAAAAGCAATGTGTGCGTGTATGTGTGTACCATATATACATATACAGTTACTCATAGGTGAATATATACGCAAAGATGTTTAGTTATAAGTGTGCAGTTAACTCAAATATATTCACACATAGTGTGTCAATGTTAATACACAAACAAATTACATACACATACACATATACGTTGACATCTCAGATCGTACATCAAGAGCAATTATATCTATCCAACCCTCAGAAAAAACTGAGGCAATTTGTCGTGACACCAGTGAAACATTAGCAAAACATTAGCCCCAAATTAGGTGACTGTTTAACATTTTGATTGTGTTGGTCCTTCTGTTAGGCAGTTAAGTAGTCATTGTTTCCTACACCACGATTCCATAGAGAGCAAAGTTGAAACGATGAAAGCGAATCTCTGTTTAGTGCATATATTAATTCTAATTGCAAGCTTGGCAGACGATAGCTGTCCTAGCTTATTTACTGGGTCTGTTTTTGCTTCTATGCTTTGAGTTCACGTCGTACAATGTTTCCTCGTCGCCTTTCATCCATTCATGCCGTTGTTTTTGTAGTCGTTCAACTATTTCCAACTAGGAAGCTTCGGTGTTTTGTGTTCATGTGGTACATTGCTTCGCTTTCATCTTTCATTTAT
The DNA here is from genome assembly GCF_001194135.2 of Octopus bimaculoides. NCBI lineage: Eukaryota > Metazoa > Mollusca > Cephalopoda > Octopoda > Octopodidae > Octopus > Octopus bimaculoides. The sequence goes on along the minus strand of NC_068986.1, from coordinate 92,458,061 downwards.
TCTTCTATATACACATCCATTCATCCACTCATACAGCATCTATCCATATATCCATCTTCCCCCTCCATACATACGTACATCTTTCTATCGTCTCAACCAGCCACCAATCAGTCCACCCAACCGTACTTACAGACATACATCTATGCACCCATGCGTACGTATGTCCGTATGTCCATCCAACTAGCCAGCCAGCCATCCAGCCAGCCAGCCAGCCAGCCATCTACCCATCCATCTATCCATGTATACATCCATACACCCGCCTCGCATATATCCATCCACTCATCCATTGTATCCACCGATCCATCCAGCCATCCATCCATCTGTCCCATCCATCCATCAATCCAGCCAACTAACCACCCCCCTCCCCTAGTCTATCAACCTCCCAGCAATTTAACTTCATGTTTATTTTAATTCGATTATTAAAACAATGACCGCTCGTATTGCAAGAAAGCGAAGCAACGCGACATGACTGCAGCCAGACCTAATAGCAGACATAGTGCTGTGGGTTGGTAGGGTTCGAATCCAAAGACTTCAGTGATATGTCAGATTTGGTAATATAAAATAACTTCTATGTGCGCAACTTACAAAATAAGTGTCCATGAAATATATAAATATATGTGTTTATATA
>NC_068986.1:92454851-92457049 GCF_001194135.2 Octopus bimaculoides | reverse complement strand
ACACACACACACACATATATATATATATATATGTACTTATATATACCACATAGATAAATGTGTGTGTGCGTGTGTGCGTGCGTGCGTAATGAAAAATCGAAATGGAACATATGGAATCAATTACCAGAAACGGACAAAGGACAAATAAAGATAGAAATCCTCTCGTCTGCTGCGGAGACCAGACTCGTTGTAGTTTCGGCGCGTTTAAAGTCCAATATATATATATGGAGTGACAGATATGCCAAAGTTATACGGTGGAATGGTAAATGCAGTGAAGTAGCAGATAGTGTGTAGTGGCAAAATAGTGTACAAAATGCCTTGTGGTATTTGTTACAGATCTTTATATTCTAAATTCAAATCCCACTTACGTCACTTTAGCTTTTTATCCTTCCGGGATCGATAACATTAAGTACAAGTCAAATATTGGGATCGAAGTTAATTCGATAAACCATTTCCCTAAAAATGGTAGCCTTGTGCCTAAATTAAAAATATCCGGAGCCGAAGATTAGTAGAATTGATAGGACGTTGGAGAAAATGTCTTGCAATGTTTGTTTTGGCTCTTTACGCTCCGGTTTCAAATCTGGCCATAGTCAACTTTACCTTTCATTCTTCCGGAGTAGCTGAAGTAAAGTAACAATCAAGGGGTCGACTTAATTGACTAATCCCTTGCATCAAAATTATTGGCCTTGTATCTAAATCAGAAACCAAAGGCGGCGAGGAGTAGAATCGCTAAGGCATTGGGGAAATGCCCTGCAGTATTTCTTGCTGTACTTAATAGTCTGAGTTCAAATCCAACTGGGGTCAACTTTGCTTTTCATCCCTTTGCTGTTGATAAACTAATTACTGAATCGATGGTATCGACCCAACACTTAACTGAGATCTTGTTAAATTTCTTCCAGCAACCATAAGTATTTCTAATTGTCACCACATTATTTTCATGTAGTTTTGATGTAGTTTTCTATGTTGTAGTAGCTTTGATGTTGTTTTGATGTTGTTTTGATGTTGTTTTGATGTAGTTTTGATATAGTTTTCTAGGCTGATGATGAAAAACGCATTCATTCCCCCCCCCTTTAAATTAATGATAAAGAAGTGACAAGCATTTAAAAATTGTGTAATTTTAGCCAATCAGAAGCCTTCAATCGGGTGGGGATTTGAAATACCTCAAGTGGTCGAAAGAAAAGAAATTTAACAAGATCATTTAACTGGTACCAATGAATAAAGTACCAGCCTGTTAAGTAGTGGGGTCAATTGTATCGACGAAACTCTTCCCTTCAAAATTATTGACCTTGTCCCTAAACCAAAAACCATTATTACAGAGATCAGCTTCAAGTAGAGAGAGAGAGAGCTAAAGCGGTTTGTCTCACTACGCCTTTGATCATGTCGGAGCATAGGAAACAAAAATGACGACAGCGACGTAAACAGCTACTACTGCAATTATTACAGTTATAAGAGTAACAACAGCTGCAGCAACAACAACAACTATATCACCATCAACACCACCAACTTCAACCACAACAGCTAAGAGAATCACTACCACCGCCAACAACAATAACGACACCGGATGAAAAAGAAATAGAACCCTTTACGTAATCACTCGGCCAGCTAGACATAGCAGCCAAACTTTTCTCAAATTTCTTCCCAGCGTTTTGGAAAAGAAGATAATATAGAATGTGATCTTGAGTACTGTACATTTAGGAAAATGTTGGGATGGCCACAGATGAAATGCCTTTGATAATGTACCTGCTTTATTAGAGCTGACGCATGGTTAAAGAATAACAGTAACAACAACAACGAATGAAAAAGAAATAGAGTCCTTTACGTAATCGCTCGGCCAGCTAGACATAGCAGCCAAACTTTTCTCAAATTTCTTCCCAGCGTTTTGGAAAAGAAGATAATATAGAATGTGATCTTGAGTACTGTACATTTAGGAAAATGTTGGGATGGCCACAGATGAAATGCCTTTGATAATGTACCTGCCTTATTAGAGCTGACGCATGGTTAAAGAATAACAGTAACAACAACAACAAAGACAGGCTATGTGGTTAAGAAACTCGCTCTTCAACTACGGGCGTTTGGGTTCTGTCCCACTGCGCGGCACCTTGAGAAAGTGTCTTCTACTATAGCCCCGGGCCGATCAATGCCTTCTAAGTGAGTTAGACGAAAAATGTGTAGAAGCCAATCGTGTGAGTGTGTGCGTG
>NC_068986.1:92452991-92453624 GCF_001194135.2 Octopus bimaculoides | reverse complement strand
ATAAAAGAATAAAAGAATTCATAATAATATTTAATAAGGATTCTTAAAACATTGAATGATTATGAGGAGCCACTCGTGTAAAAATGGGAGCCAAAGAGGCCCATAGGTAAAAAGTGGCCGAGAAACAGGGGACAGTGTAAACAGCTGAATACTTGTCAGTGATTGGTTGAAATTATCGAAATAAGACAATTTTTTACATGAAATAAATTCGAATACAAAAATTTTTTTCTGTTCTATAACACAAAATAGATAAATATACGAAATTTGAAAGTCGTTCGGTACCAAAAACACTACATAAAACATTAATGAAAACTGGTGCCCCCGTTTTGAACAATATCCGACTAAATCCTTAAAGACGGTGATCCAGCATAGCCGCAGTCCGATGGTTGAAACAAATAAAAGATAAAGAATATAAGATAAAGTACAACACAAACGAAAGCTAAATCCACGACCACCACCACCACAGCAACAACAACAACAATAGCAACAATCATACCCCCAATACACCACCACCAACCCCACTTCACCCCCCTTACTCTCCACTTAATGCGGTCACGTCTCCATCTGTCACTTTGGTAATGCATGAGTAGTTAAACCACGTGACTTTTAAGGGTGTTTCAGGGTGGATAATTG
>NC_068986.1:92444573-92451500 GCF_001194135.2 Octopus bimaculoides | reverse complement strand
ATATATATATATATATAAGCGTATGTATGTATGTACAATTGAATTCCCTTCGTATCCTAAGTAACCGAAAACAAACGTACCTTACTAAGCCAATGAAAAGATCTCTTTTGCAGACATCGCTTTCTGATCCCCTCGTGTAGTTATTAGAATCATATGGCAAACAATTCTTCTGCTCTCCTTGTATCATCTACCAATTATCCTCCCAAGTACTCAAAAGTCAATGACGAAATCCAAAACACTTTTACATTCTTCACATAAACCCAGTGGAATGAGTTCTACCGAGAAACAGAATGAAGACTTTTCATAATTCAACAGCGCCAGAATCACCAACATAAACACTGTAGTAACATACAATCAACGAAGCAAATATAAGCGCTTCCAAAAGCATACCCCATATGGCAACATATACAAGAGAACTCTGGTTATATTTCAGAAATAACCAACCTCATAAAAACCAGTGATAGCTTCAAAGACAAATACACTAACACGATACATATCTGAAACAAAAGCTCAGAATTGTACAACTAAACATGGAATTAAAAAATAAACCATTAAAAACAAATTTTGAAAACTGACAGATATTTGTATCCAGTATCAACCGCAAAGAAAATACTATACAGAGCCGTTAGCAGCGCCACCAGCAACAAAGATTACACCATATTTCCATGTTACAATAATAATCTAAAACAACATAGCCACACTACAACATGAAACAAGTGGTTTTTAAAATCAACAACTCTAAATGACTCAAAATAACATCAACGAAAGTATGCATCTCTCAACCTAAACCACGGTTTTAAGTCTGACCACGGTTTTAAGTCTGACCACGGTTTTAAGTCTGACCACGGTTTTAAGTCTGACCACGGTTTTAAGTCTGACCTTTACATCTGACATTCAAAATGCAATAGGGAAGTGTAAAACTCCAAAAGGGCCAGGCAAAATCCTTTTCAAGCTGCTGCAATCGAGATGTTTCAAAACATCACACCAAGAGTCTATCTTCCGTTAATTTTGGTAGGATCTCAATTTCATGTCATGTATTTTCCCAATGAGTGGTGTGGATGTCTCCAAAATATAATGTCCGATACAGCCTGTTGTTCAACGCGATAGCAATGGCCATCAAAGCCGACACTGCATTGAGCAACTGTAGGAGAACTGAGTGGAATATGTCCGTAAATCTCCTCTTTGGTCTTGTGCCTACACCGTGAAATGTCTTGAGTCCTCGTGAGAAGTTTAGTGTACTTACCATCGAGACAACATTGAAAGCACGTTTTGACTCCTTAGAGAAGGGTGTTCCTTACATGTGTCTTGAAGCACCACAGCCTTGTTGAGTTTCGAAATACTTAATTACCAGGCAAAATCTTAAATATATTCCTAAACTATCTAGAGCCTGAAGGAATCATCACGCAAACCAACGTCTACAACCGTTTGTTTAAGCTGTGTCAAATTGCTGGAATCTGAAAGCAAGGCAAAGTATACTAAAGCCAAACAAAAACCCAAGTGAAGCAACAATATACAGGCTTATCACCCTCCTATGAACAACTTCAGACACTCTAGAAAATCTTCTAACTCACACTTCCCCTCCGCTAATATCAACACGGATTCAGGCCGCTGTGCATGAAGCTAATACAAAAGACACCAAAATGGCTTCTTCAAGAACATAAAACTCTCATAAATGTGCCATTCTAACTACCATCAACATCAGCATAGATTTTATAGAAAACATTCAATATTACCTGAAGAAACAACATAAAACGCTGTACTGGAAGGGACACCACTATCAGGTGTAAAAAAAAAAAAACAGCAGCTATAACGTTCTGACCAGATCTTACTGGTATGTTTTCAATATGGTGACCATCAGAATCTACAGGTGTACAGTTAGAGACTGAACAACAAAGAGAGATGCAGTACCACACTGCATCCAATGCAATTTATCACCGGATATTCATGTGTAGTATATCTCTCTGCCAAGTGGTGACATGGCATGACTGAAAAGATGGATTGTGAGTCACATTATGCCGAGAGATTACACGAGTAGAGCTGATCTTGAACTATATGCACCAGCACCACTGTCAACACCAAACGCATAAAACATTGGTGAGCAAACCATCAGATTTCCGAAATTATGTAGTGAACAAAAATAGCACGACCCAGAACTTACAATTTCCCGGATGGAGTACCACGCTGGGATCTGTCCTCTTGCCCACTCTTTTCAACCCATATTTACATGTCATTTCCATAACACAATATTCAATACGTTGATGAGATCACATTCTAATCCTCTCTCCATCTTTCGGACACAAGTGCATGGCTACACTGACTCCTTCATAAATCACCAAAGAACCTAACACAGCAAGAATGAATTTAGGTTAGCGTACAGTTTACGGTCTTAAGAAAAATAAATGTAAATTGTCCTAGAAAAAGTGTAAGTAAACTGCGATAGGAAGCGGAAGTGATGATAGTGACACCCCAACATTTCATAAAACGAACATAAAGAACTCCCTCACTCTGCCTCATCCACTGGCATCAACATACAGTAATCCCTCGACTATCGTAGGTGTTACGTTCCAAGACCTCCCACAGAAATAATTAAAATCTAAAGAAATATGAATAACTATCGGCCGCAGAAACCCGGATATACTGAGGAGACCGCGATATAAATTTACATATATTAGCCAGAAAAATCCGCGATGTACTGAATGCGCGATAGGTAATCCGCGATATGGCGAGGGATTATTGTATGTAGTATTTTCTAATGATGTTGAACATTTCAAAAGTAGTCTTTGAGATACACCATTCCAATGCACTATACTCAACCACGAACACCAAGGAGAAGGGTGACGTTTTCATCTTATTCAAAATATACGTAGGTTTTCATGTTATATCAAATATATGTATGTCCTGTACATTGTTTACATGGAATTATGATACATCACTATCATCACTTCTGGCTTCAATTGCAATTAATTTCATTATTTCAATGAATTTACTTTCACTTTTTTACGACCGTAAACTGCATATTAGCCCAAATTTAAAATAGAACCTACAAATCTGCCGTCTCTCTTCTTACCGTCAACGCCAGAGAACATCAAAAAATAATAACCAATCCTAACACTCAACAGAAATATATCACAAACATAGAAAACAAAAATTACTACAGACACAGAAAACAAAGAATACTAGGAATTGCTTAAAACACGTTCACATCATTCACAGTACATATAGCAAGCAGTAAAGAAAGCAAAGTAACATAGAAACATACTTAGAATAATCACATGTCCTACAGACGACCAACAGAATGAAACAATAGCGATGTATGAACAATACATTAGACCAGAAGGAGGTGAACTATTTTTAACGTTGGGAGGACGCATTGAATTTAACTGTCATTTGATAAGGTTGCATTTAAAAATAATTATACTGCTAAATTTATAAAACAAGTTTTTATGAAATGATATTTTATAAAATAAAATATAATTATTCATAAAAACTATTTTAAAAAATGTAAAACTGGTGGAGTTTTGCAATTTCGAGATGTCCTTTTATACACAACTGTATTTTCTTTAAATAAGTTGTTACGATATGGCTGGCAGCGGCATTACTGGTGACAATAGAATTAGTTGCAAAGTTCGTTAAGGGTCGCCAATTGCAATGATAAGATTATTTATGATTTTTGGTAATCAACAGTGTGACGATTCGATGATTTGACGGAAAGAACACAAATTCCATTGAAATTTTAAATGCAAAATATTTATTTTCGTCTTGAAAAAAGGCCGTTATTACGAATGACAGAAAATGTATTTACTCCAGAATAAGAGTTCAACAATATGGATGAGACAAGAGCGCAAGTGAATTGAAATCTTTTCTGTCTGGCTGCCAATTTTCAATCTTTTTAATTTTTGTTCGAATTGATTTCATAATCAGTGTAATTGATGTAGTTCTATATGCTAATCAGTGCCATGAAATGCATTTTCGCCATACTTCAGTTTTGGTTAATTTGGGGTAGTTTTAGCCAACCGTAAGCTACAGGCACATTTATGCCTCTTTCCATTGTAACAAGGCAAGCATGAGAACTCTTTTGTCTGCGAGAAAGCACGTATTGGCGAATACTCATTGAGGTGGTCGTAAGATGTGCTAAAAATAACAGTTAAAAGGCCTTAAATAACGCACGAAATTTCTTTTTCTACCTTTGCATAATCGTATGAATTCCCGTGTGTAGAAATATAATTCGCAAAAATTTTCTGAAAATTCCAAAAGCTATAAAAAGTTACGAGGGAATTATACGGGGTGCGTAAAGCAGAATTCCGCCGATATTTCATGTTTACAGTTAACAACATGTGCTGTCACGCACAAAATGACAGATTCGAAATCCTGTTTTCTGATTGGGTAAAAATTATCAAACTTTAAACCTCTATAACTTTTTTTTTTTAATATTTTCTGGAAAAAGGGAAATATCTCCTGAGCTTGGAAAATTACATTAGTACACCAAATTTTAAAATTTTAAATAAACCTTGAAATTTCCATAGGTGCCGCCAAACAGAAACGATCCATGGATTGTCTTGCAGCATGATGAGTATATGTCCAACTGGAACTATCTGGTTGATTCTAGACGCTTGGTGGTTTAGCTGCCGTCGACGTCGTTATCACCATCTATTGGTCTTGATTTTACACTTACACTGCTCACAGCTGATTGGTTTTAAAGCTTAGGCCACTACTGCTTACGGACACTGCTCCCTAGTGGCTAAGAGGGGCTGAATATATAGCAAGTGCTCTTATCAGAAAAAGTGAACCAAAGTTATTTAATGACTATCCTATATATTGTTTGTCCAAGAAAACTGCTTGTTTACAACAATTTCAGATTCAGTGAATTAGACATCTGCTAGATCTATCGTATTTGAATGGTCAGCTAGCTAGAAGATAAAAATAATTGTTAATGTGTTTTTCAGACTTGAATGGGTTAGTCGCGTGTTGACGTTAATCTTTGACAACATTCTGCTTATTGTTATTCAGTTACTTTTAAAAGTGAATTCAGTTTCGATTTCTGAGTGTTTTGGAACTGCCAAATATTCCTGCTACAGAGTAATTACAATTGTTGATAAAGAAATATGAATAAGTGTTTAGATAAAATACACACACACACACACACACACACAAACTGGTGTTTCTTGAATTAACAATTAGTTGAAAAGATAAGCTTTAAATAAAATAAAATTAATTAAAATAAACTGTTGTACGACAATTCTTTTCCTCAAAATACACATTTTTTCACAAGGCCGCTTTTAGCCATTTAGAAGAGCCATAGAGCCTTCCTCCACTGTCACCACATCCACAGAGATGCTTCTAGGTGCTCACTGGACCTGTCAGAAATTATTGTCGACACCACTACCACCATAAATTCGGAAAGAACACATTAACTGAAGTAGTCTAAGATACACTTAAGATGGCTCGATTATCATTACTGGAATGCTTTCCATCATTCCAATAATGATCATAAACTTACTCACGCAGGCCAAGTTTAACCAAGGGTTAAACAAGAACAGCAACAACATCAACAGGCATATAGAGATACCTAGTTCAGTGTGTTGAGACTGTGACACTACAGCCCATACAGTTCACCACAGCATGTCACTGTGTGTATACAATGCTTCTCAGATAGATAGAACCAAGGTGTGTATATCTTTGGATTCGGACTTAGGTCTTTCACCGTCTGTCCGCGGTGGCATGGCATAAACCTAGGTGGTCTTACGCAACAACAACAACAGTCATCATCATCACCGAATTTACCACCATCATCATCATCAGCGTCAATTTGGTCATCCTGTACATTTTCATCGCCGTCGTCATAAGTATCATGGCCACCGTCATCGTAGTCACCGTCGTAGTCTTTAGCCTCGTCACCATCTCCACTGTCTTTATCGAGCTTATTGTTACGGCTGTCTTACATTGCAGTATCTCTCAGACAGTAGTAGTGGTAGTAGCAGTAGCAGCAATGATGGTGGTGGTGGTGGTGGTGGTGACTGTGATTGTGGTGACTGTGGTGATTAATAGAGATGGGTAATAGTGGTGGTGGTGGTGGTGGTGGTGGTGGCGGCGGCTGCGGTACCACCAGCAGCTATCTACATCAGTTTCATTCATCCGGTGTAGATTTGCATAGCTTGAACATTTTCTAAAAAAAAAAATTTCTTTTTTGGGGTTCTTTTTTGTTTTATTTTATTTTATTTTATTTTATTTTATTTTTCGATTTCTTTTTATTTAATGACTTTCTGTTTGGCACCTGGAATGTATTATATCTTAACTGACCGAAATGTGTCTTGTATGTATTATGTGTGTGTGTGTGTGTGTGTGTGTGTGTGTGTGTATACGTGTATGTACGTGTGTGTGTGTGTACGTGTGTATTTATGCAAGTATGTATTCACATATGCACAGTCTCTCACACACACACACATATACACATGCACACACATACACACACACACGCATGCACAGTCACACACGCACGCAGTCACACACACACACACACACATATACACACACAGAATCACATACAAACGCACACGCACGCATGACAATAAGACTCGACAGAGTACATCTCAACTTGATTGAAAATGCTCAACGGACAATTAAAAGAAGTAAAAAAATCACTCGGGGCTATGACATTAGCGTGAAGTTAAATAATGGAAAGGATAAATATCTGGAACACCAGACGATGTAAATATGTGCAGCACTTCACCAAGACTCATCTGTTACGTTTGTTTGTGCGAATGTGTCGGTATGGCATGTACGTATGTATGTATGTATGTATGTGTATGTATGTGTATGTGTGTATGTATGTGTGTATGTGTGTGTGTGTATGTATGTGTGTGTGTATGTATGCATGTATGTATGTGTGTGTGTATGTATGTGTGTGTGTATGTATGCATGTATGTATGT
>NC_068986.1:92441652-92444193 GCF_001194135.2 Octopus bimaculoides | reverse complement strand
GTGTATGTATGTATGGTATGTATGTATGCGTGTGTGTGCATGTATGTATGTATGTATGTGTGTGTGTGTGTATGTATGTGTGTATGTATGTATGTATGTATGTGTGCATGTATGTATGTATGTATGTGTGTGTGTATGTATGTGTGCATGTATGTATGTGCGTATGTGTGTATGTGTGTATGTATGTATGTGCGTATGTATGTATGTGTGTATGTATGTATGTGCGTATGTATGTATGTGTATGTTTGTATGTGTGTATGTATGTATGTGCGTATGTATGTATGTATGTATATATGTATGTATGCATGTATGGATGTATGTATGTATGTATGTGTGTGTCTGTATATATGTATGTTTGTATGTATGTATGCACGTATGTGTGTATTTATGTACTATGTATGTATTATACAGGGTGGGACAGAGAGGACGAACGTTTTTGAAAACTTCACAAAACCATTAACTTTAGCTGCAAACAAATTTTATTGACATCATTGTGTTCGTATTAAATTAGTATTTGCCAAAATCAAGCGTGGAAAACAACAACATCCATTATGTGGTGTCCGTTTTCATTGATGCATTTCTGGAGGCGTTCTTGGAAGTTGGCCTCCTTGCTCCCCAGCATTGCTCTCCCTATTTGGGCGACCTCTACGCGAAAAGCTTCCTTCAAATCGTCCAATGTGCGGAACTTATGCGCATACATACGTGTCTTGAAGTTTCCCCACAAGAAATAATCACACATAAACAAATCAGGGGACCGAAGAAGACCAAGGAATGTCAGCAAACCTGGTAATGAGGCGGTCACCGAAGAAAGGGCGAAGAACATTCTTTGATACTCTGGTTGTGTGTACGGGTGGAAATGCAGGTCTTCATGCAAATTACGCCTTACCGATCGATTACCGATGCCAAGTTCAGTGGAATGCATCCGAGCAGAGCGATTCGGACACCATATCAAAGATTGTCTGACGCGTTCCACATTTTCCGGGGTTCGTACTGTTCGTGGCGTCCCACCAGTCTCATATTCATTAGTGTACCTCGTGTACGAAGTGTGTACGTGTGTGTACATTTGTGTGTCTGAGTTTGTCCCCCATCATCGCTTGACAACCGATGTTGGTGTGTTTATGTCCTTGTAACTTAGCGATTCGGCAATAGAGACCGATAGAATAAGTACTAGGCTTACAAAGAATAAGTCCTGGGGTCGATTTGTTCGACTAAAGGCGGTGCTCCAGCATGGCCGCAGTCAAATGACTGAAACAAGTAAAAGAATATATATATATAAAACGTCATATGTAAACGAACATAAGTTTGTTTTTGAAGAGTTGAAATGTAGATGAAGTAGCAAGATATATTTTTCAACGCGTAAATATTGACAGAGCAGCATATCGCTCACACCTCTCTAATATCCGGTCAGGGTGCTCTACCTTTAAGCTAAATTGCCAACTGCAATTTTAGAAGTTATAAAGTCATCCAGAAACGCTAGATGTCATATGGTTTACGTCATATGTAAATAAACATAATTTCGCATGAAACTATTAGTAGCTCGTAATTGTATACTGTGTACATTAAATAATATTCATCTTTCACTAAATGGAGAACATTTTTGTTGATCTTACCTTAACGGAAAAGTAAACCACACGCACACACACATCTATATACATGCATGCATACATACATATAATTTAAACAAAGATGAGCGAATAAAAATAACTTAGAGTGGTCTATGGCAGGGGGTTTCAAACTTTTTGACTTGCAGACCCCTTTATATTTCAGGCTTTACCTTAGGGACCCCCTTACAAACGCTTATGAAATTTATACATAAATATTTGCTTAAAATAACATATATTTTTACATTTATTTATTTATTTAACAGTATTTAACAAATAGGTTTATTGTCAATTATACACACAGGATTTTTTAAATACATACTTAGTGAGAAGGATGTGCTTGCTTGGCTCTGCACGGACCCCTGTCTTGGCTTTCCACGGACACCCTGTCTTGTCCTTGCGGACCCCCTGTGGTCTGCAGACCACAGTTTGAAAACCCCTGGTCTATGGCATGGACAGCATAGACAAAATCATGTCATGGACAGCATAGACAAAATCATGTCTCAAATACCATACAACATAATTTCTTGATTTATTACAATTTTTTCCACCACTTCTACAGAATATATCATAAACACCAAATGGCAATGAAGACCAGCTCCATATGAGAGATAATCTCTAGAATAAAGAGGTCTTCAGAGCTAACATGACATCAAGAGCTAACATGGCATCAAGAGCTAACATGGCATCAAGAGGTCTTCAGAGCTAACATGGCATGCTGGAGGTGAGAGAATTATCTTCGACACGCGTTTTTGTCAGAAGCTTTGCCTGTATCCTGCTTCTTATTTCGGAAGATATTCAAGCAAATCTTCAATCACAATCAACCATTAGATAATGTTTCATACAGTTTTAACATACATCAGCAAATATGTTTAAAATGGATACCCTAACATACACAAACACACACAAACACACACATAGATACATTTATATATATATA
>NC_068986.1:92439142-92441619 GCF_001194135.2 Octopus bimaculoides | reverse complement strand
AAAAACTACAGAAGGCTTGTGTTACATGGTTAAAGTATATATTTAAATTATGTCAGAAAAATGTAAGAAAAATGTTATAAAAATGTTATAAAATCTTTTTGGTATATAAACATTGTATTTTGAGAAATAACCGGTTTCGTGTTGTCTTTTCAAATTTCTCTACTTCCTTGTGTCGTGTTCATATACATATATACATCATATGTAGCAGGCACATTTCGGTCAGTTACTATATAGATACATTCCAGGTGCCAAAACAGAAAGTCATTAAAATGCAACGAAAAAAGAATTTAAAAAGAAATATTTTCTTTTAAAACTTTCTGCAATACAAATATATACCGGATGAACAAGACTGATGTAAATAACTGTTGGTGGTACTACTACTACTACTACTACTACTACTACTACTACTACTACTACTACTGCTGCTGCTGCTGCTGCTGCTGCTGCTGCTACTACTACTGTCACTGCTGCTACCGCTGCTACTGCTGCAACTGCTGCTGCTACTACAAGTACTACTACTACTACTACTACTTCTACTATTAATACTACTATTGCTGCTGCCGCTACTACTACTACAACTACTACTACTACTACTACTACTGCTGCTGCTGCTGCTGCTGCTGCTGCTGCTGTTGATGATGATGCTACTACTACTACTACTATCGGTGTTGTTAGTCAGGTCACGTCCCGGTTTCGACGCTATTGCGCGACGTCTCCTCGGCCATGTCTAATTTAAGTAAACCCAAGTTCCAAGTCGAGTCACGGAAGTTTTATTGAAGCCTGCCGGATGAGCTGTGCCTGGGATTCAGAAGGGACAGTATTGCTACACGCTATGTCATTCTGATATTTCTCGAGAGACACATTAAGAGTACACGGATTCTTAGGATAGTCAGAACGTCTGATAAGAAAGCTTGGAGAGTTTGTGTGGACGGATGAGTGAATCTGATGTGGCTCAAAGGGGTATGGAACCGACATGGTGCGGCTGGGGTAAACCAGCATATGCTGTCGAGCACCGCTGCCGATATTGGGGGTTGCGTTCTATGCTTTGACCCAAGCATAGCACGGGCTCGCCTCTTTGAGCTGAGAAATGAATGGAATGCCTGGTGTGTGTCTTGTGGCCACCCCTTTCTAATATATATATATGAGCGCTGTTGTTTCTCTTGAAGCATTGTAACATCGAAGAAGGTAGAAATCGAGAAAATAGGAAGCTTCTGACAATGTAGAAAGTTTTATAAAACCTTTATATTTTAAGCGCAAAGGCCCATCTTCAGAAGACAAATAGCCAGAAAAATGTCCAGTTATGTAGGTTCCGCTACCGGGTTATAAAGGTTTTATAAAACTTTCCACATTGTCAGAAGCTTTCTATTTTCTCTCTTGCTATATATATATATATATATATATATAAGGGTAAATATATGAAGCATTATTACTGTTTAAAACAGTAATAATGAGGTGGCTAGCAAGACTACTACCTAAACAGGTATAATATAGAATAGTTGAAGAGCAATGCAATGAATATTATAAAAAATAGGCCTACCTTCAGGATGGAATATGAAGGCAGTTAATACATACCCCATATTCCATCCTGAAGGTAGGCCTATTTTTTTTTTTTTTTTTTATAATATTCATTGTATTGCTCGTGTGTGTATTTATCATAGAATTGGTGGTTTTTTGAAGCTTTCGCTTTGATATTTAGCAAGCGGTATCTTTACCCTTCTTTTCTTCAAATATAGAAAAATGCTTAATAGTGACCATTAATGGTTTCTGGTTTATAAAATTTATAATTAAATTGTTTTTCGTAAATAATATGTCTAATTTTTATAGATTACGGAATTTAGCCAAACGTGCAGAAAAATATTTGAAGAGGTAGGTACAAGAAGACGGTTAAGGGAATAAAAATAAAAATTAAAATTAGAAATAAAAATATTGAAAATTAGGGAGAATTTATTTACATTATCCACTGCTAAAACGTATATAATAATCTATGGAGTGGTATAGTAAAATTATATTTGATAATAATATCGAAAAGTTTTGTTTATATTGTGGAGAAAATTTTAAAAAATAAAGATAGATTTATGTGTAATGTGGGGGAGATAACAATTAAGGGGAAAATGGGGGTCTTACTAAAATATTCATTTTACAAAGAAAAAAAAATAGATTAACATCATATTTAGATGGATATGTTCACGCAAATTTGTGTCTTATATATTACACCTAGCGTCTCTGGATGACTTTATAAGTTTTAAAATTGCAGAAGAATTTGTCAGTAAAGTAGTTCAGCTTAATGGTAGTTCACTTGACCGGAAATCAAAAGGATTCTCGTGGCTGGTTGCTGACGGATTTTATCCTATATGTGCTGTTCTCAGTATTTACGCATTGAAAAATATATCTTTCTAATTGTGATGCAATACATTTCAGCGCTTCAAAAACAAACTTATGTTTGTTTACATATGGCATAATACACACACACACACACA
>NC_068986.1:92436545-92438608 GCF_001194135.2 Octopus bimaculoides | reverse complement strand
TGTGTGTGTGTGTGTGTGTGTGTGTGTGTGTGTGTGTGTGTGTGTGTGTTGTGTTGTGTGTGTGTGTATTTATGTATCATGCATGTTTATATCTCTACACACAATCCGTTTCAAACGAATTCTCCCCCACAGTTCTTATTTCTAGCAACTAACCTACTCCACCCCTGTTGACCGTTCACTATAATCTCCTCTACCCCCACCTTCTCTATGCATCTTTCACTTTCCTTTCAGATTCTTACGAACTCACCTGTAGCACTTCTTATATTCATTCATCTCTATGTAACTTGAACGTACGCTCCCAGACATGCTCACCGTTTTCTTTACTTCCCAACCGTAGTACCATGTACCTCTCCTACAGCATGACCTCTGTTTCTGCTTCGCATCATCTGGCATAAAGTCATCTCCTTCAATACTTACAACCACCCATTTAAAGAATCTTCGCTTGCAAATTCCTTGATGACTTCATTGGTGTCGGTGTCACACAAAAAAGTACCTAATTACAGCTTGTAATGCAGTCAGCGTTAGGAAGGGCACCCAGTCGTAGAAACCATGTCAAAGCAGAAATCGGAGTCTGACGCAGTATGCTGGCTCGCCAGCTCCTATCGAATCGTCCAACCCATGCCAGGATGGAAAACGGACGTTAAATAACGATGATGATGATGACGTCGATGACGACGACGAGCGTATTATGTATATATTATTGATTTAAGCAGCGCAGTAAGCAATGTGTACCAAAACGGAAAGCTATAACTGTGATTGAATATGACTGAGGGTGTTAGAAACACCTACATTGCTAAAGATAAGAGCTAAATGCTCTGATGCTGCAGTCAAAGCACATAATTGTATACATACATGCCAACAGGGATCGTAATCGCCCGAAAAGCAGCGGTCGAGCGGCACAACAAGCATGGTTGTATGGTAAGAAGCTTGCTTCTTGACCACATGGCTCTGGGTTCAATCTCACTGCGTGGCACCTTGAACAAGTGTCTACTGTTATAGCCTCGTACCGATCAAAGCCTTGTGAGTGGATTTTGGTAGACGGAAACTGTAAGAAGCCCGTCGTATATGTATTGTGTGTGCGTGTGTGTGTTTATGCTTGTGTCCGTGTTTGTCCTCCATTGTGGTTTGACAACCGGTGTTGGTGTGTTTGCGTCCGTGTAACAGCGGTTCGGCAAAAGATATCGATAGAATAATTACCAGGTTTAAAAAGAAAAAAATAGGTACTGGGGCGATTTATTCGACGGAAAAAAATTTCGATAGGGGTGCCCCAGTATGGCTGCAGTCCAGTGACTGAAAGAAGTAAAAGATAATAAAAGATATATACAGAGACACACAAATATATGTGACACGCACTCACCAAGGGGATATATACTGAGATAAAGAGAGAGATAGGCAGACAGGCAGACAGACAGGCGGATAGACAGACAGACAGACAGACAAAAAGACATACATTCATACGTCCTGGTAGGCAGATAGATTGACAGACAGTACAATGGACGTTAACAAGACGGATAGATCAAATAACTGTCTTACAAATCGTTGAGGATCGAGAATAACGGGAGAAATAATCATGATCAGACAAAAGGAGAAAAGGCTATATATATATACATACATACATATATATATATATATATATATGTATGTATATACGCACACATACATATACACAAACATGCACGCGTGCACACACACGCATATATATGTATGTATGTGCATATATATGTACACACATGCAAACACGCACGCTCTCGAGCACATACACACACACAAACACACACGCACATATATTTGTGTATCTGTTGTGCGTGTGTTTATATATTTGTATGTATATATGTATAGATGTATAGATAAATAGATATGAGTATGTGTGTGTGAGAGTTAGTAGGGGTGGAAGAGAGAGAGGGAGAGAGAGGGAGAGAGAGAGGGAGAGAGAGAGGAGGAGGTGGATATAACAGACACAAAGAGGGAAACAGAGAGAATGAACAAGGAATGTCTGGGATGGTTATAAAAGAGAGACTATGGGAAAACTTCAGACAGAAATTCTCATTGATAAATTTCAAACA
>NC_068986.1:92428217-92435665 GCF_001194135.2 Octopus bimaculoides | reverse complement strand
ATATATATATATATATATATATACGACGGGATTCTTTCAGTTTCTGTCTACCAAATCCACTCACAAGGCTTTAGTCGGCCCGAGGCTATAGTAGAAGATACTTGCCCAAGGTGCCACGCAGTGGGACTGAACTCGAAATCATGTGGTCGTTAAGCAAGCTACTCACCACACAGCCATCGGAGTTTGTATGATTGTGAATAGAAGAATATTTTAATCAATGATTTTCACATTTTATTATTTACAAGTTTTGCTATTTTACAGTATTGAAATAAACTAGTACTTTCATGCGTTACGCAATCATCAGGTTTATGTTGTGACAATAGTGTTCCGCAATTGACAACTGTATGGTAATTAATCTAGTTGTCAATTATGGAGCACGAGTGTCACTACATGAACCTGAAGATTGCGTAACGCATGAAAGTACTATTATATTTCAATACTGTAAAATAATAAAAATTGTAAATAATGCGTGAAAATCAGACTAAGTTGGAATTTCATTGACTAACACACACACACACACACACGATAAGCTTCCGGAAAATTTCTGTCTGCCAAATTTACTTACAAGCCATTGGTCAATGACTTGTGACCGGTGCCATAGTAGTAGACACTTACTAAACCCGAATTTAAGTAGCTGCGAAGCGAACTTCTACTATAACGCCATTCTTATGGCCATTCATATTATTTATTTATTTATCTCTATATTTATTTTGAGACTGAGGTAGCGATTTGGTTGCAATTTCTAGCATTTCAGGTGACCACGAAGAGGGTCTCTCGTTGTCTGCAATGGTAAAAGCCTTTTGAAGAAACTTGATCCTTGAACTGTCGTCTAATAATACACTTCTTTCATTCGACAGTAGGGTACAGATGAACTAGCAACAAACTGAAACAAGTCTAACATTCAAAATTTATGAAAGACACATTTCCATTCTTTCTCTTTTCCTTCCTTCCTTTCTTCTTTAATTTATTTATTTATTTATTTATTCATTTATCTATTTATCAGTTTACTGTTTATGTTTTAACTTTTATTCTATATCTTTATTTAACGGCTGTTTATGTCTTTCTATCTATATGTCTTACTTTCTTTCTTCCCTCCTTTCTTCCTGTATTTTTTCTTTAAGTTTCCATTTTTATGAATTTCTATTTTTATTTTTTATGTTTTTAATTTTTACATTTTTATGTCTTTCATTATTTTTTTTTTTTTTTTTTTTTTCATTTTTCATCTTTGACTTGTTTCAGTCATTCGAATGAGTCCTTGCTGGGGCACTGCCTTGAAGAGATTTTAGTCGAACGAATCTTGATACTTACTTTTGCCGAACCGCTCGCTTTTGCGGACAGCCATCTCTGACCCAATGGTGGCGAGCAAGGATATGGTCCAGGGGCCGAGAACGCCAGAGGTCTCCACTGTCACAGACTCAACCACGAACCCATCAGAGAGTGACCGATACCTTGACAGTCTGCTTTTCTCAACTTGACGAGCGGCAGAGCCTGAGTAGGTAGCTGAACACACCAAGTTGCCGCTGGAGAAGGTGTCACAGTATGTGGAATCCCAGATGAGGGGCCTACCACCACGGAACGGGAAAATTGTCATACCGTCAGGCCTTTTACCGTCCCCACTGTCTAGCCACGCTGGCTCGAGCTCAGAAGGAAAGCCTGGATCGTCAAGGCCATGCTTTATGATTTTGTTAAGGGTGGCATGGCGTGGAAGGTGGCCATCACTATGGTGGCATGACAGTAGAGACCAAAAGAATCCAAAGTGGATCCGCAGCAGCGTTCATGAGGCGCACAAATCTGGAGGCCGAGCCTCAGAGAAACGCCGACACTCAGGCAGTCGCTATGAAGCTGAGTACCAGTTGCGAGTGGTGGCATTGCATTGATCCAGGCTCCGCTGTGAGGCTCGGAGGCTGAGTGGAAACATGCCAGACGGTGCTGGTCAAGTCGGCCACTGACCTGTCCTTGTCTTTCTATATGTCTTTCCTTATGCTTCCATTTTCTTACCCTATTTTTATATCGTTTTCCTACAAGTATCGAAATAGCCAGAGGGTGTTGTAATTGTTGATAGTGGTGGTGGTGGTGGTGGTTAGGGAAGGAATCTATTGTCTATTGCTGTATTATCATTCATTCATTGATCAATAGCACACACACACACACAAAAGACGCTCGATAGCGTTAAAAATACATATGTAACAGTGATATTTTTACTCCTCTAGATGTTTTTGAGTACTCTTTGCATTGTACGTACAACCACTTTTGAACATAATAAACCGCGCGTACGCACGCGCGTACGTGTGTGTGTGTGTGTGGTGTTTTGCCAGAAACGTAAGACAAGTTTTACATGCGAAACTCTAGTAAAGCAAATATGACAGGCATACGGCGATGTGAAAACTACATTGTGTTGAAATTTGGCGTGGATTACCACACACTCATTCACTCACACACACACCCGCACATAAAGATATTTGTGTATGTATATATATATATATAGATAGATAGATAGATAGATAGATATGTATATATATATATATATATATACATATATATATATATATATATATATGGGTGTGTGTGTATGTATATATATGTGTGTATGTGTATATATATATATATATACACATATATATATATATATAAATATATATGCACATATATGAATATATGCATATATATATATATATATACTATATATATACATACACACATGCATACATACATACATACATGCATATTGATACAAACAGGAAAAATAGAACTCAAGATATGAAGATATACATGACAACCCCGGTGAAGGGTGAATAATCATAAAGACATGGTTATTCAGCGATATTTAATTTATCGACCCCCGAAAGGATGAAAGGCAAAGTCGACCTCGGCGGAATTTGAACTCAGAACGTGAAGACACGAAATACTGCTAAGCATTTCGCCCGGCGTGCTAACGATTCTGCCAGCTCGCCGCCTTTTTAAAATTAATTGTTATTTGGAATTGTATAAAAGTAATTGTTAAAATATTTTGTGTATTGTGGACGTATAACCAATTCTTTGCCCATAAACTTTACTGGTCTGAAAACTACCACGGAACCCAAATTTACTATATCGCATCCGTGGACTTCCAAAAGTCTTAATGTGGACCCCGGTTGAGAACCCAGAACCCAGAACCCAAAACCGGTGGACAAATGCAAACAGGCTGCTGTGAAGACAACAGCAAAAAGCACATCTTGATATGACTAATACTTTCAGGAAGTGGAAGTTGCAAATATAAATAAATAAACTTAAACCAAGATAAACGAACTCAAATTGAATGAAGCAACACAGTCTTAAGCCTCCATCACTAGATCTCACTTGTTTTAGTCATTAGACTGCGGCCATGCTGGGGCACCGCCTTGAAGAACTTTTAGTCGGATGAATCAAACTCCAATACATTTTTTCTTAAGCCTGGTGTTTATTCTATCAATCTCTTTTGCCGAACCGCTAAGGTACGGAGACGTGAACACTCCAGCGCCGATTATCAAGCGATGGTAGGGAACAAACATAAAACACGCGCGCGCGCGCACACACACACACACACACACACACACACACACGACAGGCTTCTTTCAGTTTCTGTCTACCAGATCCATTCTGAAGGCTTTGATCGACCCGAGGTTATAGTAGCAAACACTTGCCCATGGTGCCACGATGTGTAACTGAACCTGGGACTATGTGGTTGGAAAGCAAGCTGCTTACCACACAGCCACAACAATAATGACAAACGTCTCCCGTGTTATGTATTTCTGAATCAATACATTCTATCGCATAAAGATGCTCTAAAGTAGCTCAAAATTTATATGCTTGCAAATGCAAAAAATTACGAGATTACTTGATATATCAGATAAAACAAACTTTAAGGAAACAGGTAGTGATCAGCAATGCTCGTAATATTTTGAAAAAGGGACGGAAAGAATGCAGTGAGATTCGCTGTGGGAGTGAAATATCTCCAAGGCAATTTGACTGCAAGGCAGTGAGCTTGTAGAATCGACAGCACGTCGAACAAAGCGCTTAGTAGCATATCTTCCGGCTCTTTACTTTTATGTTCTGGGTTCAAATTGTGTCCAAGTCAACTTTGCCTTCCGTCCTTCCAGGTTCGATAAAATAAAACACAAGTCAAGTACTGGGATCGATATTAACAATTTGTTATTTTGTCCTCAAAATTGCTCGCCTTGAACCCTGCAACGGATCGGCGTCTCTTTCAAGGAGAATGTTGTGATCAGGGTCGTTCATACACCTGGGAAATTGGGAAATCGGCTTTAATGTGTTCTAAGGCTCAAAGCAATTTTGACTACTCTTTCTGTTGCTTTATACATGGTTAGTCCACATTACTACATGAGAAACATAAGGCCGGATCCTAGCCTTCTCTGGAATATATATTCCTCCCAGGACAGGCCGCCGATTCGTCGCGGGTTTACTCATTTTTACCAGCTGAATGAACTAGAACGGCGTAAAATGATGTGTTTTGCTCAAGAATGCAACACATTACCCTGGTTCAGGTATTGAAACCACAATCTTACGATCATGAGCCCAGCACACTAACCACTATATCATGTTCCTCCACTTTGCTTTATACACAACCACCACCGTCTAATTACCCAATTTTGACTCGCGCATGAAGGAGCACTGTTGTGGTATCATATAAACTTCCACCTGTCTTAGAAAATGCCAATGCGAAAATATTAATGGGCTTCAACATACAGACAAAACATCTGATACCAAAATAATAAGCCTGGCATCATGTTCCGTGACATAATGGACAATAGCGCACTCAGTATCAACATAGAAATACCAAATGATTACAATGTTTTACTAAATGGGAGGTGAAAAGGTAGCGAAATTACACAGACCAGGCTGTGGAATGAAAAATATTTTGGCGGTTAAAAAATGTGTTCAACATGTCATTTTTAACAGTTACAATTGGAATGATACAGTATAACCTCAGCGAAGACATAGACAGGTTAACTATGAGAATGCGTGTGTATGTTTTTGAGTGTGTGTGCGTGTATAATACATGTATTTATATACACGTGTGTATGTATATATATATACGAGGGGTGCATGAAAAGTTTTGAGCTTTCAAGGCCTTTGGGCCTTGAGGTCTTGTACCATGTGTTGTTTTTGGGAGGCTCAAGACGTTTCATACACCCCTCGTATATATATGTATATATATATATATATATACATAATACATACATACATGCATAATACATACAAAAATACCCTGTTGTTGATGTTGAAATTCCAATGAAGGAACTTTGGATCTAGGTTAGAAACCGGTTTTTTCTCTATTGGCAAGAAATCTTGAAATAAACTGAATAATGACATACATACGTATATGATTAGCGTGAGATTTAATGACAATTCTGCCACTACTCCATCAGAATTATAGTTTTTAGGCTTCTACTTATATAGATAAGAACATTTGGCTACGACAATAATTGCGACAGTACAAAGCATTACAAGCTTTTACGAAACAAGGACGAAAACCCCTAATCAACAAAATACAGCTACAAGCCGTCAAAGGTACTGTGAAAATATGTGAAACATTGAAGAAGTTTTGTATTTAATAAAATCCACACATTCAACAATATTCATGACCTGTATCTATCTGCATGTGTGGAAATACAGATGCATATGTATGCATGCTTAAACGCATACATATGTACATGCATATACATATGTGTATACATACATGCATTCATACACACATACATACCTGTATATATACATGCATACGTACACATATACATATATGTACACACATATACATGTTGTTGGCACTCCGTCGCTTACGACGTCGAGGGTTCCAGTTGATCCGATCAACGGAATAGCCTGCTCGTGAAATTAACGTGCAAGTGGCTGAGCACTCCACAGACACGTGTACCTATATTCAGCGTGACACAGTGTGACAAGGCTGACCCTTTGAATTACAGGCACAACAGAAACAGGAAGTAAGAGTGAGAAGAAGTTGTGGTGAAAGAGTACAGCAGGGTTCACCACCATCCACTGCCGGAGCCTTGTGGAGCTTTAGGTGTTTTCGATCAATAAACACTCACAACGCCCTGTCTGGGAATCGAAACCGCGATCCTATGACCGCGAGTCCGCTGCCCTAACCACTGGGCCATTGCGCCTCCAACAAACATATACATACATACATACATACTTACATACATAAAAACATGCATACGTACACAAATATCATACGTGTACACACATATACATACATATTTCGGGGATACAGTCTTTCTAATCTACTCAAAAAAATCAATGAGAAAGAGAATAAAAATGGACATCTACTTCAAAAATCTTCAATTTCTATATCTAGATTATAAATCCACGTTTATACCGATAATAATACCACATGGTCTGAGAATCGAAACCGCGATCCTATGACCGCGAGTCCACTGCCCTAACCACTGGGTCATTGCGCCTCCACCTACATACATACATACATACATACATACATACCTACATACATACATACATACATACATACATACATACATACATACCTTGTTGATGTTGAAATTCTAAAGAAGGAGCCTTGGATCTTGGTTAGAAACCGGTTCTTTTTCTATTGGCAAGAAATCTTGAAATAACACTGAATAATGACATACATACATATAAGTTCATATATTTCTTTTGTCTGAAGCTATTATCTGCTTCTCCGCTTTCACCACAGTGCTCAAGCTCTGTGTCTTACTCTTCTCCATCTCTTCATGTGATTCATTGAAAGCTTTACCATTTCGAGTCCGCCTCTTTTTCTCTTTCTTGCAAGTTGTGTGGCATGCGCACGCGTGTGTATGTAAGTATGTGTGTATGCGTGTGCGCGCGCATGTGTGCATATATATGTGAGTATATGAATATGTGATGTTATAGGCGTGTGAGTGCTTATATATGTAAGAATCGCTATATATTTGAAACAATTAGTTTGCAAGAAAATACTTGAGAAACATGCGTACATACAAACACACACACACGCATGCATTATATATAATAGATGTGTGTATGTGTGAGTGTGTGTTTCTGTGTATGTACATACATATCTATATGCATGTATACAAACGAGCACATAGATAGATAGATAGATAGATAGATAGATAGATAGATAGATAGATAGATAGATAGATAGATACGAGCTTGCATGCACACATACGTATTCACGTACATGCTTTTTTTGATTACGCGTATGCATTTTTATTTAAGCATGTACTTTTATTTATAGCGTGAGCGTACGTATACAAATGAGCATGTAATTATATGCGCTGGTGTATGAGCATATAATTGTGTGTGTATGTTTTGAGAGATGTTCAGGGAATGCGTTTGTGTAATTCTTTGTAATTGTGGGAAATGAGATCAGAATGGTGAGAAAATTGTGTTCTGCCATGCTGTTTTAATGAAATTGTCTTGATTGTAGCATTTGC
>NC_068986.1:92427044-92427807 GCF_001194135.2 Octopus bimaculoides | reverse complement strand
ATATATATATATATATATATACGGAAGTGCGTATGTACATATATATATGAAGGGATAAAAGGTATATTTTTATATACATAGGCGTAAATATATAGGTTATATATATATATGTGTGTACATACAATATATATATATATATATGTATGTACATATATATGTATATAGGCATTTATGCATGTATGCGTATATTCAAAAATGCATTCTAAGTGCATTAAGCAATATATTGAAGTGCATATACTTAAGCAATACAATGAAGTGCGTTTATTTTCACGCTTACACATAGACATTCATATATATATACATATATGTCTGTGTGTTTATATGTATGTTAGATGTGCATGTGTGTATGTGTGTATGTGTGTATGTATGTGCGCACGCGCGCGTGCGAGTGCGTATGTTGGATGTACGTGTGCGTGTGTACGCGTCCAAGAAATTAACTAAATTTGTGGCTGGTTGCAAATATTTTAAGAAGATTACAAATTTCAGGACAATTAAAATCCAAAATGCAGAAAAAAAGGTGGCAGTAGCGGGGGAAGTGGTGAATGGCTGTTTAATGTAGACACATGTGGAAGTGTTTCATCTCTTGCTGCGTATTTAATTGGGGAATCGGGTTCACAATGAAAGTGTTTACGGTTTGGAAACTAAGTGCATGTGTTGTGATGCCATTGTTTTATAGTGGCGTTGGTAAAGGGGTGGTCGCTCAGTTTTAAGTGATGTTAACGTGTGTATGTTTTTTACTGCTCGCGCATGTACGTGCATATAT
>NC_068986.1:92423839-92426248 GCF_001194135.2 Octopus bimaculoides | reverse complement strand
AGTGGCGGACGGAAAACAAGACAGGAAAACGAAACGGTGAAATAAACAAACAAAAAGGCTGTACAGCCAGACGTGGAGAAGTGTGTGTGTATTGAACGCTGTGAAGCACAAACTGGAGAGGCGAAGAAGTGCGTGCGAAGCTTGGGGAGTCCAAGACCGAAAAGAAATAGCAACCGGACACACGTGACCAGCGAGGGGTAGGGAGAAAGAGTAGCAGAGGGAGAAGAAGGGGAGGAAGTAGAATATAAGTGAGCAATATATATATATATATATAATATGTATATATATATATATAAAACTAGAGAGAGAGAGAGCGATTTGTATTTACATGTGGATGTGTCTGTGTGTGAGTGTATGTGTTAGTACGTTATTGCATATATATCGTTTGTTAGCTGTTTGTCATCGAGAGCACAAGGCATTCGGTATTCTTTCCTGGCATCTGGTGTGTAGGTATTGAAGAATGGCCAGCGTAAAACCTTGGATATTTGCTTAAGAACTTCTTACACCTATCAAAGTTTTTACTGAAGTCCCTAAGCTCGTAATTTTTTCCCCCATTAACAAAAAGCATGGTTTGAATTCAGAACAAGCAAAGCTGAAGCAGCTACCGAAAGACATTTCATTGGACTGCCTGTGCTAAGTTTACCCAGTCCGATAGTGTAGCTTTTATCCTTCTACTTCTAGATCCTTACTGATTAAAACGCTTGATTTTGCACAAAATTACTTCACCAGTAAAGTGTGAGAAATAGAACTGTTTATGAAGACGCATAAGATCTTGCTAATGTAGAAGTGATTGGCTTTAGTAAAAAACAGCATTTTTTTTTGCAAGGATTTTTATGCAGTGAACATCAGAAATGCACAATCTTCAAAAACATCTTTTCAACTTTCTTTGTAATGAGAAAGTTGATTAGGTGTAGGGGAGTAAAGCTGCTCCCTATTTGATATATGTGTGCCTTGAAGATGTCTGTAGTCAATGAAATGTAAGGATGGAGAAACACGTGTCCTGCAGACTGATGACACCATTCATAACCCATCTTGGCGTGTTTTCACATACATAGGTATATACGGAGAATTTCTCTTGACGAACAGTTACCGTAGCGAAGGTCTTTCTACATCTGAATGTATACGAACGTATTAAATACAAAACTATATTTTAATCATAGCTGCTTAGTATACCGTTAATTAATTAATTAATTGATTCCAGCTTTAGAACGCTTGCACACTCCAGCAAATTTATAGTTACTGTTTACAAGTAAGAACAGCAGTTCTTAGTGGACTATGAATAATGGATTTGGCATCCGCAGCTGATGATGTGCAACGACGCTGAAATACGTGCTGCAGTTTGATGACCTCATCCATAGTCCAGATGTATGTTTTCAAGCACATTGTCTATAAAAAAAATTTTCTTCCCAAGCAATTACAGTAGCAAAGGTCTTTCAACATTTGAGTCTACACCAACGTGTTAAAAACAAATGAACACAGCTTTATTTTAATCATCGCTGCTTTAGTGTGCCTTTAATTGATAAAAAAAACTACGGCTTTATTTTTTTGTATATAAATATATTTACATTTGAAGTGTATAAATATATTTTGTTTGCATTTGTAATTACATTTTCATCCTCAATAAGTTGAAAGAACAGCATTTTAAAATGTCAAAAAGTGTGTGTAGAGTGTGTGCGAGTAAATGGAATAATACATAAGAGAACGTGTGCGTGAGAGATAGAAACAAAGAGAGGAAGAGAAAAAGAAGAGAAGCGGGATATATAGAAAGAGAGGAAATTTAAAATACTCTTAAATGTTTACCTGATTTCTGAAATGTCAATATTTTTTTTTATCTCAAGTCTGAAAATCCCAAAAGACTGGGCGTTTGACAATACTAATCTTGTATCATAAAACCCACCAGATTTTATCTTAATTTCCTCTTCTTTTCAGCACTTTTTATAATTTACATTTACTTCCACCATATATAATTATCTTAAATTCCTCAGATTTATCTTAGACACGTTCAAATATTGCTAATCATACTTGCTACCAGCCTTTCACGGCTCTGTTGCAGTAAATCCGATATCTTTAGTTGGGTATTTCATAGTCGACGCCTGTGTCGGAAAAAGTTTGCAGGGAGAGAATTTAAAGGGGCTACATTACTGAACAAGTATAACTGAGTGATTTCATTTGCTATTATCAGTAGTAGGTAGAGATCATTGCTCTAAGCAGATGGCACGATGGTTAGAAAATGTATTGATGTTTATTGATATAATTAAGCTTTCAGTTCCGCAATCTACACACACATTTAAATACATACATACATACATACATACATACATACATACATACATACATGCATGCATGCATGCATGCATACATACATACATACATACATACATACATACATACATACATACATACATACAT
>NC_068986.1:92417739-92423435 GCF_001194135.2 Octopus bimaculoides | reverse complement strand
TGTGTGTGTGTGTGTGTGTGTGTGTGTGTGTCTGTTTGTCTGTGTTTGTCCCCCCAACGTCGCTTGACAACCAATGCTGGTATGTTTACGTCCCCGTAACTTAGCAGTTCGGGAAAAAGAGATCGATAGAATAAGTACTAGGCTTACAAAGAATAAGTCCTGGGGTTGATTTGCTCGACTAAAGGTGGTGCTCTAGCATGGCAGCAGTCAAATGACTGAAACAAGTAAAAGAGTAAAGAGTAAAAGAGAGTATATATATATATATATATAACACTCAGTTACAAAAAAGACAATAATAATTTCATGCTTTAAGACACATTTAATTGGCAGATCTATATAACATGGCATGCACCTCCAACCAATCTTTCACGCTCTGTTCATATGATAGATGTATTCAAAAACGAGAAGGTTGAATTAAAAAAAAAAACGAATGAGAAGAAAAGTAAGAAAACCAAGATTTTCGCCCTCTTTGACTGTAGGAACAGCAATGAATGTAGCTGGTACAAAATAATATAAGAGAAAGGAGGTCAAAGTGTGTGAGACAGCAACTCAATCTGGAGCGGGCGGTGTGCTCCAGTTCGACAAACGAAACCTTTCCATGTGCTTGCATTTGCTAAAAATTACGGATTTGTATCTATTTATATGTGTATACGTGGACAATGTTGGTTATTGAAAATGTTATTGTTAAACAACGGTATCATGGAGGTGCGTGATGCTTTTACTCAGCCCCCAGATCAACAACTGTCAAAGAAATCATAGCCATTCTGTATTATATTCAAGCAATGAATCTAATATTATCCAATTCGTCTTCCATATTTTAAGACTGCATGGTATTATTTGGAAGTGATGTTGCATGTATTTCTAGCAAGTCAAACGGCCACCGAGAAATATGAAGAGAGAGAAATGCACAACGTGTATAATTGCATATAAAGATAGATAACTAGTTGTATGTGTATGTATGAATATGTATATACGTATTTCATATATGTATATACGTATTTCATATATGTATATATGTATGCATGTTTGCAAATATGTAGGTACACACACACACACAGATACACACACACACACATACCATAGTTACGTTTTATTTGTGGGTGGTCATGTAGTTGTTGCGTGGTATGTTTTGCAAGAAGTGAGTGCGATCGGTATATTCGTGAGTTTTTGTATGTCACTAGTGAGTCCTAAAAGACCTTAGCTTGTGTGGTGCTTACAGAAGTGGTAGTGGTTGTGATGGTTGAAGTGGTGGTGGTAGTAGTGGGGTGCTGCTTTTGTGTATGTGTGCGTGTGTGTGTGTGTGTATGTGTGCGTATGTGTGTGTGTGTGTGTGCGTGTGTGTGTTTGCATTGTGATATTAAAGGGTATCTTTTGGTGTTATACTAAAAATTAACATGTAATGAGCGGAAATTAGGCAAGCCATCTCAAAACGCCCATGGTCATCGCATTTAATGTTGACATTAGATGTATCCTATTGGCGCCTTACCCCCGCACACACTCTCCCTCTCCCATTTCATCCCCCATATATATATATGTGTATGTGTGTGTGTGTGTGTGTACTGACGTATATGTGTGTAAATTTATGTGTGTGTGTGTGTATGTGTGTGTGTGTGTATACGTTCGCAAAAGGACCCTAACACGTACACTCACATATTCGCACACGCGCACGGTGAATTTACACAAACGCACATTCATATATATGCATACGTTCATGCCGATTAATATACATGTATACACACAGAGAAACTCTCTCTCTCTCTCTCCCTCTCTTTCTTTCTTTCATTATTTCTTTCTCTCCCCACTCTCTCTCTCTCTTTCTCTTACACACACATATACACATTCACTTGCACCCACACACACACACATATACTAAACACATTCAAATATAACATAAATAAACAGATAAGCAAAGAACTTAACAAGGAAGCCAGTATGTGGTTACTCGACTTGCTTAAATTAGCAGCCAAATCGCCCTCAAAACATGTCCCAACAACTTTAAAAATGGAAGGACACATTGGATAATGTACTCCTAGATATCCCAAGAGAAGATTGTCATTGCTACAATGTCTTTTGATCATGGATTAACTTGAACTCAGTTGACTTTCAAGTTCTGGATATCGTGGGCTGACCTAAGCACACACACACGCGCGCACTCATGCATGTAGATAAACACACATTCATACATGCAAACGGGGTCGATTAAATAAGTACCAGTTACGCACTGGGGTCGATATAATCGACTTAATCCGTTTGTCTGTCTTTGTTTGTCCCCTCTGTGTTTAGCCCCTTGTGGGTAGTAAAGAAGAAAAAAAAGAAATAACACACACAATCATACACATATACACGTGCGCAGATATTTCAATTCAGAACGTAAAATACCTGTAACTAAATATCCGTTGAAATTTCACCCGACGTCCTGCACTTTATCGTATTCACCAAACCCCCCTGTATTGCACTTCCTTCAGCGTGCATTTTGACCCCACACAGTAAAGGCCGGCTGTCTGAACGCACCGATAACTATTCAAAACGCACCGATCACGATTCAAAAATTTGAGACCTTTGAAATACAAAGGGGGGGAATGTCAAAATAGTAAACCAAACGAAATACTAACAAAATGTGAACATTCCTCGGGTAGTGTCGAGCTCTCTCAATCCCTCTCACTTCCTACTTTCTTTTTTCTGTTCTCTCTCTCTCTCTCTCTCTCTCTCTCTCTTTCTCTCTCTCTCTCTCTCTTTCTCTCTCTCTCTATTTATCTATCTCTCTCTCTCTCCTTCTCTCTCTCTCTCTCCTTCTCTCTCTCTCTCCTTCTCTCTCTCTCTCTCTTCCTTCCAGTAATGAAAGGATTTGAAACTTTGAAGCTGTGTTTGCACTTTTACATCTGCAGTTTTTGAAAAATTTGAGAAAATTCTAAGAACGTCAAAATTTTGTTTACCCAAGGACACCCGAGCCGGCTCTACATTCTATTTACCCAAGGTCACGAAAGCCGGCTCTACATTCTGTTTACCCAAAGTCACCAGAGCCGGCTCAACATTCTGTTTACCCAAGGTCACGAAAGCCGGCTCTACATTCTGTTTACCCAAGGTCACCAAAGCCGGCTCTACATTCTGTTTACCTCAGGTCTCTAGAGCCAGCTCAACATTCAGTTATTTAAGGTCACCAGAGCCGGCTCTACATTCTGTTTACCCAAGGTCACCAAAGCCGGCTCTACGTTCTGTTTACCCAAGGTCACCAGAGCCGGCTCTACGTTCTGTTTACCCAAGGGCACCATAATCGGCTCTACATATAGAATAATATCTCATTTTATTATTATATTCTGTATAGCGAAAACAGGTGGTGAGCTGGCAGAATCGTTAGCACGCCATGCGAAATGTTTACCGTTGTTTCGTCTATCGCTACTTTCTGAGTTCAAATTCCGCCAAGGTCGACTTTGCCTTTCATCCTTCCGTTGGGTAAGGAATGACCATACTTATTTTCTTTTAATAATGCTTGTTGTTTTTGTTTCAACCATGGCTGCCTCTGCGTAGTTATTGGTGTTGTTGTTTACTTTGTAACACAGTTTAGTGGAGAGGGTTGCTAGCACCTCACCCTTTACCCACATTTTTCCCAACCACATCTTTACCATATGGGGCCCTAACAAAATCCGATAATAGGTATAGATGCCAATCTATCTAATTACTTGTTTCCTTTTAAAATCAGGCGTAACCTTGACAACAAGCTTTGATTGGCTGTATGCAAATGAGTTCATTACTGGGGTCCGGAACTCTCATGGGAAAAAAATTTCGTATCCCGGTACATCCAAAGCGAGTAAATCCTATCCGATGGAACATCTATAATTCAAATAAACAGCCCTTTTATCATCTTATCTGAGGACTACATGCACAAATTTCTGCAGAAGACTTGGCGATGTACACATTGCATGGACGAAACCGAGACGAGATACTTCATTATCTGACGCAATTGTTATGTTGGCCATAAATTAAAAATACTCTCCCAGTAAAATGAAATTGTACAACAGTTAATTTCGATTTCCGGTTAGAAGGAATTATCTTTGCCATAATTTTTAGAGTAAATGAATGCTCTGGCGATAAGCGTGAAGATCACGTTTCACATTTCCCGTCTCGGAAAATAAAATTCTGTATTTGTGTCTAGTTTAAAGACGCCGCTATAACTTATGGATTATAAGTGATATTGTTCCACACATTATAAAAGACATTGTTCCAACTAAGAATGGAAACCAAGCTAGAGACACGTTTCACCGTTAGTATACTGTCATTTCACGTTACTGGCTTTACGTACAATATGTAGGACCACACAGGAACGCACACACATTCACGTACATAAGTGCGTATACATACTAATAAACTTTACAAGCGCACAGTCACTATAAACACATAATAAATAAGCCTCGTAACAACAGTCAAACATACATATATGCTTATAAGCAAACATGCACACACACACATACAGGCACACATGTACACACATAACTACGCACTCAACCACACAAGCACGCATGCATGCCTATACAGACATTATCACACATATGCAATCAGTTAAATGCAAGAACACACATAGACGTAGATACAACCACACACACAGACACAGACAAACATACAGACACAGACACAGACACACACACATCAAATTATTCGTACACATAAACGTATCATATACTGAAAAGTAACCGAAACCAATCAATTTTATGTAGTACTGAGGACAGTGTCTCATTTTGAAACAAAGAAAGAGAAAAATACAATAATCTAGAAAAAATATATATACTCTACAGAAGTTCAACTGGGTTCAAAATAGCGGAAATAAATGATAACAATAGAAGATAAGACATTATAATATACAATCAAGAAAATTTGAATAAATATCACGTCAGATAACGACTAGTTATCTTCCTTTTGTTGCACAAAAAAAACTATCGTCTGCTTTGATCAATTTTTGTTTCGTCTTTCTCTTATTTTCTAATTCTTTTTTAGTCAGTGTTGTTTGATGTCTTGTAAGGATTTCTTACTGGAGAAAAGATTCTCATTTGTTTTCGTTTAGATTTAAGTTCTGTTAACATTGTTTTGAAATAAAATAGAGGTGGTGATGAACTTGATGAATTGGGGAGGGAATGATCAGTGGGGATGAAGAAGAATGGACTGACTACCCACTGAACTCCGAGAGTGGGTGGGGTTTCTTAGAAGTGTTGGGTCTTGCACCAGAATCACAAACTTTTGAAAATAGAATACTATGCAGACTTTCTCTCCCTTTCTCTCCCTCGCTCCCTCTTTCTCTCTCTACCTTTCGCTCTTTCTCTCTAGCTAGCTACCTATCTTTATATAAATATATATATATATATATATATATACGTACATACATGCATACATACACACACAGGTATAAATATATATATATACATATGGTGGTTGTCTACTCCTTATATATATACATATGGTGGTTGTCTACTCCTTATATAGAGTCTGACCACCTCCTGTACCTACACGTTAGAGCTATCATGGCGTTTGATGTGGCTTTTTAAACCAGACAATGTATTGAAAAGACACCCACAGAGATTGCATATCCGATTTGGATCACGAAGAGCTGCGATTAAGTTCCGATCTTTGTGGCACAGATGTCTTTTGAGGCCTCCGTTAGATTTGCAGACCTTATGGCATATATATATATATATATATATATATATATA
>NC_068986.1:92412319-92416637 GCF_001194135.2 Octopus bimaculoides | reverse complement strand
TTTTATCGATCTCGAAAGGATGAAAGGCAAAGTCGACCGCGGCGGAATGTGAACTCAGAACGTGAAGACGGACAAAATGCCGCTGAGCATTTTCCCCGGCGTGCTAACGACTCCGCCAGTTCACCGCCTTATATTCATTCTAATATTCGTTTCTACCCTAGGTACATGGCCCGAAAATTTTAGGAAGGAGGTCAGTTCGCGACTGGTACTTAATTCATCGACCCCGAAAGAATGAAAGGCAAAGTCGACCTTGGTGGAATTTGAACTCAGAACGTAAAGACAGACGAAATACCGCTAAGCATTTCGCCCGGCGTGCTAACGTTTCTGCCAGCTCGCCGCCTTAATTCATTCTAATATTCTTTTCTACTCTAGGTACAAGGCCCGAAATTTTGGGGGATAGGGGTAGTCGATTAGATCTACCCCAGTATGCAACTGGTGCTTAATTTATCGACTCCAAAAGGATGAAAGGCAAAGTCGGCTTCGGCGGAATTTGAACTCAGAACAAAAAGACAGACGAAATACCGCTAAGCATTTTGCCCGGCGTGCTAATGTTTCTGCCAGCTCGCCTCCTTAATTCATGCTAATATTAGTACATCTAAAGGAGAGCAAAATGCCTAGCGGCATTTCGTCTTTCTACTTCTGAGTTTAAATTCTGCCCCAGGTCGACTTTACTTTTCATCCCTTCGAGGTCGATAAAATAAGTACCAGTTGAACACTGGGGTCAATATAATCGACTCCGCCCCATCCCCGAAATTGCTGACCTTGAGGTAAAGTCTGAAACCAATATTAACACAGTTACCAGGTTTGTTAAGGAGTTGATTGTACCCCTGAACACATTTGTTAAACAAAGCTTTTATTGAATATTAAAGTAATATTCGTCTCAACTTGAAGTCATCATGCAGGCATTTACCAGAAACAACATGTTTGGATCCCAGAACATCAACAACATCGGAGAATAAACCCATCACCACCACCAAAAAAAAAAAAGAAAAGAAAGCAGTAAAACAAAGGTAAACATAGTTTTATAGAAGAAGCGAAAAGTATAAAGTATAAAGAATAATTCAAATACTATTTAAAAAAAACAAAGGAAGATACCTTCGTTGGCTATATATGTGAAAAGAATCGAAAGTTTTAGTGACTGATATGATCCAGAGTTTGCGCAAACAAACAACATTTGTTAAACACCAGTAGGCGAGTGATGATTGTATTTTATTCCGAAACGTGTAAAGAGTATACAAATAGCAGTAAACGAACATATTTCAAGAACACTTATAGGGAGTCCTTATATGATAACAGGTCTTATCTGAAGTGTTGCTGTTACATTTCAGTAGAGCATATCTAACTGATCAGTGACTATAACAACAACCAAGATGCTAAGTAGATTGTGAACACGGAGAGCGAAGTATAGAAACAATTGAAAAGAATTCATACAAAAATATTTCGAGAAAGTATTATCTCGTTTTTAAAACTCTGCTGCAAGAAAGATGTTATTTGACTTGTAATGATAAGAGAACCACTGCATTGATTTTGACAGTGAATAATTACATTAGCAGCAATGAATTACAGGAATACTAGCTCTTCATTTGGAAAATAAACGCTCGTTGATGTGCGCTTTCCACAAATGTTAAGTAATATCCTGTCGATTCTGAAGAACTAAACAAACCAAAATAATTTAGAATAATGCCATCATGGATTTAGAAAAATAGAAAGGAAAATAGACCGCTGATTACCAAAAGACTATCAGCTATGTGGTGAGGCTTCCAAAGCAAAGCAAGCAAATTACTAAACTTGTCAGAAACGATTGAAAATCAGAAATCATCTTTGTCAAACAACAAATAGAAAATACCTCGGTATAAATTGATCACTCTAAAACAAGAGTTAAAGTTTAACAGCTGAAAGCAATATGATTAATATGAGGTTCGGTGAAAGTCAGTCATTACTCAACGGAGAGATACGGGAAAGGTCATTAAAAATCACAAAGGTACCTTTTCAGAAAGGCATTAATTCATTGTGGAGAAAACTCTAAAGTGAGAAGAAAGCGTTTAACCATGATATAGTGTGGCAAGAATATATATCTCAGTAATTCACGAAAATTATACGGCATCAGTTTTGCCTCAAAACTGTGATAAAAAGTCCACAGGATGGAAAAGTACCAATAAAGACTTTGATTGTCGACTACTAATGCAAAAACCGAACGTCTGTTCGGGCATCTCATCGACCTCTACCACCAAGCTGTCTCGGGGGATAGAAATACGCCAAACTGACTGGCATTCGTTAAAACAAGCAAAATACTAAAAATGCAACGAATCCCACATCAAAGAACCACCAATGAATTGCATGCCAGAATTCATTGTACAAATTGTGTAGATGCTATTTGAACCTTCTTCTCAAGGGTCACTAAGATAAAAACAGTATCATAGCTGTTGAATAGGCAGCTAAGAAGAAAAGTGTTTGGGAATACGTTGAGCAGTGAGTAATCAATAAAACTGTAGTGTCAGAGATGTCGAGACACAAGGGGATAGAAACCCTTCGACTTGCCAAAGTTCCCAGAGATCATGATCAGTGTAATAGATAACCTGGTTTTGTCCTGGACAACTATCCTGTAGTAAAACACCGGAAGTGGTTATGTTTTACAGTTAGGCTAAAGTATGATAGAGATATGTTTCTCTGTGATATTGTGTGTACATAAATGCACACAAGCGAATCATTTGTCGTATTCTAAGGAAATCACAAGACTGCGTCATTGGTTCACAGGAGGGAAATACCATTCTGACAGTAAAAATATGCGAGTTTGAAATGTGACTTTGTTTTTGTTTTCCAATGATGGAGCTTTGTAAACAAAAAAAAAAAGAAAGAAAGAAAACAGATGAAGCTTTGTTAAAAAAAGACAACTCTTTTCTTACAAGATTTCAAATAATTAAAGATAGAAGAGAACACACACACACACCAAGGAGCATTAGTAAAATCTATTTATTAGAATAAAATTAGAAACATTGGCCAGTTCACTGAGAATATAGAACTTGGTACGAAAAACACAAACCATAGAAGGAATTGATCACGTTAAAAGCTTGGCACGGACTACCGACATGCTTATGACGTCCTACTTTATACTTATGACATCCTACTTCGAAGGCTACCCCCCATGCAATTCAAGAACAGAAGATCCCCACCAAGTACTTACAACATAAAAAGCAGAAAACACTTATTAGATAACAAATGTAGTCTGCACAGAACTAAGACCGAAGACATCAACTGCATTATTGTCAAGTACGAGAGAATGTCTTCCAGATATTATCTTTCCGTGAGACCTGATGTGGCGGACAGAACAGTTTGAAACAGGTTAACAAAAGAGGAAATACCTAGACAAAGTTGACTATATTAAGACCGATGGGTCAAAAATATTTTGGCGGAACTTAAAAATTAAATCAGCCACCAAGTTTAAAAAACAACTGACCAAATATTGTTGAGTGGGACCACGATGAAAAGATATGTTCTGTTGTGAAATTCGTCTACCATCTGGACACCAGTGTGATTAGAAAAAATACAAGAGAAAGAGGAGAACCAAATGGTAAAATTGATAAAGAGTTTGCAAATCCAGTACCCAAGATACACTTTCAGCTTCATCCTTATTGTTATTATTGGATCAACAGGGTACATACCAACCCGTCTGGAGCAAAGTATGACTGAACTTGGGTTCCAGGGGAGCGAACGCAAATCTTTAATTCATTCGCTGCAAATGATCACAATATCTGGGACTATAAAAATCTGCAAGACCTTCTTAAGATTTAAAGAATGATGAACGAAACAAAGTGCTTTCCTTCATAACCTTACAACGAAGCATTCTTAAGATTTGAACGATGATGAACTAAACAATGTACTTTCCTTCACAATCTTGCTACCAAGTAGGTAGTCGGTCAAAATTTACTCTAAATAAAAAAAAAAGAGCATACATCCTTCTGTTACTACTATATCTCTCTCTTTCCTCCTCTCGTTCTTCCTTCTGTTACTACAATATCTCTCTCTTTCCCCCTCTCGTTCTTCCTTCTGTTAATACTATATCTCTCTCTTTCCCCCTCTCGTTCTTCCTTCTGTTAATACTATATCTCTCTCTTCCTCTCTTTCTCTCGTTGCTCACCTATTTTCTGCTTCCTCCCCTTTTTTCTCCCTCTACTACTCTTTCTCCTTACCCCTCGCTGGTCACATATGTCCAGCTACTAATTCTTTTCTTCCTTGGCTATCGCCAAGCAAACATACGAACCTACTTCGTCCCGCTTCCTTCCAGTTCGTTGCTTCACAGCGTTCAATATACACATAATTT
>NC_068986.1:92409208-92412142 GCF_001194135.2 Octopus bimaculoides | reverse complement strand
GTGGCCTGTGTGTTTTCTGTACTCTGGTTATTATTATTTTTTTGTCTACGTTTTGTTTGCAACGTCCTGTACCCAGATATGCACCTATATATACAGGTAGATGTAGGTATGCACATACTTGTACGTATATATGCATATACTCATTTATTATTTGTTTTACATACATGCACACATACATACATACATACATAGGAGGAGGTGCTGAAAAGTTCTTGACTTTGGGTAAAAGAAAATACGGGAGGATCAGTTAATTATGATTTTATTCAATGTATTCCACACTCAGATTCACACACTTATTGCAGCAGTCCTTCAGTTTTACTAAGCTCTGTAAAGGGACTCAGAAAGTAGGGCCTCCAACACCAGCCCTTTCCCGACACCCTTAAAACCAGGAACATTTCAGCAACCCCTCGCACACACACACACACACGCACATACATACATACATACATACATACATACATACATACATACATGCATACATACATACATACATACATACATACATACATACATACATACATACATACTCGTCTGTGAGATGTTGAAGCCTAAATACCAGTGAAGGAACTTTCTTAATGGGTTGCAAACTAGATCGTTTTCTTTCTCGGTAAGAAATTTTGAAACAGACCCAGAAATGATAAGACAACGCCAACGCTTTGTTTTTATTTATTTATTTATCTGCCTGTCACACGTTGCACGATTATTTTTTTGTCTCGTGTTCTGTTATCTTTTATTCTCCATACTTCCTTCCATTTTTAACAACAAATTCCAGCGACATGTCACCGCTATCTTATTCCTTCCACGTCCATAGGTGTTCTTTGTAGATCACTCATTACTCTGTCTGACAAACATCTTTCAAACCCCTTCTTATCATAAACTCACGCATCCTGCCCTTTCTTGATAAATATAGGCTCACTCTATATATACTTAACATATCCATAAACACACAAACACACACACACACACACACACACACACACACGAACAGGCACACTCCGAGGTGCACATGTATGACTTTGACTATGTAAATGAATTTGTGTGCATGTATACACACACACACACATATATATATATGCATATACACATATATACACATACACATACACATACTGTAGATTATATACATAACTGCTTATATATATATATATATATAATCATGTGTATATATATGTATATGTGTGTATATATACACACACACACGTATTTATTTATAGACACGCATATATGTGTATGCATGTATATGCATGCGTATATGTGCTTGCGTATACACACACATATACGCACGCAGATTCACACGAAAAGCTGGATTTTTGACACTTGTAAGATTCAAGGAGTTGCGGTTCAAAGTTGTATGTATGTATGTATGTATGTATGTACGTATGTATGCATGTACTATGTATGTACGTATGTATGTATTTATGTAGGTACGTACGTATATATGTATGTATGTATGTATGTATGTATGTATGTATGTATGTATGTATGTACAATTAATGTACGTATGCACGTATGTATTTTTGTATGTATGTAAGTATATATGTATGTGTGTAACCGTATATTTATGTTTGTGTGAGTGAGTACGTAACATTGTCTGAAGCTGTTATGTATTAAAATAAAACCCTGCTATTCGCAATACTAAAACCCATAATCCCAGATCCCTATTGGCATCACACTGCCGCCTTCATATCTATTTCCAGAAGTCCACCCACCCATATCTCAGCACATCTGTAGAGGAAAAAAAGGGAGTTTGTTGGTCTTAGAACAGTTAATTGATAATAAAAAGGACCATAAGGGTTACATTAGTTGTTTAAGTCTTAAGAGGAAATAGGGATCAGACGGATTGGAACTGTGACAAAATATCTGTACACGACAAATACACATACACTCCCATACTTTTACACGTATACACATGTGTACGTGTGTGTATATACGTTTGTATATATACATATATATATATTCACAACTCAGACATTCACACAAAATGCAAAACCGTTCATATATATACATGCATACAGTTATGTGTGAGTGCTTGTTTGTGTGTGTGTGTGTGTGTGTGTGTGTGTGTGTGTGTGTGTGTGTGTGTGTGTGTGTGTGTGTGTGTGTGTGTATGTCTGTGTCTGTGCGTGTATGTGTGTGTGTGTGTACGCATGTGAGTGTATTTTTGTAAGTATGCAGATAGATAGATAGATAGATAGATAGATAGATAGATAGATAGATAGATAGATAGATAGATAGATGTGTAACAATGAATGTAACGATAGAAAGATAAAAAGAGTGAAAGAGAGACAAAGTAACATGATACTGGGAGTAGCGAATCACTATTTCAGACAAATAAACTCTTCTGTATTTATTGGGTTCAGTTTCAGGCGTGTACAGCCAAACATATATATGTACATGTGCATGTAATGTGTGTGTATCTATGTATATGCACGTATGTGTGTATACATATAGTACTAGGTTTAAAAAAGGGGTTAATTTGTTCGACTAAAACGCCAGCATGGCTGCAGTCAAATAACTAAAACAAGTAAAAGATAAAAAAAATAAAAAGATCTCTCTCTCTCTATATATATATATATATATGAAACTTGGAACACTGGTAGAATGTGTCATATAAAACATCTTTTTCTCTTAGTCTTCTTTAAAAAAAAAGAAATCCCTAAGTTATTCCATGTTAAAGTTGTCGTATTTCTGTAATTTCAACCAATCACTGACGTCCATTCAGCCGATATACATTAAGTGCCGACTACATAAACAAACGATTCTGAAACAATTCTATCGGTGATAAAATTATTATTTCCTTGTCAAAAAATGGCTGAAGCATATTGGCAGTAGCTAATAAACCTTTCTATTATAGGCTAACCCTAACCCTAACCCTAACCCTAACCCTAGGGTTAGGGTTGGGGTTAGGGTTAGGGTTAAGGTAAAACAGCAAAT
>NC_068986.1:92407223-92407551 GCF_001194135.2 Octopus bimaculoides | reverse complement strand
TATATATATATATATATATATATATATATATATATATATATGTATGTATGTAAGTATGTATGTATGTATGTATGTATGTATGTATGTATGTATTAATGTTTGCTTTTATGTTCAGTTATAATAAAAACAATTTTACATTAATCCGATGGTTTACTCTATACTTTCGTTGAGTACAAATTTATTATTCTTCAACAAGAATGTTGTTGAGAGTGATTTCGAAGTTTCGGCAGTCAAAGCCATCGTCAGACTGCGTAGCTGGCCGAAACTTCTAAATCACATTCAGTAACATTCCTGTTTAAGATGTGTGTGTGTGTATGTGTGTCCATAT
>NC_068986.1:92405696-92406327 GCF_001194135.2 Octopus bimaculoides | reverse complement strand
AAATACCGCTAAGCATTTCGCCCGGCGCGCTAACGTTTCTACCAGCTCGCTGCCTTTGTCTATAAATATATATTGTCGTGTTTGTCTATAAATATATACATGCTTATGATACACACACATATATGTATATACGTGCATATATAGATACATGCGTGCATTCATACATTATCGCTGGTGGGTAACGAGAGAAGTACTCAATACAAACTTAGCGTTTATATAGGCCGATCTATTAGACTGTTGCTCGAGAGTTTCTTCTGTCCGTAATCAGTTCATCAGACAACTCAACACTTACCTGATGTTAACATGACTGAAGAAACAGCTCTAGGCTGAGGAA
Organism: Octopus bimaculoides; assembly: GCF_001194135.2. Taxonomy (NCBI): domain Eukaryota; kingdom Metazoa; phylum Mollusca; class Cephalopoda; order Octopoda; family Octopodidae; genus Octopus; species Octopus bimaculoides. The sequence continues at coordinate 92,405,993 of NC_068986.1, read as the reverse complement.
ACTCCAGAGCAACTGGTCATTGAACCGGCCTAAACACACTATTAAACATATAGTAGAAAATAGCTGTAGATTATTCTATTGGTTTTAGTTATCGGACTGCAGCTATGCTGGGGCACTGCACTCATGGAGGTCTTAGTTTGTTATATCAAACATATTTCCGTTTGCTCCTTATTTTATTGACCTCTCTTTATCGAATGACCACGTTTTCTTTGATGTAAAGAAATACACCTCGGCGCATTTTCACATCGGTAAACGTGTGCGCGCATCACACACACACACACACACACACACACACAC
>NC_068986.1:92401554-92402442 GCF_001194135.2 Octopus bimaculoides | reverse complement strand
AGCACATACCCAAGGCGCACAGAGCTGCGCTCGGTAGTGAAGTGAAAGCACGTTATAAAAATAAAACTACTGAATAATAATAATAATAATAATAATAATAATAATAATAATAATAGTAATAATAATAATAATAAATGCCCGGATGCAGTACCAGACTGACTCTCATGGCGCCTGATCTTAATGGATTGGAAGTGTTATCATGTACATTATTTTATCTTGGTATAAAAGATGGGCTACAGCAAATATTCTGCTTAATACCACAGATTTGCTTGTCAGTTGGTTGACCTTAACCAGTTGAGCATGTCCCTTAGTGGCTGACGATATGTGCATCTCTGATCATGAGCAGAAGTAGTGGGGAAGCATCATAGCCATGTGTTGAGAGGAATTCTTTGGGATTTGAATAATTCACCTTTGGAAACATGGGTGTTTTGCTCAACATCCTTAAACAAACCTTATTCAGGGACCTTTTGAGAGGAATGGGCTACTAGACCTGAAGAAAATTCTAACTGGGCCCCACCTTCAAGGTCATGCGCTGTTTATTTTGATATGAGATCACCATGTCGCGCACATATGGTCGTGATGCATGTGCCTGGTGTACTCTTATCAGACGGGTAGTCATGATGTGTATGCAGGGCTTCGTATATTTTACCCCATCACTTTGATGGCATGCACTGCTCACTCACCCAATAATAATAATAATAATCGCTTCTTTATTGGCCACAGTGGCCGAACACAAAACAAATAGGGACAATACAAGGATCTTTTTTAAAACGGGGGCCACATTTTTCATTAACGAAACACTTTGAAACTTGGAACACTGGTAGAATGTGTCATATAAAACATCTTTTTCTCTTAGTCTTCTTAAAAAAAAAAAGAAATCCATAAATT
>NC_068986.1:92399305-92400655 GCF_001194135.2 Octopus bimaculoides | reverse complement strand
TACAGTTGATCCGATCAACGGAACAGCCTGCTGCTCGTGAAATTAACGTGCAAGTGGCTGAGTACTCCACAGACACGTGTACCCTTAACGTAGTTCTCGGGGATATTCAGCGTGACACAGTGTGACAAGGTTGGCCCTTTGAAATACAGGTACAACAGAAATAGGAAGTAAGAGTGAGAGAAAGTTGTGGTGAACGAGTACAGCAGGGTTCGCCACCATCCCCTACCGGAGCCTCGTGGAACTTTAGGTGTTTTCGCTCAATAAACACTCACAGCGCCCGGTCTGAGAATCGAAACAGCGATCCTATGACCGCGAGTCCGCTGGCCTAACCACTGGGCCATTACGCCTCCACGCCATAGCTAATAGACAGAAGAAAACTGCCTTTCCTTCCTGGTCAAAGGAAGGCGGCGGGGCGATCCTCACGATGGACTCGGTTGATAACTGGATCCATCCTACACGCGATAACAGCTGTCCGACAAAGCTCCACAAGTCAGTAATGCACAGATACTGGACGAGGGCATGCAAGAAGGTTTTGTCACCCTGCGCACACCTCGGACAGGTCCCTCTGACAGTACTTCCGTGTCTGTAGAGCTTGACTCGAACCGGCAGAGCTCCCCAGTAACACTGCCAGGCTAGGGATTTCTAGAAGTTATCCATAGGCCCCGGTCCGAAAGTCCTCCGGAGAAGACCAGTTAATTGATCCCACCCGAGGCCCATAGTTTCCCCGAGAACATTGTCGCTCTTTCCCTCTACAATCTCCTATAGAACTCCATAATAATAATAATTGTATTACTGATCAGATTTGAGATATGCAGTTCGGCCAGCTACATTAACATTTTTTTGTTGGTTTTGTTTTAAAAACTCAATAACATTTATTTCATGACCGCAAGAAACAACGCCGCCACTGAACTTTCACTCATATTACCACAATATCATTTCCTTATTTTCGTCATGCCCAATTACTAAACAATTTTACCGTGTCAGAGATTTAATGCTATTTTAGCATTCTATAAATATTATTCGTTCGTATATTCATTCATTCATTCGTTCATTCATTCATTTACTCATTCATCTTGTGAGGCGGTACTATTTGTTTTTTGCCAGTCATGTTATCTGTGAGCAACACTTAGCGTTAGTTTATAAACAACCGGAAAAGATGCGATAAGTCAGCAATTTTGCTTCGTTAGTTAAACTTAAATATTGTGCTCACATTTATTTTTTGTCGTGTTATTTTTTCTATAGTTTTATGTTTAATATATATCCCCCCCCCCCACACACACACATACACACTCATGTAGGTATGTATATATATTAATGTCTGTGTATACATATGCATGCATACATACATAC
>NC_068986.1:92397286-92398879 GCF_001194135.2 Octopus bimaculoides | reverse complement strand
TCGAACCATTCCCGCCAGAACGCAAACTGACCAATCACGGCCCCTAATAAGGTCACGTGATAGAGTAAATACACACACGTATGTATATATATTAATGTCTGTGTATACATATGCATGCATACATACATACGTACATACATACATACATACATACATACATACATACATACATACATACATACATACATAATGGTAGTTTCCCTTTTCTTTAATGCTATATTTACTGTAGTCTAAACAACCCTTGACGTCTGCTCTTTTGAATTCGGCCATATCAGGCCCTCCTCCTTTCACTGATACCCTTTTACAACTAAGCCTACAATCCAGATTTAATCTCTCTCCCTTTTTCTTCTCCTCCTCTTCTTCTTGTAACTGGTTTCTGTCGTTCCGTTTATTAATTTTCCCCGGTACATTTAAAACACCATTATCGGTCTCAACGTATACATGTTTAAGTGTGTGTGTGTGTGTGTGTGTGTGTGTGTGGTGTATGTGTGTGTGTGGTGTATGTATGTGTGTGTGCACGCGCGCGCGTATGTGTTTGAGTGTTGTGCTTGTGTGTGTATTTGTATGTACGTGTTTAAATTAGATATATAATGTAGGTGATTTTAATTTTATATACCTAAAGGTAAACGCACACACGCATACGCACACATATATGCGTATATATAAACAAAATCATCTACATATAATATATAATTTAAACACACATACACTCGGACATACTCATACATACAAACTCACGTAAGCACAGATAAACACGCACATACCGCATATATATGTTTATGTGAGTGTATATATATATATATATATATATATATATATATATATATATATATATATATATGCACACATATATATATACATATGTATATATACACATGTATGTATGTATGTACGTATGTATGTATGTATGAGATAGGATAGTTCAAGAGTGTGTATTATAATTGAGGAAAATAATAGAGACGATTGGAATAAATTAAACAGACAAGTATCTGTCTATTCAATCAGTTGTAATTTTCCTGTGTTTCAGCAAGTAACTGTTGAAATGGTGACATTTTCTGAAGAACTCTGATTCAATACTTACATTATCTGTAGGTTTACGAAAGTTTTAACTCACGTCTTTTTCCAGTTTTGCTAATAATAGCAGACTTGAGTCTCAAACCTTATCTTACTGTCTTAGAAAATAGAGGACACGTTAAATAATGCAGTCTCAGGTGTACCAAATATGATGGCCGTGACTTGAATGCATTTGATCAAATATTTGTTTAATCAAGTCTCACCGGGAGCTGAACAACAACATCAACAACAGCACCAGCACTAAACTAAACAACAGCAACCTTTAACAAGAACAACACTACAAACGACAACTACCAGCAATAAGAATACCACCAACAACAACAGTAACATCAAGAATACCTCCTAGAAGAACAACGAGACAAGAAATAAAAGCACCAGCAACAACAATACACTGGTGGAATGTTTTTCATCATAGGTCAAATTGATAATTAATGATGATGATGATGATGATGATGATGATGAGTACTCTTTCTTCCGACAGTCAACACTATGTATGTATATATATATATATATATATAT
>NC_068986.1:92394287-92397039 GCF_001194135.2 Octopus bimaculoides | reverse complement strand
TATATATGATATGTATATATATATAATTTAAAGGCAATTATGCGGGGGGAAAAAATTAGATATAAATATATCAAATTTGTTTATCTGTATAATTTCCTCCATGTCTGCTCAACTTGATCCCTCTTATAGCTATTCTTTATCCTGTGGAATTTATTCCCTGTAAAGACATTGAAGTTTAAGTTTGTATCATTTGAGCGCTTCTAAGTTTTTTCAATATTGAGAATCTCTGGATCTCATCTGTTAACTATAATTTATACACACACACAAGCGTGCGCGCACACATATTCATTCACTCAGATTTACTGTTCTTATCATTGACGCTCTCTGTTTTTCTTCCACCCTCTCTTCTCCTAATCTCCGTCCATCTATCCGTTCCTCACTCACACTCGCCATACACCTACACACTCTATTGTACTCGTGATTGTATGAAAAGTTTCTACGTCATTCTGACTACATCTTACTTGCGTTTTGCTTCAGTCTAATTCCTAAATCTCTCATCAACAATCGGAAGTCCAATCAGTCTAGCAGTTTACAAAAGACGTATCATGGTATCCCATGATTCAACTTATACAATTGTTCATTTCCTGTCAGCTTCCGGCTATCAGAAGTCAGAAAATGTCTTCAATACAGCCAGCTCAGATTGCCAAACATGTCTTCCTCTTCCTCTTGCCAAAATAGTTATCTCCTATACGGACACACACACTCTTGCAAATATGTACACAAATGTACATACATACATACATGCAAACATACATACATACATACATACATACATGTGTGTGTGCATGTGTGCATGTGTCCATATGTGTGTAGATATACATACACACTTATTTTGTTTGCGTATAAATGTGCGCATTAATATTGTTTACGAATATATAACTATACTACTGGCGGTGCCCCAGCATGGCCACAACCTTAGGGCTGAAACATAAAAAGAATACACATACCTATAATAATACATTTAAACATATATATTTCTGCATGCCTATATATTTATTTATATATATTTATACATGCGTATATATGTGCGTTTGTGTGTGGGTTTTTTGTAAGAGAGCGTGCATGGATGTGTGTGTATGAGGGCGCATTTGTTTGTTTGTTTGTGTGTGTGTGTGTGTGTGTGTGTGTGTGTGTGTGTATCTTACTTTCAATCATCGTCGGCAGTTTGTCTGTCTGAGTCAGTCATACTGCATGTCTGCTTCGCTGTGTGTTCCTGTTTGCCTTTTGACTTTCAGTGGTTTCCTTTGTTTAACCTCTTTGTCTTTCTCTTTCTCCTCCTACCGCTCTCTCTCCACATTATATATCTAAATGAGCCCACACGCAAAGACATAGCACACAAACATACACAGAAGCACACACTAATAAACATACATACATATATTTAAGAAGCGATGCCGTGTAGAACACTCAATGTGTTAGTAATGTTAGTTTATTCTTTAATACAAATTAATAAAATGGCTTAAAACTGCCTCGTTCCCTCTCAGAGATATGTCGGTCACATTTCCCTGTCAACTGGTAGTATTTTCCAATCTTTTGCCTCCGCGTGGTGACATTTGGTATCATGAGTTCGAACCATATTCCCTCTCTGTCGTTTCTATTCCTGTCTCGACATATGTAAGGAGCGGGAGTCCGAAACATCGTTATAGTGAAATGAATGCCACATATTCTAAATAATATATATTCTTTATCGTTGATGACTTTCTCGGTCCTGTATTGGTATTCACATGATGCTTCTGAATGTATTTTTCTGCAAGCGAAACTAAAACACACGGAAAGCGTTTTGTCGCAACGCAGAGAGAAAACCCTTATTTGATTTAACAGGTTTAAATAACAACACCGAAGCGTTATTGAATTGAACCTTTGTAATGAATCCAGTATCACTATGGAAGAATTCATTTCTGTTTGGGTAGCGGCCACTACTAACTGGTCTATAAGACAATATAATTGTTCGCGTTTGTTTTTGTTTGCAGAATTACTCAACACCAACATGAGTTCGAGCCTTATTCCATCCCTATCGTTTCTACTCTTGATTTGAAGGCCACTTGTCAGACACACTGATATGTGGCCTGTTTGTTTTCTGTGCTCTGTTTATGTTCTGTTTCTCATTGTCCACGTTTTTTTTTTGTCACGTCCTGTACCCAGATATGCATCTATATATACATGTAGATGTAGGCATGTACATACATGTACGAATATATGCATATACTCACATATTATTTGTATTATATATATATATATATATATGTGTGTGTGTGTGTGTGTGTGTGTGTGTGTGTGTGTGTGTGTGTGTGTGTGTGTATGTATATATGTATGTATGTATGTATGTATGTATATGCAGTTTAATGCAGTTTAATGTACACAGTGTATACATCAGCTACTAATAGTTTCATACACTGGAGATGTCTCAATGTCTCCATGCAATCTTCAGGCACTTGGAGACACTAGATGTGTTGTTACAACCTGCATAGATAAAATCTCTAATGTATGAAACTGTTAAATCATAACTATATGTTGTGTACATTAAACAATATTAAACTTTCACTGGATGGAGTACTATTTTTGTCTATCTTACCTTCACGGAAAAGCAAACTACACACACACACACACATAATCAAAATAAGCAAGAGGATATCAAGTAGTGATGCTGAAGATGGCACTGCATTTAAATTGATGTAATGGTTACATTGTTAAATTAAACGAAGCCGCTTGAAACGGTCGTACTGCATCACTACTTGATATCCTGTTGCTTATT
>NC_068986.1:92393461-92394277 GCF_001194135.2 Octopus bimaculoides | reverse complement strand
ATATATATATATATACACTAGCTGAATTACCCGGTAATACCCGGTAATACCCGGAAAAGCATGGGTTATTTCCAGTTCCTATTCCCATTATACTGTTCTATGTCCTATCCCGTTCCCTGTTCAGTTCCTGTTTTAGTTCCGCTCCCATTCCTATCCCCAATCCTATGTCAATATATAAATTTTGGAATCAGTTATGTGTAATTAAGCCATTAAATAACAGTTCATTGCTAAAAATAGGTATTACAAACCATTAATACGATTAGTGGGTGAATAAGGAATGTCCCTATATTATTTTAACAAACGAATATGCATCTGAGTAAAATAACTTAGATAAATAAATAGATTTAGAGATACATTGACAAATAGTTCGCGTATTGTAACTGGCGTTGTCACGTGTCGTAGCTTATCGTAACTGATTTGTAAACATGAGCTACAGCTCTCCCTCCCCAGAGAGCCCATTATAGATTTCTATTGAAATTCAATTTGCCTATAATTCAACTGCATGTTAGGAACAAATAGATAACAGAATCGGATTTAACGTGGAAAATTATTTCAATATACAAAATTTGAAAATTTTGACGTAATTTTAAAATTTCACAATAAGTGACAGCAACAAGGAAGTCTCTACAAAAGTAGAGAGACAAACAGTTATAGAGCGTGACGCGCACACACACAAACACACACACACACATACATTTACAAACGTAAACAGGTGATCACGAGTTTAAAATGGTGTATAGTAGATATATGTATGTATGTATGTATGTATGTATGTATGTATGTGTGTATGTACGTGTGTATGTATATGTATGTATA
>NC_068986.1:92388622-92393240 GCF_001194135.2 Octopus bimaculoides | reverse complement strand
ACACACACACACACATACATTTACAAACGTAAACAGGTGATCACGAGTTTAAAATGGTGTATAGTAGATATATGTATGTATGTATGTAGGTATGTATGTATGTATATGTGTGTGTGTGTCTGTGTGTAAATGTTCTTTGCGATGGACTGCAGAAAAGCCACCTTTCCCCCTCTCTCCTTAAAGCTACGTATTCCTCACCCGCACCTTTCTCTGTGTGTGTGTGTGTGTGTGTATGTGTGTTGTATCTATGTATTTACAAAAGTATGTATGCAGCGCCGTATGTATATGACAGTTTTATTAATGTTGCGATCCTATTCACACCGCTGTTCTCGCCTTCACTAATATAAGTCACCTTCTCTCTCTCTCTGTTACTACCTCAGACTTATACTTTTTGCAGCCTCCTCATTTTATCATATAATTCGCCCCATGCCCCTGGTGGTGGGGGGGACATTTTGTTAATTTTTATTGAAATCCAATTAGCCTATTATTGAACTGGATGTTAGTGTTACATGTATGCAAAGTTTCGTGAATATTGGTTCACTGGTTTAGACATTAAGTTGGTAACAGACAGACAGAAATTGCCATTGATATATATATGTGTGTGTGTGTGGACACGCACATATACATATACACATATATACATATACGTGCATATATATATATATATATATATATATACACACACATATACACACACATGGCGAAGCACTGGTTTAGAACACATTTTCTAGTTCCTTCTTACGTTGGGAATAAGCACTGCTATCCTTAATAAGTTGCTTGGTTGTCGATTGTGCTGCCAAGCTGCAGTCGTCACCTTCTTTGAGTTTCAAAACGATATTGTGATACATACTGAAGCGCTAATGTGTAGGTCTGAAGTTACATACTTCCAATCTGTTATCGGAGGCGCAATGGCCCAGTGGTTAGGGCAACGGACTCGTGGTTATAGGATCGCGGTTTCGATTCTCAGACCGAGTGTTGTGTGTGTTTATTCCCGGCAGGGAATGGTGGCGAACCCTGCTGTACTCTTTCGCCACAACTTTCTCTCACTCTTACTTCCTGTTTCTGTTGTGCCTGCAATTCAAAGGTTCAGCCTTGTCACACTCTGTGTCACGCTGAATATCCCCGAGAACTACGTTAAAGATACATGTGTTTGTGGAGTGCTCAGCCATTTGCGCGTTAATTTCACCAGCAGGCTGTCCCGTTGAACGGATCAACTGTAACCCTCGACGTCGTAAGCGACGGAGTGCCAGCAACAACAACTTCCAATCTGTTAAAACTGTGTATGTCACTACTCCGCCGTCGTCATTGAACCTTCAAGAACAAATCATTTCACTGAAAGTAATCGTTCATTTCCAAGATAACTGGGTGCGTGGGTATATATCGAGTGCATAAGACTTGCTCTGCATGCTGCAAAGATTACCGATAACACAAATACAGGAAACAACTGGCATTTACGATAGTCGTAGGTTATTTCGGGAGGGAGATCTTTCCCTCTCACCAAGATCCCCTACTACAGCCTGTTGGTTTGTTTACGTTCCCGTGACGGTTCGACAAGAGATATCGATAAAATAAGTGCCAAACTTAATATAGGAATAAATACAATAAGTACTAAGGTCTATTTGTTTGACTATACTTTTCAATGCGATGCTCCAGCACAGTCGCAGTCCAAAGACTGTAATAAGTAAAAGATAAAAGTGTGTACAACACGTACACACGTACAAAAACACTCAGTAAAAAAGCTGACAAACGGATGTAACGGTTCATTATGAACGAAGTTTTCTGTTACCTACAAGACATTAGTGATAATAGCAGACGATAAATATACAATTCCGGGAGCTCATAACACGCGTGCGCACACACACAAACACACAGACGCACACACGCACGTACGCTTGCATACTCACATGTATACATACTGAGATATACGCTAAACACTCGCATATGTTGTAAGGGATGTAATGGCAGGGCCCACATTTTGCCAATGTGTGTTAGTGTGTACCTTCTATAATAGTGTAATAGTGAGACTCGTTTCATGTGGTGTCGTGCGTTGTGTTGTGGCGTATTCAACGCCGTATGATGAGTTTAAGTCTTTGATGTCAAACCGATTGAGACCACCACTGATTCCATGACACAAACCTCCTGTTTTAATGATCTGAATCAAAATCCACCATTAAAATTTCGTGTTAATGTGTTCCAAACAGGGACGTAGTAACGACAGAAACATTTTACTAAATTTTTCAGTATTTTAAAAATTAATTGAAACAAAGTGTGTTTTAACAGAAATATGGGAACGAAAGGGTAACGTGATGTAATGTTTGACGCAGCCGCTCTCAAATTACGCCCCGAGGGATATCACGGTACACTGCAGATCTTTAAAAATACGATTCGTGATTTTTAAAAATGAATTCTAAATGCATGAGAGTTTTGAAAAACATGGCATTCATGATCTTTTTTTTTTTCATATCTTTAATCGTTTTCTTTTTACTTGATTCAGGGCACCACCTTGAAAGGTTTGATCGAACAGGTCGATCCCAATACTTATGTTTAAATCTAATATTTTTCTATTAGTTCCTTTTGCCGAACCACTAAGTTACAAGGAAGTAAAGAAACCCATACCGGTTTTCAAGCGGTGGTGAGACACAAACACAAAGATACACGCGCACATATGCAACGAGCTTCCACGCAGTTTCCACCTACTAAATCCACGCACAAGGCATTAGTTGACCCAGGACTATAGTAGAAGACACTTGACCAAGGTGCCGCGCAGGAAGACGAAGCCCGAAACCATGTGATTGGAGAGCGAACTTCTTAACACCACGGCCATGCATGATAAATAAATCAAGATAAGAAATACGCTCATGAATTTTTGTTGCCGGATTCCTGATGTGAAACCGTGTGTTGAAACAAATATTATTATATTTCGAGATGGGCATTTATTTATTTGTTTCGTTATTCACTCATTTATTACCGTTCTTATTTTAACAGATGTCCAATGTCCGGAAATCTTTCGTCACACATCTGTGACCTCTTCAGCGACACTTTCCGTCCTCGTGTATGCTCCTGCTCCGCTTACAACGACGATAACGATAATGACAGTATAAACGGCGCAACCCCATATATTCACACATAAGCACGCATGCGAAACACACAGATACGCGTATGCACGCGCGCACGCGCACACACATACACGCACATGCTCACACAGAGATACAAACGCATGCGCATATAAGGATACAGATCGTAGAAGAACAGAATTGACTAAGCGGATAAGAAATAGTTTTAAAAATAGTTTCTGAATTCTTGACTTGAAAACATTTAACTTTTACATAACGAAGTTTGCCAATGAACTTTTTTCTTGATCTTCCGTGAGCCATGAATTCAATAACGATCGTAAACCACGTTTAACTGACGACATCATTTTATGATGGTTTCTTGTATCGGTTGAATGTAGTTAACCTAGCGTGCTGTTTAAACGAGGATGGTGTGCTTACTGTGATGTGATTGGCTTGTTGCAGTATCTCAAAGATCGTGTGTTTAACGTGATGCGTTTAACGTAGTGTAGTGTGTTTAAGTTGATGTAATGTATTTATCAATATGGTATCTTTGACTTGATTTCGTGTGTTTGACGCAGACAGCGCCTTTCTTGTGGTGTATCTAACATGGTATAATGTTAATGTGCTGTATAATGTTAACGTATTGTAATGTTGTTAACGTGGAAGGCGGTGAGCTGGCGGAAACGTTAGCACGCCGAGTGAAATGTTTAGCAGTATTTCGTCTGTCTTTACGTTCTGAGTTCAAATTCCACCGAGGTCGACTTTGGCTTTCATCCTTTTGGGGTCGATAAATTAAGTACCAGTTGCATACAGGGATCGATCTAATCGACTGGTTCCCTCCCTCAGAATTTCGGGCCTTGTTTCAAGAGTAGTAAAGGAATATTTGAGAATGTAATAGTGTGCTTAAGTGGGTGAACTGGAGCAACACGAAATAAAAAGTCTTGCTCAAGAGTACAACACACAGCCCGGTCTGGGTATCGAACTCATAACCTTACGGTTTTAAGCCCGACGCTCTAACCACTGACCCATGGACCTTCACTGATGCCAAGCTGTATCGGCCTTTGCCTTTCCTTTGGACAACATCGGTGGTGTGGGGAGGAGAAAATGGTATGCATGGGCGACTGCTGGTCTCCCACAAACAACCTTGCCTGGACTTGTGACTCGGAGATGAACTTTCTAGGTTCAATTCCATGGTCATTCATGACCGAAGGGCACTAAGGTACCTAGAGTGTGTGCCGCCCGGGGCAGCCCCTCCGTTTGCTGACCCTGGACCCCACAAAAAAAAAAACACATATTGCCTACAGCAGACCTAAAAGTGCCGCCCGGGGCGGACTGCCCCTGCATCCACCCCCCACAGCCAGCTACGCTAGTGCCCAAGGGGGTCTTTTTCAGTGCGTTTGATAGTGTTGGTGGGTTTAAAGTAGTGTGGTATGGTGTATTTAATAGTCTTTAATTGGTTTACTGGTTTCAATCATTTGACTGCGGCCATGCTGGAGCACCGCCCTAAAGGATTTTTTAGTCAAAGAAACACAGACATAAAGACACACATACATACATACATACAG
>NC_068986.1:92384833-92388080 GCF_001194135.2 Octopus bimaculoides | reverse complement strand
ACGCTGAGGACGGGAAAATACCCAGAAACTCGAGTCCGTACGTATCGCAGATCAAGATGGGAAGGATAACTTCCCTTTGCAAATACAGACAGGACACAGATGTGTGTCGATAGCCAGCTGGAGGAGATGTTCTCCTGGGGCTAAAAGCAACAGTAACATCCACCCTTAGGGGTCAGCCACATTTAAGTGGCAAATATACTTCACCTATATATATATATATATATGTATATACGACGGGCTTCTTTCATTTTCCGTCTACCAAATCCACTCACAAGGTTTTGGTCGGCCCAAGACTATAGTAGAAGACACTTGCTCAAGATACTCTGTTGAACTGAAACCGGAACCTTGCGGTTGGGAAGAAAGCTTCTTACTATACACCCACTATGGTGTAGTATGTTTAAAGTGAAGCGGTGTATTTAAGTCGGTGGGGTTTTGGTGAATGCTTTTGTTTTATTTGGACATTTTTTTTCTCTCTTTTGTGGCCTTAGATTAGATGTGAGTGAATAAACGAATGATTGATCAGCCACTGAAGCACTCAACCACCTATTCTCCCCAATAAAGGTTATTCTATAACTGTCAAAGATGCAAAGCGTAACACTTCATGTCAAGAAAGATAAATTAATAGAAAGAAAAGAAGGAAGTTACATAAAAGAGAAACGGATGCTGGCTTAAAATCCTATATAGAGAGTGAAAGGGAAAATGTCACAGAAAGAGAAAGAGAAAGACTAAGAGAAAGAGAAAGACCAAGAGAAAGAGAAAGACCAAGAGAAAAAGAAAGTAGGATAAAGAAATTTCTTGTAAGTACAAAATATTTTCTGAACAACGACAGAGGGAAAAGCCAAAGCGAAAGGAAGAAGGGAAACAAAGGAAGGAAGGAAGGAAGGAAGGAAGGAAGGAAAAAAAGGAACTACGAAAGGAGAACAGAAACATTTATTGGGATGGCGTCTTAAGCTCGTATGCTGTTGAGAGAAAAGGTTTTAACGTTTCGGGCAATGTCTCTTTGTTTTTTTGGGTTTTTTCAACAAGCGAGAAAAGGTTTTCTTTGTCCGTAGTCCTTGAAAGCGTGGACACAGAAGAGACTGACAGGGGATGACAGAGAATAAATTGTTGCGTAATCTTGGGAAGAAAATGGTCAAAGAGAGAGGTGTCATTGGAGAGAATGAAAATTAATTTGGGAGAGAGTAATGTAAGAGAGGGAGAGAGGATAAGGTTAAGAAATAAAAGAAGTGTTGGGACGAGAAGGGATAAAAGAAAAGTCTATCATTTTGAAGTACAGGACTGATTTTAGTGAGGCTAACAGTCACTGCATTAAGCAATTTTTCAATAGCATTATTCACACACCCCCACACACTCACACATACAGACACACGCACACACATCTGCACATATGCGTGTACAATCGATCGGAGTCAGGCAGCTTGTTAGATGTTTATACATAACTCCATGTATACATGTATACATGAAGTATATATACATGTATACATACAAATAGCGGACATAATATGCATTCATGCATACGTGGTGTCATACATGTATATGAGTAATAGAAGTTGGGTTACCAACTCATATGTCCTCACAAGCACGCGCACACATACACGTGCACACACACGTGCGCGCACACTCAGAGGGTTGCAAGATCTAGAGATAGATGATGTTACGTATGGCACTCGCAGTTGTTGTCATGCGAATATATATATTCAATATGTGTGTGTGTGTGTGTGTGTGTGTGTGTAAGTAATTTTTATCGCCATATCAATATGGCTGTTCCATAGGAACCGACGTTACTACCGTTTTTAACCCCAGAAAGAGCCTCCTCCAGCTGGTTATCGATGCAATCTGCACCCAGTATATATTGCAAGCAGGGGAACGAACTCCTACCATCTTCTAGCAGACGACGGGATCACCAGATTGTACAGTTTTGGGCTATTTATGCCCATCGTCAGTGGAGAACACCCGACCGCTAGAAATAGCAGTAATTCGCTCCAGCTCGCAATATACAGGAAACCAAGCAACTGATTTTCTTTTCTTTCTTGTTGCACATTTGGAATGTAGATGGAAAGATGAGATGATATATTGAGCGGAAGATGGAAAGACTAGAGAAAGATTAAATATGAATTGGAAGAACAAATTGGCGAACACAAAAGCTTAACTCGTAAACTGTACAAACATAAATTTTGTTTTTATAACCCATTTTGAATCACTCTTTCCCAGCCCTTCTTCACCAGAATATACATTTTGCTCTCGACATATCTCATTGACTGCGATTCTTCTAACCTCATTGTTGTTTCTTTCTTTCTTGGTTCTATCACTCTCTGTATAAGAACCATATCTGTAAGAGAATCTCTGAATCTAAGCAACAAGTTTAACATAGTATTAGATATATAAGTGAAAAAATGACGGATTGGTCACTGGTGAGGTGCTTTTGGCCGTAGGTCTACTGAATTAGACCGACCTGGGGGTAAACTACAACTTGTACTTTACCATTAATTACACTACCACTATTACCGTCATCACCAAAACCATCGCCAGTGACAAGCATCGACAATGCGTTGATGAAGGAGCCTCTAGAGAGTCGCCTGATGTACTAGAAATAGCCATCAAATTTTCCTCATATCACAGCCTATCTTGCAGAGGACGTGTTTTGTAACGTTCTTTGTTTCATGGGCATAAGGAAAGAGTGGAGTTACTCTTACTAGAATCTCTCTGAATATTGGTCGGCTTCATCAGGGATGGCCTATGGTAAAACAACAACATCAACAACATTTATGACATCTCCATCATCACTACCGCCACCCGTAACAACGGTTACAACACCACTATAAGCAATACCACTAATAATACTATGATAACACTAACAACTACAACACTAACAACTACAATAGTACTAATAAAAACTACAAGAACATTAACAACAACAACAGTACTAAGAGCTACAACAATAACACGATCCTCAACACCCCTAACAACAACTACAACAACAACGCTAACAACTACTACAGTACCAGTAATTACCAACACCGTTAAAACAACAACGGCAACAATCATATAATCAACAACAACGACGAAACAATTACAATTAGTACTAATGCCGCCACTACCGCCGTTACCACCACGGCCACCACCGCCACCACCACCGTCACCGCCACTACCGCCGCCACCGCCACAGCTACCACCACCGTCACCGCCGCCACCACTACCAACATCGTCACCACCACTACCGCCGCCGCCACCATCACTACCATCACCG
>NC_068986.1:92379554-92382973 GCF_001194135.2 Octopus bimaculoides | reverse complement strand
ATATATATATATATATATATATAGATAGATAGATAGATAGATAGATAGATAGATAGATATGAAGTGGACTTCAACGCAGCTGTTATTCAAATCTTTATACTTCCGACATATGTTTCGAAGAAAACATTCGTATTATTCCTGAGGGAATAAAATGATGTAAAGCAATGTAATCATCTCATCAGGGGGAAAAAAGAAACAAAACACATCAACAAGCCATTTTAACCGAATATGAATACCGCGTATATGATGAAGGGAATGCAGGCAAATTTGCTGTGTTTCGGCATATGTATCACTCATAAGGTGGTGTGAGAAATTAAAAATCTTCTTTATTTGGTTTCAAGTCAAGAGACTGCATGGAGACTTTCTCGGTGGCTTCGGAGTGGATATTGTTACTATTATTGCCTTTTCCTTTTAGTTTCGTCCGAGAACATTTATATCGTTATATAATGTGCGTTATGTGTGACGCTAGGGTGTAATTTACTGATGACGTGGCTGGTGTTTCTAACAGGTCCACCAACCGCGTAAATTCTCTCTTATTTGCCCAGTCTAGCGTGTGTGATCGATCGACCGCTTTCAACCGAAGTCGGTTTTGCCTTGCATTCTCAAGAGAGCGATATAATTGATATCAATAAAGTGCTGGCTTCGACGTAATCGACTATAATCTTTCTTCCCAAATTTAGGGACTTGATACCATAACAAAAATTAATAACAACTTCTGTAGTACAGTTTTATATTTAAGAGATGAGGAATTATGTACATTATTTACATTTGACGGATATTTGTCCTCATCTTGTTTGTTGCTAACACAACGTTTCGGCTGAAATACCCTCCAGCCTTCATCGGGTGTCTTGGGGAAATTTCGAACCTGGGGTTCTCATTTTCGATATTGTTGTTGTTATTAACCTGGGTTCGAACCTGAGGTAGTCTCGATGCAGTCTCTTGACTTGAAACCAAATCAAGAAGATTTTTGATTTCTCCCACCACCTTATGCCCTCAAGCATATAGCATAGTCACCTGAATAATAATAATAATAATAATAATAATAATAATAATAATAATAATAATAATAATAATAATAATAATAACAACAACAACAACAACAACAACATCGAAAAATACCTTAGGAATGAGAACCCAGGTTCGAAATTTCCCCAAGACACCTGATGAAGGCTGGAGGGTATATCAGCCGAAACGTTGTGTTAACAACGAACAAGATGAGGACAAGTATCCGTTAAAAGTAAATAATGCAAATGATGAACTTCTGTAGTACCTCCCACCCAATTTAGGGCCTTGAACCCATATTAAAAATAAATGTCATTACGTGTAGCCTTCCCAGCAGATTTAGGATCTTGAACTTATATTAAAAATTAATACCATCACCTATAACCCCTCCCACTAAATTTAGGGCCTTGAGCTTATGTTAAAAATCAATATCGCTTAAGGCCCCGCCCACCCAATATAGGATCTTGTGCTTACGTTAAAAATTAATATAATCGTCACCGAATTTAAGCTCTTGAACTAATATTGGTTTCAAATATTGGCATAACAATTTCGGGGTTGAGGCAAGTTGATTGCATCGACCTCAGTACACAGCTGGTACTTATTTTATCAACACCGAATGGATAAAAGGCAATGTCGGCTTCGGCGGGATTTGAACTCAGGACATAAAGACGGATGAGATGCTACTAAGCATTTTGCACAGCGTAACTAATGATCTTGCCAGTTCGCGGCCTATCCTTGAATTAACATTATTAATATAAATCGACTATTGAACCTCCCACCAAATTTTTGATCAGTTGATATCATCATCTATAGCTCCTCCCACCATATTCATGGACTTGAACCAGTAGTAAAAATTAATGCTATCAAATATAGCTCCACCCACCTTCCACTAAATTTAGAGCCTTAAGCCTATTTTAAAAAGTAATATCAATATCCTAGATCAGTGATGATTGGCCGATGACACACGTGTCAGTAATAGCATGCCATGGGTTTTAAATGGCACACGATGGACATTGAAAACAAGTTTCCGTGCAATAAAAAGCTTATCTGCATACATTTATAGATAATACTTAAATGTATATAAGTGGCACTTTAATAATAGGATTAATAAAGAATTTTCAACACGCTAGGCTAAAACATTTCTCCATTATCACCATTGATGTTAGTGTATATATGTTTGTGTGTGAGTCCACACATATCTATGCATATATGTATACGTGCATGTATATGTGTGCGTGTGTGTGTGTGAGTGTGAGTGTGTTTGTGCGTGTATGTATGCGTGCATGCATACGTACACAGGCCATGCATATATATATATATATATATATATATATATATATATACAAATATTTAACATGTGTACAGATATGAAGATATACATACTTACGTACAAGCATACTCACACATGCTTACATACACACATACATATATGCATATATGTATGTGTGATTTCAGAAATGTAACTACACGCGGACTACTAACGATTTTTCCCCCTTCTTCATTTTCCTTTGGACTTTCTAATGTTTCCTGTTTCTGAAGAAGAGTTATGCTCGAAACGTAAAACAACCACTCTTTTCCTTCTCCGAGTATCTTATTAATACTTTGCATGTGCTACGTCTTCACGTTGTTGTTTCTTTCTTGTCCTTTGCTCCGTTTTTTGAAATAACTATATACATTTATACATACATATACGCATACATACATATATATACACTACACAAGCGCATGCGCACACTTCCATTTCTAAAAGAACATAGCTAAATATTAAAATGCTGGTATTTATTTATGTTCTCTGCACAAAGAACGACGTTCGAACCCCACCGGCGCTGAACTGGAAGAAGACAAAGAAAGAAGAATGTTATGAAGGAAAATATAGAACACAAAAGAAAGACAGAAAAGCGCGAAAAAACTAATTTTGGAAAAAGACAAAACAATTTAAAGGGGAAGCCGACCACCTTGACCGCAGTGAATGACTGGTACGCATTCTATCGGTTCTGAAAGGCATAGTTAACCTTGGGGGAATTCGAACTTAGAACGTTAAAAGCCAGAGGAAATGCTGCTAAGCATTTTGTGGTGCGGTAACGACTCTACCAGCTCGCTGCCTTCAGAGAAGAGGAAAATTAATCTAAAGAATTTAATGATCGGTCAGCTGGGAATTGAACTGACACTGCATTAATTAATGATCAAAGTATAATCATTATGATGAAGTGTAAATTGTCTTTCATCTTCCCGGGGGGTCGATAAAATAAAGTACTATTCAAGGACTGGGTGGGGGTCAAAGATATCGACTCACCCTTCCTCTCAAAATCGCTGGTCTTATACCTCTAAATCAGAATCAGTTATAATAGCAAAAAAAAAAAGAAGGAAACAAAGAAAGAAAGAAACAAGCAAACAAACAAACAAACAAACAATGGACA
>NC_068986.1:92378675-92379039 GCF_001194135.2 Octopus bimaculoides | reverse complement strand
AGAGAGAGAGAGAGAGAGAGAGAGAGAGAGAGAGGGAGGGAGAGAGAGAGAGAGAGACGGACGAAAGGCGGGTGGGAGAACCTTAATTGCGTTTCTGAAAGACTATCTGTGCCATTGAATCAGTGGTAATTTCAGTAAAGAACATTCCAGATTTGATTAGTTGGTTAGAATCACAATCAAGTGACGTGACACAGGGACAGTTTTTAGAAATATTACGACAACAATCACAACAACAACAACCACTGAAATAGGGCAATACATACATACATACATACATACATACACACACATATATATAGACACACATACATATACAAATACAGACACACACACACACAGACACACACACACACACACACACACA
>NC_068986.1:92374785-92378665 GCF_001194135.2 Octopus bimaculoides | reverse complement strand
CATGCATGTGAGAGAATGCGTATGTGTGTGTGTTATTGTACTTGGAAGAATCATTTTATGAATACACACACACACACACACACACACACACACACACACACACACACACACACACACACACACATACATGTGTGTGTGTTTGTGTGTGTGTATGTGCAATTTCTTTTTGCTTAGAGCTTGGAGTAACTCGAGTTTGAAGTAAAAGACAAATGCTGTACACTTCGATCGAACCCATACCTCGCAATAGCGTGTGATTCAAACTGTTTGACCACACGACCATGTATGGGTTACAATGTGGTTATTTATAACGTTTTAGGTTTGTTTTTTTAAATTAGAATCTCAGCCGTTAATATATTAGTGTTTGTATGTGTGTCAGTGTGTATGTATGCGTGTAATTTCATGTGTGCACTTGCATAAACGTGTGTTTTTGTCTGATATTAAATATCGTAACCGCCAATTTGATACAGAAATAGGATGACGTCAGAGATGCTTTTTTTCCTTTTTTGAAACAAATTGGTGCTTATAATATCTAATATCACTTATATTAGCCCTTAATTCATCACTCTCTCCATCTCTCCCTGTCCCTTCCACGTCTCTCACTCTCCTCTCCCCATTCTCTGTGCTGAGTGTATGCAAACATATGAGAATAAACAAGAAGTAAGTAGAAACAGTATTCGATACCAAACGTATAGTGTTATATTATATTAAAAGCAAAGACTGCGAGCTGACAGAAAAGTCAGCGCGTTTGACAAAATGCTGAGCGGCATTTCTCCCGGCTCTGAATTCCACCGAGGTCAACTTTGCCTTTTGGTGCCGATAAAATAAAATACGAGTCAAGTACTGGGGTCGGTCGAAGTAATCATCTTGCTCACACCCCTCAAAATTGCTAACCTTGCGCCAAAATCTAAAACCAATATTTGTGGCACTGAACTTGCTGGATCGTTTGAGCGTCGGAAAATGTGCTGCGATATCTGTACCAGTTTTTTTTTTTTTTTTTTTCATATTCTGAGTTCAAACACTGTCGGGGTCAACTTCGCCTTTCATCCCTTTGGATTCGATAAAATAAAGTACCAGTTAAGTACTGGGGCCGATAGTTTCGACAAACATCCTCCCCTCAAAACTGCTGGCCTCGTTTCTGAGTCAGAAACTATTATATTGTATTTAATGAAGCAGAAATATTAGTCTTGTTGGGTTATTTCAGGTAATATGATATGTGCTCTAGTGGCCAGTTATTGTAAGGGAGATAACCATTTCGAGACAAATCTTAACGTAAGTGGAAGCTAGAATTTTAAATCGAAGACCAAAGAAGGAGATACACAGAAGATACACACTTCATGTGTTTTTTCTAACTCATTTCAAAGATCTTAAAATTTCTAGTCTTAAGTAATAACGTATAGCGTCATTTCATTCTTATTAGAAATCATCAGTATAACATAACCTGGAACCGACAAATTATGCTAAATTAAGCATTTTATAAAGGGAGACATATCTAACGGATACTTGTGGATGCCAGTCTGTATCATTCGTTTGGTTACGATGCTTCCCATAGAAAAGAGAAGTGAAATAAGTGTATGTAAACACTGAAATGAGAAGATGGAAAATGCTACATCTAACAGCAGAATGTTCAGAAAGTTTGACTTGCAAGGCATGAAGTGATGGTGTCAAGAAATACAATAGAATGTGTATCCATATGGATATAATGTATGTATGTATGTATGTATGTATGTATGTATGTATGTATGCATGTATGTATGTATGTATGTATGTATGTATGTATGCAAAGTTATATTTGGAAAGGATCTAGCCCATGAGATACCGTTTAAGAGTCTCGGTTGCAGATGTAATTGATGGCCAGATAGAACAGAAGTCAAAATCTTTACATACAGGATGCCACAGATAAAATCGCCTATACTTTATATGGCCATCATTGTGGGGCTAGCAAAGTTAGGAAGGTAACAATGGTGTCTTCGTGTAGCTAATGTTATAACGTTTTCAGTTACCTTCATGTTTTGGATCTCTGCATACCGAATGCTTACTGTTGAAACGTTTGTCAATCTGTGAAATGTGGGATTTTTTTGTTTTTTTTTGTTTATTTTCTTGCTGCTGCATTCTGTACCTAATATAGATTTCACTGAGTTGTAAACGAGAGACTTGTGTAAAATAACTATGGAAAGCTCGCAGTGTCAAAATTGCAACAGATACAACTACAGTTCAGTTGCACTTTATTCTATTACCTCTCAGTTAAAGAGGACTCAATACAGATTCATTCCAGAGTAAATTAAATAACACAATTTAAGATATTTTCCAGAATAATTAATGGTTTCAAATTTTGCCATAAGTGCAGCAATTTTTGGGAGAGGGTATGAGTCGATTACATCGACTCCAGTCTTTAACGGGTACTTATTTTATCGACCCCCAAAGGATGAACGGAAAAGCCGACCTAGACGTCATTTGAACCAGGACAGAGCGACAGGTGAAATACCGATCAGCTCGTCGCCTTAGTTCCTGGAATAATTAATAGAACTTAATTAATCAAGCAAAAACCCAAACAAGCTAAACAGTAAACAGACCACCACCACCACCCGCTAAGAAAAACTTCTCAGCCACGACCACATCCTGAACACTATGACAGTCAACTTTGAGTTTGGCTCATCATAGTTGCGATCAGCCTAGAATGAGACTCAGTGTGTGTGCGTGTATATATATATATATATATATATATATATATATATATATATATATATACTTACTTGGAAATGGATGCGTGGCATTCAATCGTATAATAATGTAAATATGCATATCTATATATATTATATTTGTATTATTATACGATTGAACGCCACGCATCCATTTCCAAGTAAGTTTATCTTAATAATTTTGATGCGACTCTACCCTGTACTGTTCTCTCTCTCCCCCATTCTCGTTTTCTCTCTTCCGTTCTCCAATTCTTTTTTCTCTCCTTCTCCTCCTTTCGTGTTTTTCTCTCTCATCTTTTCTCTAATTCTTTTTTCTCCCCTTCACCGTTTTCTATCTGTCTCTCTCTCTTCTTCCTTTACTCTCTCTCATTGCTCACACGTGACCATCGTCCATCTTTCTTTTCCTCACGTAATCATCTTTCTTTTTTTTCAGTCTGTCGCACAGACCAGACGCATTCTTATATCACCTCTCCTATCTTTCCTCTTATCAAAGAATATTCTTCCAGCGTTCGCCACCTTACCTCGTTTGTTTTCGTTTGGTTTGGTTTGTTGTATGTCCTGTTTTTGTTACCAGCTTTGGCCCTCCGCAAATCCCAAATTTTATTGTGGTTCGCGGAAGCAACCGTTTCTCGAAGACACATATTGTCATGAATTGCTCGAAATGTGGAGTAGATAAACAGCCGACAACTGATGAAGGGTCGTTTTCAATTTTACTTGTCTTGTTTTCTATTTATTTCTATTGTTCGCATACCCTGGGCTGCTTTCGTATTTCATATTGTTTACGTTTTATGACGTCCTGTACCCATATATCCATATATATGTAAGTATGTACATATATGTATGTATGTATGCATATATATCGCCGAGCAAACACGCGAACTTACTTCGTCCCCACTTTCAAGTTCGTGCCTCACAGCGTTCATACACACATAATTTTTCCCGTCTCGCCGTATAGCCTTTTCCGTTTGTTTTTCTGTCTTGTTTTTTGTCCGCCACTACATACCTCCATGGCAAGGTTTAATTTGTGTATACAAATTTAATTTGCGGTCCATGGGAAGAGCCGTTTTAACGATGCGTCCTACCCAGCTCTTCGAAACACCGGTGTTAAAACGGGGGTAGCTGATGAAGGAAAATGTTCTCTATGTGGTTTGTGTGTTTTCTGTACTCTGATTATCATTATTTTC
>NC_068986.1:92373687-92374384 GCF_001194135.2 Octopus bimaculoides | reverse complement strand
TATATATATATGTACATACATACACAGAAACACATACACGCACACTTGCGCGCGTATATGTAATGCATATAAAGTGTTGGTATTTCAAATCATTACCTAAAAGTAAATGTGATATCTCTTGTAAGAGACGAAGCATCAGAAATGCTAGTAATGTTAGAACGGAAATCAAAGGCTAGAAAACTACTTCTTGAAGGTTTTCATGATACAACTATTTGATGCTGTGCCAATCATCAGCTTAAACTTGGTGTATGTGAAGTTGCAAATGAAGTTGCACGTCTTAATCATTTCCAGGTATGATAAATTGTATTCCTCTCATAGGTCTCTAAACTATTGAGATGAGTCAAGTGCCTGCACAGAGGCTCTTCATCAAATTACACACGCATTCACTTCCCGCGGTATGTGTATATGTAAAGATATTCAGTACCTTAAGTCAACCTTTTAGTATGTGCTTCCTTCTCTTATTTTTACTACAATTTTTACTTCAGCCAACACCCTCTTTGCATCAACTGAATAATGCATTCTAAAAACTATAATTAACTTTCGAACACGTTGTATTCTAAAGGAGATTATCGCTTCTAGATCAATCATTAGCGGGATTAGAAGTTAAAATTTTGAAAACGAAAAGTAATGAAGGTGCTCAGAATATGCATGCTTTGTGTGTGTGTGTGTGTGTGTGTGTGTGTGTGTGTGTGTGTGT
>NC_068986.1:92363408-92368385 GCF_001194135.2 Octopus bimaculoides | reverse complement strand
TAAAAAGAAAAAAGCAAAACGAAGCTATGGAAATTAAATACGCTTTACACCGCTTAATCAGCCAAAGGAGTAAATATAAACAACTGAATACTTGTCAGTGATTGGTTGAAATTATCGAAAGAAGACAATTTTTTACATGAAATAAATTCGAATACAAAAATATTTTTCTGTTCTATAACACAAAATAGATAAGTATACGAAGTTTGAAAGTCTTTCGGTACCAAAAACACTACGTAAAACATTAATGAAAAATGTGGCCCCCGTTTTAAAAAAGATCCAATAATAATAATGTGCTCTCCCTCTAAAGCGACATAGGAGCGTTCAGCTTTTGCCGAATGACCTGCACAAACGATATGTTTATTGTGATTAAATAGTCGTGCCGCACATTATAGCTCTGTCGCATGTCTGTACTAACAGTTGTTTAAAACACACATTTTTAATCTAAAGGTAGACTCAAACGACATTGTGGGTTTGCAGCTCTATTCGATCTGTGATTGATTGAATAAACAGACTCCCTCTGACAGGCGCTCTCTGCTACGTCCGATTGTCAATTATATAATGTAGCCGCCGCCATGTTTAATTGAGTTCCTTGAATTCCTTGTCTCGCTTCTTTAAAGGACTCCCGGCATGCAGTTTTGCTCTATCGCATTAATGCTGGTCCCTCTAATGCTGGTCCTTCTTCTACGTGCGTCGGCAGTATAGACCAAACTCAATTCCGTTATCTCATACCAACTAGAAACACTTCTATCAAGACTCTTTCTATACACACAAAGCACAACTAACGTCTTCACACATTCATTCACCGCTATCACACCACAGGCATCTCTAGAAAACATTAACATTGTACTTAATCCACGCTCCTGCGAATAAACTTTATAATCTTAAAGTTGAGCTTGTCCATCTATCTCTGCAACCAACCACCGTTGAGTTCCGTCCGTCTGTCTTTATACCAATCACTATTGAACGAACACACAGACACAGTGAATAGACAAATTATCACCGCCGACATCGTCAAACAGACTGTGAACGCTCCATCGTGTTATAGCAATTAACCAACTAAAATGGTGACCTCAGAACTTTATATTCATATCGCAAACCCTCCACGCTAAAGCTCACTCCCTCCATCAAATCAACGTTGTCTGAAGTGATCGCAGAGCAACGCGAGATGAAGTGTTTTGCTCTAGAACACAACGCACCATCCGGTCTAGGAACTGAAGTCACGATCTTATTATTATTATTATTATTGTTCAGTAGTTTTATTTTTATAACGTGCTTTCACTTCACTACCGAGCGCAGCTCTGTGCGCCTTGGGTATGTGCTGTGGTTTGCTGTGGTGCTCTTATGTTTACTGTATTGAAAGTGCTTTGCGTAGAATGTGTGCAGTACCCAGTAGTGCAATTTTCTGTATGTTATATATATTTGTAAGTCCTGGTGTTTTTGTTATGTATTTGTCTGAATATTTTTTTATTATACCTAAGGCACCTACTATGATAGGAATTGTTTCTGTTTTTAGATTCCACATTCGAGTTATCTCTATTTCCAGGTCTTTGTATTTTGAAAGTTTTTCCATTTCTTTTAGAGAAACGTTGTCATCTGCTGGTATTGATACATCAATTAGAAAGCATTTTATTATTATTATTATTATTATTATTATTATTATTATTATTATTATTATTATTATTATTATTATTACCGAATAGAGTCTTGATTCAACAAACTGAAACGGAAGGATACAAATACCTTGGTGTACTGGAGTTCAACGAGATAATGGAAAAGGAAATGAAAGAACTACTGAGAATGGAATATTTCCGAAGACTAAGGTTGGTGTTGCGTTCAAAATTGACTGGATGGAATATAATCCAAGCAGTTAGTAAGTGGGCGATGGCATCACTTCGGCATGGAGCGGGAATTATAAAATGGCAAAAGAGAGAAGTGAAGAAAATGGATACCAAGACCAGAAAAACGTTGACAGTACACGGAGCCTTCCACCCTAAGAGTGACACCGATAGGCAGTACTTGTCCAGAAGAAAGGGTGGGAAAGGCTTGATCAGTTGTCAGGACTGTATCGAAGCAGAGGAAAACAGTTTAGAGTGGCATATAAAAAATGTCGAAGAGCCATTGTTGAAACACACGAAGAAGGCCGGCGTCTTCAAAACTGAAAACTGTATGATTAAAGAAAAATTTAAAGAAGAATTTAATACAAAAAAGGAAAAAGCATGGAAGGAAAAAATGCACGGTCAGTTTTCAAGAGATGTGAATGCCAAGACAGATACAGAGGACAGGTGACTATGGATGAGGAGTGACCAGTAGATAGAAACAGAAGCACTCGTATGCGCAACTCAAGAACAAGCATTAAAGACCGACTATGTGAAATGCAGAATAGACAACACTACCGACAGCGACAAATGCAGAATTTGTGGTGAGAGGGGTGAAACGGTATGGTACATCGATATGACCTCTTACTCCACATATGTAACAATCGGGTCGACGACCCTCCACAATAACTTTAAGCGAACTTTCCTCTGAAATCTCTATCTGGTAGGGGGGTTCTCTCAAGGTCTTCAAAAGTGGCAAAAAGCAACATCCCTATACCGCATCCGCACCAGTTTGACATGTTTGTTATTCTTACTGGTTCCGATTCTGGATTCTACTCAGTGGCAGCCAAAATAGCTGCCAACAACCACTCTGTTTTTATTTCAGGCGGCACTCTCCCTATTCGGATTCGAACACTGTGCATGCCCCTATACGTGGGCAACAGCGCTACCTTGTCCCACTGCAGAATAGTGGTGGAATGTGAGGCCGCCTCTTCTTTGATGGCAAACCTCACCTCCACCGGGCCGTACTTTCTTCCTCTGCTAACAAATGTAGCGTTCTTCATTATGGCTCCCAGACATTCTTCAACATCGTCTTCTGATATTTTTTTCTATTTTGTTGGTGGCGACCGTTTGTGTGCGGTACACCACCATCCTATCGCTCTTGTCGTTCACTGTTTCCTCGGGAGGGACCAGCTTAATTGTGTCTCCCTCTCTTTGTATGAACTGCTCGCTTCTTATTATGTCTTCTATGTCAATCTTTAATTGCTTCGCTTCCAACGGCGTAGCTGCTCCCACTGCAGCGGTTTTTGCGTAGCTTTCCATAACAAAAGCTAATTTTTTCACTCTCACAACGGGGTGAAAAACAACAAAAATCAATTACGCGCAAGTCTTTTCAACAATTATTAACAGTAATAAAACGATATATTCAACAGACAGTCTAAAAAAAGACAGCCTTCTTTATTCAAACCGTGGTCACGAATGGCTAACTCAAGCGCACACCGACATCCTCTCAACGATTAGCCGGAGATGATTTTTAAAATGAGAATATCTGAAATAAACTCGACTGCTCTCACAAGCGAGAATACTAAAAATGAACCCGACTGCCCTCAAAAATTAAGTTAAAAAACCGGAAAAATAATCTAGACTCTATCCCCCCCCCCTTTTGCTGGATCGATCCCAAAATCTAATCAGTTCATGTCAGTCATGAGGTCAAACATCCCTGAAAGTTTCATCCGAATCCATCCAGCGGTTCTTGAAATATCTTGCCCACGGATAATCAAACAAACACGACTGAGAACAATGCCTCCGCCTTTGCTAAGGCGGAGGTAATAAAGAATAAACAAATGTCTCTTTCACCAGTGAAGTATTGAATCATCATTTTAATTGATTTGCTAACTCCGATAATAAAGTTTCTGTTTCTTTACCTTGTCGTCTTTT
The DNA here is from genome assembly GCF_001194135.2 of Octopus bimaculoides. Taxonomy (NCBI): domain Eukaryota; kingdom Metazoa; phylum Mollusca; class Cephalopoda; order Octopoda; family Octopodidae; genus Octopus; species Octopus bimaculoides. Next base: position 92,364,633 of record NC_068986.1, on the reverse strand, counting down.
TCTCATCTCCCTCCATCTTTATTCATACGTTCATACATATATACAAACATACATACATACACACTCATATGTATGTATGCATATGTATGTACATAAGCGCTTATACGCACATATGCATACATATACCTACACACACACTATACATATACATATACGCGTATATATATGCATATTGAATGCTTATATATACATGCACCCTCTACACATGCATAGACACACTCATAAATATACATATAGGTGCAGGTGTGTGGATATTTACATGCATATACACAACTGTGTGAGTGTTTATATATATATATATATATATATATATATATATATATATATATATATATATATACATTCATACAAAGGCGTATAATTATGCATAGACATACATATGTACATGTATACATACATATATCTAAATATTCATGCACACATACATATATACAGGCATGCATAGATACACAGGTACATACATACATACATACAAACATGCGCACGCACACACACACACATGCGCACACAAGCACACACACACACGCACACACATATAATTATATCGTCTGCATAATGTAACACTCCCGGTGATCATTGTACCATTGTGCAGAGAATTGCACAAAACCGAGTATTTCATTGGCTCTTCACATTCACGTGACTTACACTACATGACGTTTAAGTAACAGAAGACGTGTATGAGTGTGTATGCATGGATTTGTTCGTCTGTGTTTGCATTTCCTTTGTGCTGTCTCGTTACGCGTGCATGCGTGTGTACGTTTGTGCATGTGTAGTATGCGTGTATGTGTCTGTGTACTTGAGTCATTGTACAAATTCTCTTATGTAACTAAGAAGGCCATTCACTAAACAATGTTATCTGCCAATCTAACACACACTTAGTGTTGTGTGTTTTTACGTTTATATATTCTCATTTCGTTGTCTTGTTTTATTACAATTATCTTTATGTCCTTGTGTTGTCCCCTTAATTCATTGCCCTTGTGGGAAATGAAACGAATAGTTGTTTGTTTGATTTTTGTGCTTGTTTTGTTTTTGTTTTGTTTTTCTTTTTGTTTTTTTTTTTGTCTTCTTAGTATAAATATATGTTTTTTACATTTAGGCGTTATTTTTAAGCTCCCATTTTCTATATCGTAGCAACCACTGAATTTTGGAATAGCATTTGAACGTGTGAACCTACGAGCATGCAAACATGTATACATATATATATATATATATATATATATATATA
>NC_068986.1:92359997-92363208 GCF_001194135.2 Octopus bimaculoides | reverse complement strand
CACACACACACACACACACACAAATACATACAATTAGAGAGAGTTATTCCTTCACTTTTTTAGTGTCTATATTGTATTTTGTATACTGGTTTATATATATATATATCTGTGTGGTTTTGTGTGTGTGTGTGTGTGTGTGTGTGTGTGTGTGTGTGTGTGTGTATAGGAAGATAGATTTGTGCATGTGTAACCTTGACGTTGAGTCTTATAACACCCACAGTAAATGACTTGAATTAATTATTGATCTAAATGTGTGAGAGAGAATTTATGTCCAGCTATAAGACTTGACGATTAGTTGTTAGTTGAACAATGAAGGCTGTAGGAGAGCAATGTGTTTGTTTGGAATCAAGAAATTTTTTATGGAAGCTTTTTTTAAAGTTGTCTATGGTAATGGGAGTGCTTGAACTGTGCCAAACGTCGCGCATTTTGTAGCAGCGATTCAAATTAGGAAGGACATCTATCAAAGTTGATCTCAAATCTTGCCGGTTTTTCACGAACGGCAATCACTTTGTGAAAGAGTAAGCGGTGATCCGGGAAAATTATCAGCCCATTATTCCTGAAGTCTCCCAAAGATGTAGGCATGAATGTTAGTGTTAAATTATTTTAAAATATTGGTCTCAAATTTTGGCACAAAGGCAGTAATTTCGGGGTTGGGGATTAAGTCGATAAATTAGATACCGCTGCTCGACTGGTACTTAATTTATCGACCCTGAAAGGATAAAAAGCAAAGTCGATTTCGGTGGAATTCGAACTCTGCACGTAAGGACGCTAAGCATTTTACCCGGCGTACTTACGATTCTGCCAATTCACCGCCTAAAAATTACTTTAAAAATATTGAAGTTGCATCATGTATTGTTACTAAATTCGTACCGAGTCTACAGATGAACACAAAGAAATACGAGTCACAACACAATCAGCCAAGAACTGTTTGATCTTTCGAATCATGCTGGGAACTGACTGAAAGGTCACTGATGTTGCATTTAGCTGGCAGGCTGAACAAAAATTATTAGCGACAAATTCTTGTTCAGCCTGCCGGCTAAACGCAGCATCAGTGACCTTTTAATCGTTGTTTATCTACAACTTGTTGCTGGCATTTGCTTGACATAAGGTGACGTGGATATTTACTGCTGGTGTGCCTAACAAACAGAAGTCCTGATCCAGCAATTTCATCACCTATGCTGGGTGACCTTCGCCTGCTGCTGATATCTTTATGCGTTTTTAACACTATACGTCTATGTTTAGAAGGTTTTCAACATATACATACTCTCAGTAAAATGCAATAGTTTGGGCGAAGTGTTGTGACATTACATTAAAGAAACTTGTTGGGTAAGGCCAGAACAATGCAAGATGAAAAGTAAACTACTAAAAGAAAACAAAACCAAGTTTGTGCTTTACTTTATATTTCTATAATTTGGGATGGTGACCCCTTTTTCAGTATATGTGAACAAGCGAGAAATGTAAAAGAAAATGGTCGTTGCTCAGATGTGTGGGGAATGACAGTGTTTCTTTAGTAACCAACCTGTTTCATGTAGCTCTTTTTTATTGCTTACAGCTGGTCTCAGTTTCTTGATAAGATGGGCCTCTATGATTTTGAGTTTGCCTCTATTGCGTTTAGTGGCCCTGGTGGATAGCATGAAGTCCTGGGTTTCGCACTTCTATAGGTATTTTGATCGAAGTGTCTGTGTGAACGTGCAGTTTTTTGGTGGTGCTCCCTATGTAGGATGTTCCACATTTACTGCGGACTACCTCGTATTCTACATAGGCCTTCGAGTACATTTTATAGTAATTCTTGGGGAAATTAGATAATGTTTACCCACGATGCTACCTGTGGTATAATTTCTAGACTGAAATTTCCCTGGGGATGGACTGGTGTGCATCATCTGTATGTTATGTCCTTCCCTGCGGATCGCATGTTGCATAGCAACAGCGGTTCTGTCGTCAAAATAAGGCCGTTTAAGAAGCACATATCAGACCTGGGAAGAGAAAGATATACTATGATATACTTATGGAAAATCCCGGAGGAGCATGCTCCAAACTTTAACAGTAGAGAGGACGTTAATGCACGAGCTTGTAGATATTGTCAGCTTCCAAATATACCATCATCGAAATCGAGAGCAAAAACACTCTATCGTACCACTCTGATATTTAGAGGTCCTCAGTTGTTCAACTGCATACCTAAAGAAATAAGAAATACAAAATGGCCCTCTGTTGAAAAATTCAGAACAACATTAGATAAACTCTTAACGATGACACCTGACCAGCTAACCATTGAAAGATACACTCGGGGAGGATCAGCTGCAACAAACTTAACCATGGACTAACTTCTAGCCATGAAACGACAACAAAACTGGAAGAAAATAAATTAAGGCAGTGCTCCATCATAGCCGCAGTCCTACAACAGAAACCATTAAAAGAATAAAAAGAATAAAATAATAGGAACTTTGCAGATACCAATATATGTTAAATGATGTTTTATCTGTTTATTTATATGTTTATATAGCTATTTGATTTTTCCCCCTTTTATTATTGTTTTATTCATTCAATTTTTTTCTTGACCGATGGAGCAGAATCTATCATTTACAATGGAATTGCATTTTTTTTTTAAATTTTAACTGCGATATGCTAATGCAATGGTTACATATAGAATAAAAGTGGGATATATATTTTGCGGAATATAGTATGGTTTAACAGACTCTCTATATATCTATACCTGAAGAATGTACACTTACCAATGTTGTTGAAGTAACAACGATACAATAAATTGTATGATATATTTAATGTATCGCACGATATTTCGGCAACAATCATCTCGTAAAGCGGAGATGAAACAATTGTAGTATGATGCAATAAAGAGTATTTGCTCAATCCATTCTCTCTTGTTTGCACTATTATATAATTCCTACAGATATCCGCGGATTTGTAGATGTATCTTCGGTAACATTATCGGTAATAAAATTGGTTCCCTCGGTAAAACAATATCGGTTAGCCGAAACCCGTAGACTAACTTTTTTGAGTAAACTATGGGGTTTATATCCAAAGTGAATTTTTTATGTATATATATGCGTGTGCGTGTGTGTGTGTGTGTGTGTGTGTGTGTGTGTGTGTGTGTGCGTGCGTGTGTGTGTGTGTGTGTGTATACACGAAATTGTAGTGATCTTTTGGACGTTGACTGATGAGGAATTAGCTACGAATTTTCTGTTAGGTTTTTGTA
>NC_068986.1:92358336-92359987 GCF_001194135.2 Octopus bimaculoides | reverse complement strand
TCTCTCTCTCTCTCTCTCTCTCTCTCTCTCTCTCTCTGTATATATATATATATATATATATATATATATATATGCGCACATACGCACATACACTCATATCTGCCTTACATATTTATTGGGGGAAAAATTACGCTCTTCGTCGGTGGTCCTTATCTATTTAAAAGTGAATGTTCGTGCCGTATGCTGGAAATCACAAACTGTATGTCATTAGACAGTTGTTTTGCATAATGAGGATTAGTAACGGTGATGATGATGATGATGATCGTGGTGATGTTGGTGGTGTTGTTAGTGGTGGTAGTAGTACTGCCAGTTGTGGTGGGAGGACGAAATATGACTGGGCTGAAAAATCGCTGGCTGCTCCATTTTTGTTCTTCTTTTTTTTTCTATTTTAGACTTTATACAGGTATATATGAGCGAGTGAGAGAACGACATCGGAATATATAGTGTGTGAAGCAATGATGTCTAAAATATTCCTAAACAGTACCTGTTCAGGAATATTTTAGACTTAAATCAAAATACATTTGTGTTGTATAGACCCAAATAGCAATAGAAAACTCCATTGGGAGATGAAAGCTAATATATAAGGTTTCGTGGGTGTTTTCTCTTTTGCTTTTGTTGTTGTTTTTGAAAGATTAAATAAACGCGCGCGCGCGCGCATACATACACACGCACACACACATATAAGCAAAGATGTTTTATTGCAGAGTATTTCAATGTATGGGGTTTTAATTTTTGCACACAAATGAAGTATTAAATTAAAATGGTCATTTAGGTATCATACCTAGCGTATAGACATCGTATATAGTGAGATACTGAGGATTTCGTCCAAAATATAATTCCCTATAGATATGCTGTGTCTATATGTGATATTATCTCGGACAAAATCCGTTATATCTTGTCTGCCAACAATATGAAATGTTCAGTATGACAAATAGAAAGCCATGTTGTTTTATGTTATGTCATTCCTACCTGAAATTGTGTGGCTTAGTTGTTAGGGCTATTTGACAGACGATCGTAAGGTCGTGAGTTCGATACGTGGCGGTGTGTTGTGTCATTGAGCAAGATACTTGTTTCACGTTGATCCACTCAGCTGGAAAAAATGAGCAGTACTTCTGTTTAAAAGGACCATCCTTGTCCCATTACGTGTCACGCTGAATCTCAATGAGAACTACGTGAAGGGTACGCGTGTCTGTGAAGTGGCTAGTAAATTGTACGTTAATTTCATGAGTAAACTGTTCCGTTGATCGCACCAACTAAAACACTAATCGTCCTTTGCCGACGAGTACCAGGAAGGGAAGCAGTGACCATGAATCTTACCAGGACCTCTGAGATTGGAGGAAGGAAGAAAATAACCTTCAAACTGGATATCAGGCTCAAATGATTGCAACTGAGTTGACTTTGCCAAAGAACCTAGCGTACCAGGCTGGTTGGATTAAATTGCTTGAAAGCTTAAGTCTATCACCCAAACAGGCCAAGGCAAATCTTGAGCCCAGAACGTAAAGATACAAAGGTAATACTGCCAGACATCTGATACTATATTCACATAGTTCTACTAATTCACCGCCATGAACTGGCACTTTGTAGCGAGCCTAAAGGACGAAAGAAAAAGTTGATCCCAAAGGCATATGTGTGTGTGTGTGCATATATATAT
>NC_068986.1:92356351-92357152 GCF_001194135.2 Octopus bimaculoides | reverse complement strand
GATAGATAGATAGATAGATAGATAGATAGGTAGATATCTTGAAGGCGGTGAGCTGGCAGAAACGTTAGCACGCCGGGCGAAATGCTTAGCGGTATTTCGTCTGCTGTTACGTTCTGAGTTCAAATTCCGCCGAGGTCGACTTTGCCTTTCATCCTTTCAGGGTCGATAAATTAAGTACCAGTTAATCCCTTTGGCCTTGTTTGTCCCCTCTATGTTTGGCCCCTTGTGAGCAATAAAGAAATAAGATAGATGGATAGATAGATAGATAGATAGATAGATAGATAGATAGATAGATAGATAGATAGATATGCAAATATCGATATGTGTATGTATACATACATACTATGCGTGTGTGTGAGAGAGAGGGAGAGAGAGAGAGAGAGAGAAAGAGAGAGAGAGAGTAATTGTGTCTATATCAGTGAAAAGCTCGATGCTGTTTCAATTGTGTCACATTGTATCTTGTTAGATTCAGTTTCGACAATTAGAAATCAATAAAATATCTGCCAGACTGAACTGCAAACAGAGTTCGATATGATCGGCTAACTATTGAAAACCGCACACGAGCATGGCTGCTGTCTAATGACCGAATAAGCGAACAAAAGAATATACGTATGCATGTGTGTGTGTGTGCGCGCGCGCGTGCGGCCTTAATTGACCGTCTGTGACTAAGTTCTTTGTGATGAGCTGGCACAGGGTTATTTTCTTACGTAAGAACGGGGCAGCTTGGGTGCGGTTGTGAGTGGTGGTCGTCGTGACAGTGTTGCTGACAATAGGGCTAATAGTGTTGATGTTAGTGTTAAT
>NC_068986.1:92352787-92355735 GCF_001194135.2 Octopus bimaculoides | reverse complement strand
TTATTATTATTATTATTACTAAGGCAGCGAGCCGGCAGAATCGTTAGGGCGCTGAATTAAATGCTTAGCAGTATTTCGCCGCTCGCTACGTTCTGAGTTCAAATTCTGCCGATGTCGATTTTGTCCATATATGTATATATATTATTTAAAATAGTGTGATTCGACCTCATGCAGAATTAAAGTCTCGTCGGCTTCTTACAGAAACCTAGCACACCGGGGCTCGGTTAACCGAATGGAAAGATGAATGAAATCCAAGATGGCTACCGGAAATTGGGCTGAGATTGCTCAAGGCGAGTCACAGGGTGTTGTTAGAAGTTTGATGCATATTGCAGCGACACCAGATGCATCAAAAAGGAGAATTTCTTGGGCCGCATGGCTGAACAGGAAGCTTTTGGTGCCTCGATGTCTGGTCGGTCTTTAAAGGGACTTGCAGGCGAGAGTGCGTATACTCGATGTATGAGTGCGTAGATGTGGTGTCTGATGCTTATCCGTGCCTATATAATCTATGTATATATATACACATATATATATATATGTGTGTGTGTGTGTGTATGTGTGTGTATTATGTATGTATTTATATATGTGTGTATGTTTATGTATGTATGTAAAGATTTGGAAACATATGCAAGTATCTTATAATAGTTCTGCTTGTTCTTCCGTTATTTAGCCCGCCCGTAACGCTTTCACGGGATTAGTTAAAGGGGGAGGGAGATATGTGGGAAGGGAAGGAAGGGGGAGGAAGTCGATGGGGGTGCGAGGGAGGGAGGAGAGGTGATGGTGGTGAGTAAAATGTGTAATGTTTTTGTAAGTTTTCTTTTTTTTTTATTTCCGTTACTTAGCTCGTCTGTAAAGCTTTCATGTGATTAGTTGAGCGAGAAAAAGAGCGGATAAGACAAAGAGTGAGAGAGAAAGAGGGAGAGTCCTGTATATTAAGTCTATGAAATTGTGCATAAAGTATATAAAGTGCATTAAGTAATCATCGTATTCCAATTTCTCTCACTTTTCAATAATTAGCAGATGAGCGACAATCTTTTGATACAGACACAACACGGGCTACACTATCAGGTTTTTTGGATAAAGTTTTCAGAAATCACCCAAAAAGTTTACCATTAATTCCCTGAAATATTCACGGGTCCCGCTAGTATATATATAAGATACATATATAAATACACACACATATATAAATACATACATATATATTGCCTCATCTTCGAAACGCCTAGTTTACAATAGAGGCAGCTGATGAAGGAAAAGTTCCATATGTGGGTTCTCTGTTTCCCTATATGTTTATTCTGTTGTCCGTAAAAAAAGTTCGTTTTTTGTGCTTTGTTATGTTCCCGTTCCTTTTTTGTCCACGTTTTTTGACGTCCTGTACCCAGATATGCATCTATATATGTAGATGTAGGTATATACATATATGTATGTATATATGTATATGCTCACATATCATTTGTATTATTATACATATATATATGTACATATATAGGCACGCATAAGTATCAGACACGACATCTACGCACTCATACATCAAGTATACGCACTCTCGCCTGCAAGTCCCTTTAAAGACCGACCAGACATTGAGGCACCAAAAGCTTCCTGTTCAGCCATGCGGTCCAAGAAATTCTTCTTTTTGATGCATCTGGTGTCGCTGCAATATGCATCTAACTTCTAACAACACCCTGTGACTCGCCTTGAGCAATCTCAGCCCAATTTCCGGTAGCCATCTTGGATTTCATTCATCTTTCCATTCGGTTAACCGAGCCCCGGTGTGCTAGGTTTCTGTAAGAAGCCGACGAAACTTTAATTCGCATGAGGTCGAATTTCACTATTTTAAATAATATATATACATATATAGACAAAGTCGACATCGGCAGAATTTGAACTCAGAACGTAGCGAGCGGCGAAATACTGCTAAGCATTAAATTCAGCGCCCTAACGATTCTGCCGGCTCGCCGCATTAGTAATAATAATAATAATATTAATAATAATAATAATAATAATAATAGTAATAATAATAATAATAATAATAATAATAATAATGATAATAATAATAAATGGAGAAACTTTCAAAATACAAAGACCTAGAAATAGAGGTAACTCGAATGTGGAATCTAAAAACAAACAATTCCTATCATAGTAGGCGCCTTAGGTATAATAAAAAAAATATTCAGACAAATACATAACAAAAACACCAGGACTTACAAATATATATAACATACAGAAAATTGCACTACTGGGCACTGCACACATCCTACGCAAAACACTTTCAATACAGTAACCATAAGAGCACCACAGCAAATCACAGCACATACCCAAGGCGCACAGAGCTGCGCTCGGTAGTGAAGTGAAAGCACGTTATAAAAGTAAAACTACATAATAATAATAATAATAATAATATTTGATAAACAACTCAAAGACAGTAGCGATCAGCCAGAAGGTGAAAATCAGCTAAACTGTCAATTTATATATAAGAAGTGACATACGATCAGACACACATACACACACATACGCACACACACACACACACACATACACACACACACACACACACACGCTCATATATACACCCGAGTGTGCATGAATGCGCATGCGTGTATGTGTGTGTATGTGTGCGTATGTGTGTGCGCGCGTGTGTGTGAGTATGTGCTGGCCCCGAAAACGTATACGTTACCATTATGGAGGGCATACATGATATTATGATATTTATAGCAACTCTTTGCACGAACATTTACGTGTAACATTTTTATATGACAAATTAAACTAAAAACACTAACACAAACAGTAAAGGTTTCTACAACGAAAATTCACAGCTGTTTATTTATTCACTCGGCTGATATGTTCAGTGCGAAAGCAACAATGATTGATATAAACATACATATATATACATATACATACATACATACATATATATAAATATATATATATATATATATATATATATATATATA
>NC_068986.1:92344467-92352396 GCF_001194135.2 Octopus bimaculoides | reverse complement strand
TGTGTGTGTGTGTGTGTGTGTGTGTAGGTGCGGAATTTTTTTTTTTTTTTCCTTTTTTAATAAAGACCGTTTTGTGACCATGAGAATCGAAATGCAGTGTACCAAATCTTTCATCAAGTCAAAGCTATCGCATCTACCCTCATCACCTTCTTTCATATCTCTTCATTCATCGTCGTCATTATATTCTTATACTTGACATTTTATATCGCTTTAGTTTGTCAATTTTAAGATTTTAACACAAGTGTATATTTCCATATCACTTCACTTCGCTTTTAGTTTAGGTTACATCTTCCACTTAAGGGACTGACAAATCTACATACATCATATAGATATACATACACGCACATGCATGCAAGCGTGCATGCATACATATATATACACATACATATATATACACATGCATATATATACATGCATTCATTTATGTTTACATAAAGGAATATAGGTATGCGTATGTGTGTGTAAGTGTATATGTATGTATGCGTATATACATATATATATATAAATATATATATATATATACACACATTCACACACACACACACACGAGGAGGGTGCTGAAAAGTTCCTGGCTTTGGATAAAAGAAAATACAGAAGGATCAGTAAATTATGATTTTATTCAACGTATATTCCCCTCTCAGATTCACACACTCATTGCAATGGACCTTCAGTCTTTCTAAGCCCTGTAAAAGAACCCGGAATGTTGGGCCTCCAACCAGACCTTTCGCAATACCCTTAAAGCGAGGGGGAGTGATCCCCTACCATTTTCTAGCAGGTATCAGGATCGCGAGACTGACTCAGTTTCGAGCCATTTGGCTCATCCTCAGCCGAGAGCACCTGTACGCCAGAGCGATAGTCAGAATCCACTAGTGCTAACAGTGCATTGTATATAAAGAGTGCAGAGTCCCACCGATAGCCAGCTGGTGGAGAATCTGCCTAGGGTTAAACTAGTAGTAACAATCAACAGCCACTTTGATGTAGTGACTGGCTTTACTGTTTAATATAGTTACTATTCTTGCCTCTTCGTGAGATTTTACTCATAGCTATTTTGCTTATATATATATATATATATATATATGCGCCTCCACATGATATATATATATATATATATAGCTGAAGCATTAAAATTAATCAAAGGACATACTAAGTATGTCTACCTGCTGAATATAACAGTCAAAACTCTTATTTAGATCGCCAGAATACACTGATAATAGCTACAGAAATCAACCGTCCGAAGGCAAACGGGCCAAGAAAATTTCTGAGCATACATTCTGAACTGGCATATACATTCTGGACTGGCATATACATTCTGGACTGGCATAATAGCCTCATCTTCCTCAGCACACGTTACCATGATAGAGAGCCCCAACCCGTCGCGTTCAAGTCTGCGCTGCAACTGATTCGTTTTGCGCCGAAATCATGGCAGCCACCAGTGTGAAAATAATTTCAATACGGAGCAAATAATTCACAAGAAAAAAATAAATCACGAAAAATTAATTTGCGAAGATATCATTGACTCTGTTATTATCTAGTGTAACAATTTTAAAATGATAATAACAGAGTCGATAATATAGGCGATTGCAGGCCCCCCGCAAAAAGTATTAAATAGCTGAAGAATTAAAATTAATCAAAGGACATACTAAGTAGGTCTACCTGCTGGAAATAACAGTCAAAACTCTTATCTATCATGGCAAGGCATGCTGAGGAATGTTAGGCTATTATGCCAGTCTAGAAACAGGTCCACGTGAATCCAGATACTTGAATACATGCTGAGAGATTGTCTTGGCCTGTTTGCCTTCGGACGGTTGATTTCTGTAGTTATTATCAGTGTATTTTGGCGATCTAAATAAGAGTTTTGACTGTTATTTCCAGCAGGTTGACATACTTAGTATGTCATTTGATTAATTTTCATCTTTCAGCTATTTAATGCTTTATGGGGCGGCGGGGACCTACAATCGCCTATATTATTGATTCTGCTATTATCATTTTAAAATTGTTACACTAGATAATAACAGAGTCAATATCTTCGCAAATTACTTTTTCGTGAATTATTTTTTCTCGTGAATTATTTGCTCTGTATTGATATATATATATAAAGGAAGTATTCCAGAAGTTTCAAGACTTCTTTTAGTAGAGGAAGTTATAACTGTCCTAGATTATTGCAGTTTTAGTATATCATTACTATATGTCTAATAAGCTGACCTGCCAACTTTAGTTCTTCCCGATAAAGGAAATGGTTATAACACCACTTTGAACACAGCTTACGAAACACTGCTCTCATAGCTGACTAATTTGCCGAATATAATAAGATAGTTTAGAAGTTCACAAATCAATAAATTTTTGTGTGAAACTGGGCAAAAATGCTGCAGGAACTTATGAAATGCTCCAAACTGCTTATAGATAAACTTTTTCGCTAGCACAAGCGGTTGAAGGACGGTAAAGAGGAGGCAAAACACGATGAGAAGCGTAGGAGGGAAAAGGACATCAGACCATCAGAGCTGGTTGACAAAAATAGACATTTTGTGAATAAAGACCATTGTGTTCCTATGAAGACAATAAGCATACAATTTAGAGTTGGTGTGACAATTGTACACAGAATTATTCATGAAGATCTGAATAAGCGCGAAATTTGTGCAAAGTTTGTTGCCAGGGTGCTCAGTGACAAGCATCCTGGTAACCAACTATTTGACAGAGATGGGCATCAAAACTGCCCTTCGCCTTCCCTACAGTCCACACCTTGTTCCCTGTGACTTTTGGTTGCTCTAGAAGTTGAAAGAGAACCTCGGAGGCAGTCGTTTTGCCGAGAGGACGAAGGAGACTGTGACGGCGGGCTGTGAAGCACACATACACACACATACACACATATATATATATACTCAATGGATTCTTTCGGTTTCCGTCTACCAGATCCACGTACAAGGCCTTGGTCGGGCCAAAAATATAATAGAAGATACCTGCCGAAGGTGCCACGCAATAGGACTGAATCTGGAACCATGTGGTTGGGAGGCAATCTTCTTACCACAGTCTCACTTGCATCAATGGTATTTATTTTATTGAAGTCGATATTATAGAGAGCAATATCAATCTCAGCGGTATTTGAACCCAGAAAATAAAGAGACGTGATTAAATACCGCATGTCAATTTGATCGAAGCTCTACCCATTCTGCCAAATGCGAGGCCCTCAAATGCCGAACAAAATGGCAGAAAAGAGCGACCGAAACGAGAAAATATCTGTAACGGGGAAAAAGTAACTTATATAGAAAACAAAAAGAAAGATTAAAGATTTACTACGATAATCTTTCGGTATTATGAAATGACAAGATAGGAACTGAAAGAAACATAAAACAGGATTAATTAAAAGATTTTGAGATCTGACTTAGGAGATTATCAAATTACTGAAAAGGTATCTTCAGATGATATCCGTTCAAAAGAAACTGACGGTATTTCCAGACAAATCTTCTTGCAACCAGAGCACCACCACGCCCATTATTTGTATTGGTTCATTCAGCATTGCATTTTATTTCAGCTACACTTTTATTTTACTTTATATTTTGTTCTTTTCATTGCTCGTGCTTACGTACGTACATACATACATACATGTATGTACACACACACACACACACACACACACACACACACACACACATATATATATGTCTATACTTATACATACACATATACGTGTATGTGTACATGTGTACGTATATGAATATGTGCCTATTTGTGTGCACATGTATGCAGGTTAGTGTATATGTGTACTATAAATGTATATATATATATATATATGCATATATATATGTGTGTGCGCGTGTGTGTGTGTGTGTGTGTGTGTGTATGTATATATTGTGCATATATATATATGTATGTGTATAATTTTTCTGAATCTCTCTTATATATATGTATATATGTATGTATACATGCACATATACATACATATATATATATATATATATATATATATATATACATATGTGTGTGTGTGTGTGTATGCATTGTATGTATTATTTGTGTGAGTGTATACATACATATATGTAAATGTATGTATTATGTATGTGTGTGTATGTATGTATGTATGTATGCATGTGCGTATGTATGCATGTGTGTATGTATGTATGCATGTGTGTATGTATGTATGTATGTATGTATGTGTGTGTATGTATGTATGTATGTATGCATGTGTGTATGTATGTATGTATGTATGTGTGTATGCATGTGTGTATGTATGCATGTGTGTATGTATGTATGCATGTGCGTATGTATGCATGTGTGTGTGTATGTATGTATGTATGTATGTATGTATGTATGTATGTATGTATGTATGCGCGTGCGTATGTATGTATGTTGCGTTTTGCTTTCCATTTCACTCTTTTCGCTTCCCGCTTAGTTTTACGAATTTACGAGACGATGGTTTAAATCCAGCGACCAATTTATTGACTGCGCTTCATACAGCTTTACATACATGTCAACCATTTCATTTATCTCTGCCTACATCTTCTTACTAACTTGCACTTTACACTTCTTCTGTTGCAAACGTCGGTACTTTACTTAAGTAATATTACACTTAATAGGAAAAAAAAGAGAAGTGATCACAGAGAGTTAAAGCTTGAATGTTCGTGAAATAAAGTAGAGTAATTTATCCTTGCTTTCATAAATGCGTTGGGGTGAGAATAAATAGTGCTTGCGTCTAATATGGTTTTAGGTGGCTTTGGGATAATATGGTTTTTAGATATTTTGAGAGCATGATATTATAAATAGGATCTGGCTTCTAAGTAGAACAGAAAGTGTTAAGGCGGGTTGTCTAGAATATGAGATTTATGAGGTAGTCATACAGAGATAAAACTATATATTGAGTTACGTTCATTGTGTGAATATCTATGCGTAATTACAGAGATATACAGATGTATGTGTGCGTGCGTGTGCGGGCGAATGCGTGCATGTATGTGTCTGAACAGTTATGTGTGCAAGTGTGTGTGTTTCTGTGTGTCTATATGCGTCTGTGTACATGCATCAGTGTGTGTGTGCGGTTTCTGTGGATATACATGAACTCGTTCGTTTGTAAATTTGTTTAGGTGCACACGAACCTGTTTGCAGATTCATCTGTATACATCTACATACGCGAGAACATACATACAGCCATACACGAAATATACACACACACTCCTACACGCATACACTGGTGCACTACGCAATACATATCTCAACCGTTCATAAATGAAGACAGCTGAATTCTTCATGCTAAAAACATTTACACACCATACCATTTGTATATAACTTATTCAGGGCTTTTCCCCGCACCTTTAATTCAAGTATAACTATGAAGAACTTAAATTCACTAATAGCTTAAATATAACTGTACATAGGACAATGTGTGTGTGTGTGTGTGTGTGTGTGTGCACGCGCGTGTGTATGCATATGTATACATACACACATATAAATAATGGATCCCAGGACTTAACAAATAGATTTGAACCCTGCTGTGTGGTTAAGAAGTTCGCCTTGCAACCACACAGCTGATTCAGTCACACTGTGCGGAACCTTAGGCGTGTGTCTTTTACTATAGCTCTTGGCCGCTCAGTGCTTTGTGGGTGAACTTGGTACACAGAAACTACGTAGAAGCCCGCCATACACACACACACACACACATGTCTATGTGTGTACGCCTCTGTTTGCGTTTGTTCCCCACCACCTTTTGATAACGAGTCTGGCTTTGTTAACGCCCCTGTGACTTAAAGGTTCGGTAAAATAAACTTTTATTAGACTAAAATAAGTCGATTCAAGGTGGTATTCCAATAAAAATAGGCCAATGACTGAATCAAATAAACGCTAAAAACGATTGCATTACTTCCATTGAGAATAATACCAAAAATAATACAGTACTAACGATAAGTAGATAGGATAATTCATCCTGTACCGGGAACTAAATGGATGAGAAGGGCCTTGAGAGGAAGATTTTTCTCCAGAAAGTCTGCTGATATCTCTTCTGTTGATGTTCCAGGGTTCAACCTCACGAGATCTCCATACAACGCCCGTGCTTTCTCGCAGATGAAGGTCTCCGTAATTGTGGACAGATGTGCGTTGCTTAGAGAGCCTAGAGACACCCTTTGCTGTTGCAACGGCCTTCATCTCGTCCTTTTTCTTCAGGATGGTGCAGATCGTCGACGTGCTTCGGTCGTATTGACATGCTATGTCCACCATACGCACTCTTCTCTCGTGTTTATCAATGATTTCCTTCTTCAGTTCTATCGCAATCAGCTTTTTCTTCTTCCCAGCACTATCCTTTGCACTAATCTTCTTAGGACCCACGGCTAACACAACTAATTATTATAAAATAATAGCAAAAAATGCACAAAACCAAACAAAAATACTAGGAAAAACACAACAGGCATGCTGCCACAACGAGACAAACAAGTGAACTGAGCGAGCGGAGACCGCGCCTGTCCGGAAAGCGTGCACGAGCTCAGCGCCGACTAGCGGTTGCATGTATGAAACTAGCTCGTACTTCAAGATAAAAAATTGCACGAGCCTCGGCTCATACAGCAAATTACTCGTACAATGGTGCACTCGTACTGCGAGGTTCTCTCTTCGCCCTTTCAAAGCCTAGCTAGGCTCATAGGCCCGGTTTCCCGGTTTCGATGGCATATGTGTCTCCTCCCCCCCACTCCAGCTGGACGAGACGCCAGTCCATCGCAGCATTACTCAAGAAACAGGAAGAGTGAGAATAAGTTGGGGCGAAAGAGTACAACAGGGGTTGCCACCACCCCCTGCCGGAGCCTCGTGGAGCTTAGGTGTTTCCGCTCAATAAACACTCACAATGCCCGGTCTGGGAATCGAAACCGCGATCCTCCGACCGCGAGTTCGCTGTCCTAACCACTGGGCCATTGCGCCTCCACTGCGAGGTTCTACTGTATTTAAATGCGAATTTGACTGTATTTTCGGTGCAAGAAATGACTCGGATGTTCATATTCAGAAGTGATGCTTCAGATGTAAAGTGTCAACACTTCGTTTATAGATATATATTCAACAACTAAAAGCGCGAAAACCCAGTAGACTTATGAATTTATAAATGAACACACGTATAAGCTTCATAGGAACAAATGGATACATTTACCACGGCATATATATATATATATGTATATATATATAAATATATGTGTGTGTGTGTGTGTGTGTGTGTGTGTGTGTGTGTGTGTGTGAATCTATAGAGGTTTTTGTATGTATATAAACATCAATGTGTACGTTTGGAGTGTTTCTCGATATAATAGGGGTAAAGTGAAGGCTCTCCAAATAAAATAGTATTAGGTGTGTATGCGTATGTGTGTGTGTGTGTGTGTCTGTGTCTGTGTGTGTATGCGTGCGCACGTGCTTATGTATGGGCATGCATGTGTAGTAGCGGTGATTTACAAACGTGTACTGTACAGGTGTTTCTGTTAGTAAGATAAATTGATTTGTAATGTAAATATAAATACACCGGGTCGATAGTATATTGGCGACTATCAGCAGACAATGGTGGAAATTCAATAAAGAAGACGATACCTCATCAAATAAGAAAAAAAGAGACAAAAATACTTTGTGTCAAATAAGGAAACGCGTCAGAAAAATGATCTGACGAATAGCATATTGTATACGAATGAGTAGTTGTGATAAAATGTCAGAATAATTCAGACATTATAGTCTGCTATACATAGATAAATTGAGAGTATTTGTAGATATGAAGAGAGCACAAGGAGAGAGGGGAGAGAGGGGGAGGGGGGAGAGAGAGGGGGGATGAGAAAGAAAGAAATAAAGAAGGAAAGAAAGAGTATCTTCTTGATTCCAAATGAAAAGAGAGGCGAAAGGGGAAAGAGAGAGATGAGTGACAGGTAGTAGTAGTAGTAGTAGTAGTAGTAGTAGTAGTAGTAGTAGTAGTAGTAGTAGTAGTAGTAGTAGTAG
>NC_068986.1:92340925-92343883 GCF_001194135.2 Octopus bimaculoides | reverse complement strand
GTAGTAGTAGTAGTAGTAGTAGTAGTAGTAGTAGTAAAAGCTGTAGTAGTAGTAGTAGTAGTAGTAGTAGTAGTAGTAAAAGCTGTAGTAGTAGTAGTAGTAGTAGTAGTAGTAAAAGCTGTAGTAGTAGTAGTAGTAGTAGTAGTAGTAGTAGGTAAAGTACGACTTTTAAAAATGGGGGAAGTGTTTTACCACATTTTGGCAAACTGAGGAGAGATAAAAGAATATACGAGGCAGAATGAGGGACCCGGGGAAAACAGAAAGTGGGGGATTGAAAGAAAGAAAGAAAGAAAGAAAGAAAGAAAGAAATAAATAAATAAAGAAAGAAAGAAATAAAGAAAGAAAGACGGACAGACAGAAAGAAAGAAAGAAAGAAAGACGGACAGAAAGACAGAGAAGACGAGAAGGTTGGGATAAGGTAGAGGGGAGTACTTGGCAGTCATTTAGCGTTGATTAACGTGACAGTTTCGGTCTCCCATGGGAGGATTTTTGAGATAAAGAAGAGGAAGAGGAAGATTTCCAATGGAATTGGGTGGATAAGAATCTTGCTAGTCTTATGATACCAAAGAGGTTTAATGGTATGGAGGCAGGGCTCAGCAAAAGATAAATCCTTGTGTGTGTCTGTGTTTTGAGAGTGCACACCAATATCACGATTATGTTATCAGCAATTACGTGCAAGAGTGGCCGTGTGGTAAAAACTTTACTCTTCAGCCACATGGTTTCGGGTTCAGTTCCAATGCGTGGCACCTCGAGAAAGTGTCTTCTATCATAACTTTTATATTATAGCAGAAACCGGAAATTATCATATTTCTTAGCTATACACGGTGGTGCATCAGCATGGCCGCAGCTCTGAGCTGAAACTTTGAAATGAAATGAAATGAAATACAACTTGAACAATCAAGTTTTAATTAAATTTTTACCCCATTTTAAATTATTATGCGCGCGCATGTTTGCATGGACATGGTTCAAAAATATAACTGATTTGCATGTGAAACACATGACCTATGACGCCAGTTTGTTATTTTATTAATAATACTTAATGCATCGAGCTGGCAGAATCGTTAGCACACCGGGTAAAATGCATAGAGGCATTTCGCCCGTCTTTGTGTTCTGAGTTCAAATTCCGCCGAGGTCGACTTTGCCATCATTTCGGTTTTAATAAGCTGGACGCTGACGTCCATGTAATCGGCTTACATCCTCCCTGAAACTGCAAAAATCTGAAACTAACCTTTTATAAAATATTTTTTTAAATATTTTGATTAAAAGGATAAATTTCTCATATCTATCGAGGCTTTTTTTAAAGTTTCTTTCTGGTTTTAAAACCAGCATGAAATGTATCAGCAAAACTTATTACCATATTAGATTGTTTCTTGGTGGAAACACTGTTGGCATCTGTTTCTGATTTATTTCTTTATTGCCCACAGGGGCTAAACATAGAGGGGACAAACAAAAGGATCCTAGTGCGTAACTGGTACTTTTTTATCGACCACGAAAGGATGAAAGGCAAAGTTGACGTCGGCGGAATTTGAACTCAGAACATAACGGCAGACGAAATACCGCTAAGCATTTCGCCCGGAGTTCTAACGATTCTGCCAGCTCGCCGCCTGGTTATCATAAGGTTATATCTTATGTGACGGTTTGCGTCCGGTTTCTTTCACAAATCAGAAAATATTTTGGCCACATACTGGTTTGTTTTTAGGATACATTATCAGTTTTGATTTTTGCATTATATTTTATATATATATGGCCGTATTAGCAGCTTTATAGGTCCCCGAATAAATCGGGGCATTAAGTCTATACTATTCATTATTGACACCAAGCCACGCAGATCAGAATTGCATCCCTCGACCAATGAGGCCCTTGGGCAACTGCTCAGTGTGCCCATGACTTAAGACGGTTCTGTATGCATATATAGATAGGTAGCTCTGCTACCTACAGGTATTTTTCTAGGGTTATGTATGTATGTATGTATGTTTGTATGTATGTATATCTGTTTGATTGTATGTATGTATACATTTATGTATATATGTATGCATGTATGTATATATGCATGCATGCATGTATGTATGTATGTATGTATGTATGTATGTATGTATGCATGCGTGTAAATATGTTTGTATGCGTGTATTTATGTATGCATGTATGTATATAAGCATGTATGTATGTGTGCATGTATGTATATATGCTTGTATGTATGTGTGCATATATGTTTGTATGTATATATGTATGCATGTATGTATGTATGCATGTATGTAAGTATATATGCTTGTATGTATGTATGCATGTATATATGTGTGTATGTATATATGTGTGTATGCATGTATGTATGTTTGTATGTATATATATATACATGTATGTTTGTAGTATGCATGTATGTACGCTTGTATGCATATATGTACGTATATATGTATATATGCATGCATTATGGATGTATTCATGCATGCATGAATGCATGCATGTATGCATGTATGTATGCTTGTATGCATCTACATATATGTATATCTGTATGTATATATGCCTGTATGTATGCATGCATGTATGTATGTATGTATGTATGTATGTATGTATGTATGTATGTACGTGTGTATGTGTGAACACGAACCAATTTATGCTTAACAATTGCATTGCGTTTATGATGCTTTCAAAGCCCGCTACCTAACACTGGTCAAGCGAAGACACGACGTGCACTCCTAAGGCATGATAATTCCCCAGACCAAGCGCACACATGAGGAACTTGAGGGGCTAGAAGGGCTGCCTTACTCTGTCTATAGTCTAGACCTTGCACTATCAGATTACCACCTTTTGGGGGGGGGGACCACGACTCGTTTCCTGCACGGACGGAGATTCAGCAATCTGGATGAGGTTGAAAATGGGTGTAGAGTTTTTTGGGGCCTATAAACCAGCCAAATGGTATAAGCGTAGAATTGAGCTTCTGGCACAACGATGGTAATGAAATAT
>NC_068986.1:92340466-92340790 GCF_001194135.2 Octopus bimaculoides | reverse complement strand
TATATAGATAGATAGATAGATAGATAGATAGATAGATAGATAGATAGATATATAGATAGATAGATAGATAGATAGATAGATAGATAGATAGATAGATAGATAGATAGATAGATAGATAGATAGATAGATATTGATAAATAAACGCTTTTCTTGTAATTTGTTTGAGCTATTAATTAAAACTTGAAATACAGAAAATCTTTTCACTAACCAGGTATGTGTGTGTATGCATGTATGTATGTATGTATGTATGTATGTATGTATGTACGTATGTATGTATGTATGTATGTATCTATCTATCTATGCATATATATATATATTCATATA
>NC_068986.1:92336454-92340410 GCF_001194135.2 Octopus bimaculoides | reverse complement strand
TGTGTGTGTGTGTGTGTGTGTGTGTGTGTGTGTGTGTGTGTATGTATATATATATATGTATGCATATATGTATGTATGTGAGTACTCATTTATATAAAGACATAATTATATAGAAACAGATAGATAACGCATAACACATACACGCACTCCCATCTACGTACACACATATGCACATATACACATGCTGAGCGAATAACACACGCAAAACTTAACGCTGTCATCAATAAACAGTGAGGAAACAAAGCAAAACAAATACAAAAGAAATTGCAAATAAAACAAATACAGAGAAAGAGAAACTTCTTATTCAAACGTAAGAAACGGTGAAAAGGTCGAGGAGGGAGTTACGCATGTAAGAAAGCGTGAAATGAGTCGTAAGAAAATACTAAGAGAAAATACTCTATGCTTGTTCACCTGGGGAAATTTTCCACCGGTGTTTAATTATAGCTACAAGGCTATAGGGAAAATTAATATGTGTTCGACCTTCAAACATCGTCACAGTACACTCGAGCGGCCATCTTGAGAGATTTCCCGAGCTGTTAAGAATAACCCAAGTTTCTCAAGTCTTCTTACTTCACTTTCCTCTTTTGTTAGATCGGGTTGCTGTTTTCTTTTATTCGTGTTCTTTCATTTGTTTGTTCAATACACACTCACACACACACACACACACACACACAGAGACACACAGACACACACACATACACAGACGCTTAAGTATTGTTTGTATGTATGTATATTGTATGTATATCGGCATGTATATAAATATATGTATACATACATATATCATACATACGTAAATTCATACACAGACACACACATACGCATGTATATAAGTATATATGTCTCTGTTCAGTGATCTATCGAGAAATTCATCCATCTATCTAACGTACTTATCTATCAGTCTTTTATCTTTGTTCGTGTATACATAAATATATACATATACACACACACATGCATATATATGTTTATGTAAATATGTGAGTGTATATATATATATGGATAGATAGATAGATACATACATACATACATACATACATATATGTATATATATATTTATATGTATATATATACATACATACATATATACATACATACATACATACATACATACATACTTATATATATGTGTACATGTGTCTGTGTGCGTTTGTGTGTGTCTGTGTGTGTCTGTGTGTGTATGTGTGTCTTTTGTTCGACACAAGTTATCGTCTGCTATCTATCTCCTTTTCTCGTTCTACCTCTCCCTCTGTCTCACACACACATACACTTTCCTTGTTCCTTTTCTTGTTTTTTTTCCCTCTCTTTCCACTTCACCACTCTCCCCACACTCTTCACATCTTCCATTATCTCTGCCTCGTTTTTTATTTCTTCTATTCTCTCTCTGTGGTGACATGTGTTGATTCTATACTTTCTTTGCATTTTCTCTTTTTCACGAAGTACCTTATGCTTGCATATGTTTTATGATTTCCATATGCCTCAAACCTCCCTCCACTCTCTCTCTCTCTCTTCTATCTGTCTGTTTATTTATTATTTCATCTTCTCTCTCTCCCCCCCTCTCTCTCTCTCTCTCTCTCTCTCTCTTCTATCTGTCTGTTTATTTATTATTTCATCTTCTCTCTCTCCCCCTCTCTCTCTCTCTCTCTCTCTCTCTCTCTCTCTCTCTCTCTCTTTCTCGCGTCCTTTCTGCATTATTGCAAGCCTCAATATATCTGTCATTTTTCCCTCCAGTCTTACACTATTGTCTCCATTCTTGTTTTTTGTTTTACTTTTTCCACTCGTTTCTCTCTCTCTCTCTCTCTCTCTCTCTCTCTCTGTGCATGCGCACGAATACTCATAAATACGCGCGCGCAGGCACTCGCACACACATATACACATACAAACACATTCGCATAGACACACACACACACACTCACACACAAACACACAAATGTGTTTATATGTATCAACAACAAAAAAATAGGATCAGAGGTCCTATTTTATATGCATTTTTCACAAAGCTGACATAATTATCGATTTTCACAGTATTTTTTGAGATTTAAGAATTTGGAGAGCACTGTCTCATTTGTTCATTAGATATTTTGGTGTTATTTCTTCGTCTTGGTTGCAAAATCATTGCTCCGAAACATGACCTTATAACGGCTACGCTTCCAAGACAAGCCACACGTTATGCTAATGCTATCATCGCCCTATGTTTACGTAAAGCATACCTATGCATAACCTTTTTGTAGTATGCACTGTGTTTCGCTTCCTGATCTTTGTCAAGGTACACTAGTCCAGCAAGTCTGGGGTCACAAGAGAAGTCATGGACGAATACGTACTTCTTAAGAAAATGCGATGTTAGTTACTTCATTTTCTAGTTCTCGGTCGATGCATTTATTTTTACTACCATTGTTTAGGAGATTCTACCAGTATGATACAACATTCAAAGGCTCTTACTCATCTTAAAACACTTCCCCACTCTTTTCTCCTAATATACAGTCTGTCAGTATCACTGTTTTTATAGAAGCCTTCATGTGATAGTACCTACAGGGCAGTTTTGTTTTATAAATAAATCTATCCTAAATGTTGATATCACTAAAGGGTAAAGACACCCTTCTGTCATGAAGGGCTATGGGAATGCACCTAGAAAGTCCCCCTCCGAAGCATAAGTCCGATCCAGGTTGTTTATAGAAGACTAGCAGTCGTCCGTGCATACCAGCCTCCCCTCTCAACACCACCGATGTTCTCCAAGGGAAAGGCAAATGCCGATACAGCTTGGCACCAGTGATGTGGTAACTGATCTTCTACAGTTGAGTGAACTACAGCAACGTGAAATGAAGTGTCTTGCTGAAGACAAGAGCACAACACACAACTGGGTCAGGGAATTGATCTCAGCACCTCATGATTATGAGCCCGACCCTCTAACCACTGAGCCATGAACCTTCACTCAATATTACTATTGTAAATATATCACGTATATATTGTCTTTTCAAGAGAAAGCACTGTCATATTTTTTTAAAGTCTGGTAAAATATTCCTCGTTTGCTCTATGTTCACAACACCACGAAATAATATATGAATACAAATGATATATGAGCATATGCATGTATACATACATATATGTACATACCAACATCTACATGTATATATAGATGCATATCCGGGTACAGGACGTCAAAAAAGGAACGGGAACATAAACAAGGCACAAAAAACGAACTTTTTCTACGGACAACAGAATGAACACATCGGAAAACAGACGAGCCACTTATGGAACTTTTCCTTCATCAGCTGCCTCTATTCTAAACTAGGCGTTTCGAAGATGATGCAGAACGCGCTCTTAGAATAGCTCTTCCTGCGTAGTGAATTAACCTGCTAAGCAGAGGGTTCGAAAGTAGCAATCAAAAACCAAGACAGGAAAAATTAAACAGTGAAAACAGCATAAAGGGCCGTTATGCTGAACGCGATGAGATACTGAACGCTGTGATGTGACGAACCTGAACGGAGAGAGACAGTAGCTCGTCTTGCCTTTACGCTGGCCGAAGGAAGAATGGAAGAGGTGACCCCAGGTCACATGTGATCAACGAAGAGTGGCAGAGAGAGGAAAAGGGAGGAAGTGGAACAAAGGTGAGCGATGAGAGACAGGAAGGAAGAGTAAGAGAGAGATATGTATAGCAGTGAAGGGGAGAAGCAAGGACAATAGAAGGAAGCAGAACGAGAGTGGGGAGATAGGTAAGAAGAAATAACCTCGGTATCTGAATATATGCTGTGTTGAGCAAGATAGACAGAGCGATACTGATATAAGGAATTGGGGTTTGAAATTTGGGAATTAGTTTTTCAGAGTTCGGCTATCAAATATAAATTTCTTATATTTGGCGATAGGGACGACAAATTCCAATATTGCATGCGCATGCGAGCACACACATACATGCTTTTATACACACAGATATTAAGGATATACATACATATATATATATATATATA
>NC_068986.1:92334862-92335347 GCF_001194135.2 Octopus bimaculoides | reverse complement strand
ATATATATATATATACTCCTTTAATCTTTTATTTGTTTTGGTCATTAGACAGCGGCCATGCTGGGGCACTGCCTTGAAGAATTTTAGTCGAACGAATCGACCCTAGTACTTATTTTTTATGAAGATTGGTATTTATTCTATCGATCCTAGTATGGAGACGTAAACACATCAACGTCGGTTGTCAAGCGGTGGTTGGAGAAAAACACAGACACAATAACACACGCGCAGACATCCACACACGCACACACACACACACACACTATCATGCACACACACACATATATACACATATATTTATATATATGTATCAGTTGATATGTGTTTGTATCTTATTTTAAACTGAACCTCGTTTGCATAAATTTCATCAGTCTAGGGAGATCTATGAAGGGCTATGGCCTCCTTCTTTCCCCTTATATTTAAATATATCAAATAAAATACCTGTAATCAAATCTGTATGTGTGTGTATGTTTGCGCGCGCGTGTATA
>NC_068986.1:92330480-92332700 GCF_001194135.2 Octopus bimaculoides | reverse complement strand
ATCTATCTATCTATCTATCTATCTATCTATCTATCTATCTATCTCTATCTCTCGCTGCTCGTCATTCGCCTCTCACTATTACTACTACTATCTCTCTCCCTCTCTACCTCTCGTTGCTCACTTTTATTCTACTTCCTCCCCTTCTTCTCCCTCTGCTACTCTTTCTCTCTAACCAGCGCTGGTCACGTGTGTCCGGCTGCTATTTCTTTTCGTTCTTTGACTCCTCAAGCTCGCACGTACTTTTTTGCTCCTCCAGTTCGTGCCTCACAGCGTTCAATACATACACACTTCACGTCTGGCTGTACAGCCTTTTTGTTTGTTTATTTCACCGTTTCGTTTTCCTGTCTTGTTTTCCGTCCGCCACTACACTCCACGAAAACAATTTAATTTGTATTCGTGGGAAAAACCATTTTAACGATGCGTACTGCTTTAATTCTTCGAAACGCCGGTGTTTTAATGGTGGCAGCTGATGAAGGAGATGTTTCTATGTGACTTGCTTGTTTGTTGCACTTTGTTTACCATTTTGTCCATGTTCTTTTGCTACGTCATGTACCCCGTTATGTATCTATATGTACATGTGGATGAAGGTATGTACATACATGTACATATATATGCATATACTCATATATTGTTTGTAAAGATATATATATATATATAAATATATATATATGTACGAGTGAGTGGACAAACGATAGAAAGAGCACGCAACAAATTTATTGGGAGTGACGTGTATTGTTCAAAACAGTTTGAACAATACACGTCACTCCCAACGGGGCCTTTCCTCGGGATTCTTATTCCCGCTAGCCTGAGGAAAGGCCCCGTTAAGGGCGCTTTGAAACTTTAAGTAGCACGGAATCCGAATCAAACTGTTTCGAACAATATATCTATCTATCTATCTATCTATCTATCTATCTATCTATCTATCTATCTATCTATATATATATATACATATATATATATATATATATATATATGCATGTATGTATGTATGTATATATATGTGTGTGTACATACATATATATATATATATATATATATATATATATATATATATATATATATATATATATATACACACACACACACACACACACACACACACACACACACTCAGACATGTATATGACTATTTCCATAAATATAATGTAGACATGCATACGTATATAGAATGCTATTTTTAGGTCTGTTACAATATTTTTAATAAAGTGGTTTTCTCTGATTATATAAATACACACAAGTGTAAAAATAGAAAAGACGTGCTGCTTCATAAGCGAATATTGATATTAATGATGCTCAAATGCACATGTGCACTCCACACTGGCTATAAATAGCGAACATACGTAACAACTATTGATCACACACACACACACACACACACACACACACACACACACACACATGTATATATATAGTGTCGGAATCTTTGTCGTTTATGTGTGTGTGCATACATAGGTATGTCTGAGAATAGAGTTAAAAATAGATTTCCCCTTTACGTAAGAGCTAATTACTTTTCACATTCAATTGTTATTCTAAACTTAAATATATGATGGTGGTAGTCTGTATTATTAATAGAATCATATTTATCAGATGAGAGTTGACTGGCACTTAATACTTCACCTCAGCGGATAATAGATAGACAGACAGACAGATAGATAGATAGATAGATAGATAGATAGATAGATAGATAGATAGATAGATAGATAGATAGATAGAGGAGTGGCGATGGATAGATAGAAAGATAGATAGATGATAGATAGATAGAGGGGGTGATGGATAGATAGATAGATAGATAGATAGATAGATAGATGATACCTTTATAGTTTATTATTTGTTTATATTTTTATTACTGTCCGTGCTTTTTCGTTTTATATTTGTGGGGGACATTTCTTGGAGGAGGCATATTTGCGTGTGCGTGTGTGTGCGTGCGCGCGCGAGCGTTATCGCTCAGTCTATTGACCCTCGTCTTTGTTGTTCTTGTCTCATTCTGTCCCTCATGTCCGCTCACTTATATCCCAGCAGAGATTTGCTATGACGCTACCAAAATGAGTAATATCGTCGATAAGGCGTCGAAATTGTGAAGATTTTGGTCGGTAGCTGATGAGGGATGATAGTATCCACCCCCTATATGTGTGTTTTTCTTATTTTCTGTATGTTCAGTCATTAGACTGCAGCCATGCTGAGGCACCACCTTGAATATATATATATATATATATATATATA
>NC_068986.1:92326680-92329988 GCF_001194135.2 Octopus bimaculoides | reverse complement strand
TGTGTGTGTGTGTGTGTGTGTGTGTGTGTGTGTGTGTGTGTGTGTGTGTGTGTGTGTGTGTATTATTTGCTGCGTCTGTATGAATATGTATGCTTTTGTAGGTCGTTCAATTTGTATGGCTCTGACTGGGATTAGATTTACTGATACATCAAAGAGAAGGGCTATAAATTCCATTACTGAAGCTGCAAAGAAGACTATAAGTTGGTTCGGATTTTAAAAAATGGGTAAAGTAGTGGTTTGCTGTTTCTAGGAGGCAAGTTGGGGCTTGATTAACTTCTTTTGGGTCATCTGGGCGATGAGGGATAATGTTTAAATACCCTCAAACTCTTGAGACCCCCAGAAATATCGCTGTTGATTCATCCATGAGATGTATCTTCAAACTAGAACTTCAAAACAACACCTGTGGGGAAACATGAACAAGAAACACATACATGCTTACATACATACATACATACATACATACAGACAGACAGACAGACAGACAGACAGACGTTGGGCTTTCTTGCAGTGAAACTTGGATGATTTAAATGCTACCGTACATGTTTTATGGCTTTTAATTTGGTGGACTCCAAATCAGGTCATTTATAGATCAACACTTGGCTTATATGATATTGTGTGTATATATTGTGATTGGTGTAGTAACATCACGTAAACCAACATGCATGCACACGTATATACATATATACATGAATGTTCGTATAAGCGTATATGTGAGAACGAGTTTAAATCTGTATGTGTGTGTGGTTTAAATAAATCAGCTGTACTATTAACTCAATTACTTATCCATTATACTGGTGTCTTATAAGTGGCTGAGTACTCCACAGACACTCGTAACCTTAACGTAACCTTCGTGTACAACCATCATGA
Organism: Octopus bimaculoides; assembly: GCF_001194135.2. Lineage (NCBI taxonomy): Eukaryota > Metazoa > Mollusca > Cephalopoda > Octopoda > Octopodidae > Octopus > Octopus bimaculoides. The sequence continues at coordinate 92,329,121 of NC_068986.1, read as the reverse complement.
CTCAGAATGTGGCATTAGAAACATTAATCTCAGACCCAAAAGTATAAACAATCCTTCTGGCATCTCGTTTACTTATATTGTTTGTCAACTTTCCTTGATATTACAAAGAAGCCTTAAGGTGTCGAGCTGGAAGAGTCGTCAGAACGTTGAAATAAATACTTTGCGGTATTCGTTCCTTCCAGATCTTTACGTCCTGAGTTCAAATCTCACCATGGTCATCTTTGCTTTCAATCCTTTCAGAGTCGTTGAAATAAAGTACCCCTCAAGTACTTTAACCATCAGCATCGATGAACCCATTAAAATTGCTGGCCTTGTGCCTATATTAGAAACCAATATCTTAGCGCATTATTTCTCGTCACAAGCGTCAATCAAAGTGTTATACTTAGCTTCGTTGCACATATCTTGTTAGTGTTGATAGGATGGTCATAGTTAAATTGTCGTTCGTCCTAAGTCTTCTCTCGCTCAACACTAAACACTTTAGAAGCTAAACAACAATAACAGCCACTGCTGGAAGCATTAATCTCACCAAATATAAATTAGTCTAAAAACACAGACATGTCTCCAATATAATTTACTACTCACAAGTTAGATGTTACAGGAAATTGAGTCAAGTAGGTAGTAGTTTGTGACACTGACGTGTGCGTTAGTACCTTTGTCTTTGTACGCGTGTTTTGTTGTGTGTTTATGTACATGGGTATGCATCTTTATGCACGTATGTGTATATCTGTGTATATACTTGTGTATATATATATATATATATATCTGTCTATATTCTGCTATTTCGCAGCCTTTGTTAATAATAATAATAATAATAATAATAATAATAATAATAATAATAATAATAAAAGCTATAAATACCTGGGGATGAACGAAGGAGATAGTATACAGCATTCTACTAAGGAAAACATAAGAAAGGGGTATTACAGGAGAGTAAGACTCATACTAAAATCTGAACTCGACTCAAAAAATTGCATCGAAGCCATTAACACCCTGGCAATTTTAGTAGTTTGTCCAAAACAGTTTTAACATGATTAATCTTACAGAGCTCTAACGCCTGAACAGGAAGACAAGAAATTTACTAACATCTAAGAATATGCAGCACCCAAAAGCAGACGTTGATCGTCTGTACCTACCTAGACGTAATTGGGAAAGAGGAATGATGCAGGCAGAACTGTGCTATAAGACCTCCATAATAGTAATGAACAAGTACTTATCTAGTACAAAGGAATGAATGCTGCGGCTTGTGTGCAAACACGAAAGCAGCAATAAATCACATTCTATTGTCAAGGAAGCTTGCAAATTAGCAAGGGATCTTTGCATTAACCCCGAATTAAATGAAGAACCTGAAACCACTGCCACAAAACAAGCAAAACAGATCAAACAGACTGCAAAAAAGAACGGGCAGAAACAAATTGAGGAGCGGTGGAGCCAGACGCTTCTACATGGACGATATACACTTCGAAGTCGAAATGCTGATGTAGAGCATGTAACAACCTATCAGCGGCTGAGAAGCTCAGGACTTAAAGCAGAGACTGAAGGTTTAATATTGGCGGCACGAGATCAAAGATTGCTTATCAAAAACTACCAGGCTAACGTTCTTCAAAACGGTTCTAACTCTAAGTGTAGATTCTGTGACACATTTGACGAAACAGTAGACCATCTCGTCTCAGGATGTCTTGTGCTGACACTAAACGAATACGAAAATCGCCACGACTGGTTAGGACAGTATTTACATTGGAAAATATGTAAACACTACAAAATCAGCATTCCTGCTTACTGGTATTAACATCATCCTGAGCCAGCCGTTGAAGGTAAAAATGTCAGTCCTCGTGGATTTTCCAGTCAACACCGACAGAACGATCCAGGCTAATCGACCAGGCATAGTTATTAAAGACGGGAAGAAAATACTTGAAGACTAATAGATGTAAGTCTTCCCACTGATAAAGATATATCAGTAAAGGAATGTGACAAATTAAGTAAATATAAGGACCTGGAAATTGAAATACAAAAATGTAGCATCTTAAAGCGAGAAAGGTTCCTGTTATTGTGGGTGCCCTAGGTCTGATAAGGAATGGATATTAGAAACATCTAGATAATATCCCAGGAGAACCATGTCTCAGAGAAATCCAAAAGATTGTGCTGACAGTTAATGCACACATCCTTAGAAAAACCCTATCAACTTAAACGTCTGTATTGTATTACATGAAAATATTTTGCTACTTCCCCTGTCCCTTCTCCTCCCCAAGATTTCAGTCATACAGTAACATCTCTTATCCTTCACTCGTCGCCCCGGGACGCTAGGTGTGTTTCGGCAAGTGATTGTAACAAACATGTAGATATAAAGAAGAAGAAGAAGAAGAAGAAGAAGAAGAAGAAGAAGAAGAAGAAGAAGAAGAAGAAGAAGAAGAAGAAGAAGAAGAAGAAGAAGAAGAAGAAGAAGA
>NC_068986.1:92322894-92326217 GCF_001194135.2 Octopus bimaculoides | reverse complement strand
AGTAAAAGCACGTTATAAAAATAAAACAATAATAATAATAATAATAATAATAATAATAATAATAATAATAATAATAATAATAATAATAATAATAATAAACATAGAATGGTATGTAAAAGATGCCACAGAACTGCTATTATTGGTGGTAAGAAGGTCAGGTTTGTGTAGGATGGAGGATTGCAAAGATAAAGCACTGTACAAGCACTTGAAAATTAATAAAACTGAAAATAGGTGGATAAAGAAAAGAATGCATGGACAATCTCATAGGGATGTTGAAGATAAGACAGACAGACAGAGAAAAAAAATTGGCTATGGATGACTAAAAGTGATTTAAAACGGGAAATGGAGGCTCTAATTTGTGCTGCTCAAGAGCGAGCATTAAGAACGAATTACATCTCATACAGAATAGATAACACATCAGAAAGTCATAAGTGCAGAATTTGTGGATAAAATGGTGAAACCGTATCGCATATTACCAGTCAATGTACGCCACTGGCCGAGAAAGAATATAAGAGACGTCATGACAACATAGCAAGGATTGTCCATTGGACACTTTGCAACAAGTATGGACTTGACAGAGCAAAAAAGTGGTACGACCACAACCCCTAAGGCATTATCGAAAATGATAAAGCAAAGATCCTATGAGATTTTATGATTCAATGCGACCGTGATGTAGAGAATAGGAAACCAGACAGTTTTAATTGAGAAAGGAAGCAAACGATGCTGGATCATAGATATAGCATGTGCAAGTGATGGCAGGGTATGTGATAAGGAAGAAAGAAAAGCCGATAGATATAACAGGTTAGCTTGGGAGGTTAAGCAGTTGAGGCCGATGAAAAAGGTGGTAGTAGTACCAATAATTGTCGGAGCTCTGGGAACAATGAGTAAAAATCTTGAGAAGTACATGGAAGAAATAAGGGCTGCAAGAAGTGTGGAACACTTGCAGAAAACAGCACTGCTTGGAACAGCTCGAAAAATAAAGGGTATGCCTTGGTAGTGAACATTTGGCAGCATAGTATATCTCCAGCGTTAGAAGCAGTGCAAAGACAAAAAAATGATGATGATGATGATCGTTTCTAGGGTAAAAGGGTTAGTCGATTACAGCGACCCCAGTACTTCACTGGTTCTGTATTTTGTGGACACCGAAAGGATGAAAGGCAAAGCTGACCTTGACTGCTTTTGAGCTCGGAACTTAGAGGCCGGAAGAAATGCCACTAAGTATTATTTCCGGTGTGCTAACTATTCTGCCATCTCACCGCCTTTGTTTGTTAATAATAATAATAATAATAATAATAATAATAATAATAATAATAATAATGATGATGATGATGATGATGATGATGATGATGATGATGATGACGATGACGATGACGATGACGGTAATGATTTATTTGGTACGGGGGAGGGGAGGGGGAATGAGATAAAAGTATACCTAGTATACAAAATATATAATTACATCTATGATGCAATCTTCCTGATACAGGGGAGACCTCAACTAGGGCCAATCAAGGAACAGATCTACAATAACCCTTACCACCAAGAGCACAAACCCTCGTCCAACTGTTGTTCTCCAATCCTAATGTGCATCCTTAAAGTAAGTCTTAACCATTTTTGCAGCAGCCACCCACCTTTTGGAAGAGAGCACTTCCCTCTCCATCCTCATTTTCCTTTCTATGTGGAACTTCGAAAAGTGGATGAGGACTTAACCGAAGAGGAAGTTATCTGTTCTCAATCCTTTCAACCTCGCCCACCACTCCGTCGGTTACGACGACAATTGTTCCAGTTGATCTGGAACAGTTGATCCACAGAACAGCCCTGCTCGTGAAATTAACGTGCAAGTGGCTGAGCACTCCATAGACATGCGTACTCTTCAGGTTGTACTCAGAGAGATTCAGCATCACATAAAATGCGACGTGGTTGATCCTTTCAATCACCGGTACTACTCGTGTTTGCCAGCTGAGTGGACTGGAACAGCGTGAAATAAAATGCCTTGTTCAAGGATACAACGCGCCGCCGGGAATCAAACTCATGACCTTATGATCGTGAGTCAAATGCCCTAACCATTTTGAACTCTGAACAGTGGTGGTGGTAGTTGTGGTGGTTATGGTTATGATAGGAATAGTGGTGGTAGCGCTACTGCTACTGATGATGATAATGATGATGATGATGATGATGATGATGATGATGATGATGATGATGATGATGAACACGTCGATGACTGTGTTGCTGCTGTTGTTGCTGGTGTTGCTGTCATTGTTGCCGTTGCTCTTAGTTTCTAAGACTCGTGAGAAGGAACCAGCGATTTAACCCATTTGCCTGCTATGAGCCCCATTTGGGGGAATCTGCTAAAAGCAGTCTCACTTTCGGTTGTTCGTTGTATTTAAAGTGAATTGCTTATGGACATTGCATTTGCAGAGGTGTGTTTAACAATATTTAGTAGTTAAAGTTTGTCATTATTAGCTCTGGTTAATTCTCGAGGACATTTTAGGTCATAAATCGCAATATTTTGATCTACAAAAATATTGATTGTTTTGAAAACGTATTATTTTTTTCTATTTTTTAATTTTTTTCTATTTTTTTATTTTTTACATTTCCCATCTATATCATTCATTGATATTTCATACGCATTCGCATTTGATACTATAATTAAAAAAAAAAAACTAACGTGTTTATTATTGCAATTAAATAATTAAAAAAAAGGATGAATATGCTTTTTTCAGCGATCCCCATTTGGGATTTTTCGAAAAATTTATCATAATTTCCCAAATGATTCACAGATGAAGAAAATTTAAACACTATGTATTATTTTAATTCGTAAGACAAACAATATGAATTTAAAAAAATTGGCAATTAATGAGTTAATAGACTCTAATACATATCTGGTGCTGGAAAGATAAATGGCGAAGTTGACTACTAAGCAGGATTTGAACTCTGAACTTAAAGGTTCACTAAATTTTATCAGGTATATAATCAAGCACTCAGTGGAGGCGCAATGGCCCAGTGGCTAGAGCAGCGGACTCGCGGTCATAGGATCGCGGTTTCGATTCCCAGACTGGGCGTTGTGAGTGTTTATTGAACGAAAACGCCTAAAGTTCCACGAGGCTCCGGCAGGGGATGGTGGTGAACCCTGCTGTACTCTTTCACCACAACTTTCTCTCACTCTTACTTCCTGTTTCTGTTGTACCTATAATTCAAAGGGTCAGCCTTGTCATACTGTGTCACGTTGAATATCTCCGAGAACTACGTTAAGGGTACACGTGTCTGTGGAGTGCTCAGCCACTTGCACGTTAATTTCACGAGCAGGCTGTTCCGTTGATCGGATC
>NC_068986.1:92319223-92321652 GCF_001194135.2 Octopus bimaculoides | reverse complement strand
GGTGATGGTGATGACGATGATGATGACGATGACGATGATGATGATGTGATGACGATGATGATGACGATGACGATGATGGTGATGGTGATGACGATGATGATGATGATGATGACGACGACGACGACGACGATGATGATGATGGTGATGACGATGATGATGACGATGACGATGATGATGATGGTGATGACGATGATGATGACGATGACGATGACGATGATGATGGTGATGACGACGATGATGATGACGATGATGATGATGGTGATGGTGATGACGATGATGATGACGATGATGATGATGATGATGGTGATGACGATGATGATGATGATGATGACGACGACGACGACGACGATGATGATGATGGTGATGACGATGATGATGACGATGACGATGATGATGATGGTGATGACGATGACGATGACGATGACGATGATGATGGTGATGACGATGATGATGACGATGACGATGGTGATGATGGTGATGACGATGATGATGATGATGATGATGGTGATGGACGCGACGATGAAAATGTTGCTGCTGTTGTTGTTGCCGTTGCTCTTGATATTGTTGTCATTGTTGTTGTTTTTGTTGCTGCTGCTGCTGCTGGTGATGGCGGTGGCGGCAGCGGCGGCGGCAGCGGTCGACACCGCAGTGGCGTCTGTGGTCGTCTTCGTCGTGGCGGCAGCGATGGTGGTTGTAGTGGTGGTACTAACGATGGCTTTGGTGGTAACTACGAGACTAATAACGTTGTCGGCGGCATTGGTGGCAATAAAGAAACTATGAGCAATTGAGGTTATTATCTTAATGATGTGAAAGTACGTTTGGTTTCTCCTTTGATTCTGTAGGAGCAGAATCAGGTGAAGTGTCCAGTTTAAGAGTGAGTCAGTCACACATTTCGTTTGACTTCACTAAATTACTTCTGAGGTCAAAATACAGGGGTCAAATTGCTGCAGTGTTATTCACTTTCGTATTACATCTGTTGTTGTTGATGTTGTTGTTGTTGTTGTTGTTGTTGTCGTTTCTGGTTGTTTTGTTATACCAAATAAATGTTTCACAACTGAATTATCCTACGTATATGTTGGCGTGTGAAAATATGGCTGCTGAAATCTAATTAAAAAAAAAAAATTAATGTGCGTACTATGTGTGTTCGTTTCTTTATTTCTTTCTTTAACAAAAAATATGTGAATTCTACCTACGAGGAAGGAGAGGGCTTGTAATATAGAAACAAAGGTTCAGTGCTGGAATTTGGATAACAATACTGACAAATGTTACACGTCGGACTTTAGAAAAGTCTGGTGCATATATATGCATGTACGTATGTTTGTATGTATACACACACACACACATACATACATACATACATACATACATACATACATACATACATACATACATACATACATATGTATAAACTAAGAACAAGCACAAAAAACAACAACGCGAGGATGTGGTACATGTAAAGTATTAGCAGACGCTCAGGGAAGAAAAGAAAGATGGTTTAACGTTTCGAGCAGAGCTCTTCTTCAGAAACAGTAACCGAGATGTTAACACCAGTACTTCTACTGCAAATGAATTATGAGATATTTCCTTACAACAATAGATATCTGATTGCCATACTTTTCAAAGTCTGATGCCTTTATTGTTGTTTAGCTCCAGATGCTCCCGATATGACTATTTCATCTCTTTATTCTATAACTGCATTGCTCAATGTACCCGTCCATTTTTAAGGTACAATGTGTGATTCGAAGGAGGAGATTTGGTCGTTCTTTCAAGCAGATTAATCAATCGCGTTGAAGCTCACTATTCAGTCACTCTGTTTTTGTCCACAGTAGTTTAATTTGATTATTTCCGCCAATACCTAAGTATTTTATCTCCGATTATGTAGTAGAGGGATGACACAAAGACAAACCATTAGCGTCAAGGAATTTGGTAAAGGAAGTTGCGGCGTTTATGTTTTTAAAACGTTATTTTGAAGTTCTGCTGTTCCGTCTGAGCATTGTAAATATTTTCATTGTAGATCTTAGAATCACAACAAATAAATTACAACTTGATTTTTTCGAGATGTGCCATGATGCCATGCCGCTGTAGACCAAAGCATACAACTACTAGATTTTTGTAATAGAAATTACAGTAACTTTGGTGCCAAACTGCATAAAAGAACAGGCAAATAGCCCACTCCAAATCATCTTTTGGAAATTCTGGAGTGTAAGAGACAATCATTGGGATCTCTTTTTCAAGGATAGAGATATTTGACTGCAAGTCATTGCGAGTCTCCTAATGGCAAGAACTAGGACAGTAAATACTTTTAGAAGATTCAGTGACTCTAGCAATAATGAGTGCAGAAACCCATAAGTCATTCTGGCACATGATACTTACGTATATATGTGTGTGTGTGTGTGTGTGTGTGTGTGTGTGTGTGTGTGTGTGTGTGT
>NC_068986.1:92316702-92319090 GCF_001194135.2 Octopus bimaculoides | reverse complement strand
TGTCTGTCTGTGTCTGTGTGTCTGTGTCTGTGTGCGAGAGAGAGAGAGTGTGTGTGTGTTTGTCTGTGTGTGTATGTGTATATATATATATATATAGATAGATAGATAGATAGATAGATAGATAGATAGATAGATAGATATAGATAATTAGATAGATAGATGCATACACACACACACACACACACACACACACACACACATATATATATATATATATATACACATATGCATAGTCATACATATTTCTCTATGTATATGTGTTTCTTATGAAAAGGCATGGAATTTGGACACGGGACTTAAAAGTTATTTCCTTGCCAACCCATGACTTTGCATTTTACCATTTCCCAAACATTTCATTGCCCAATCTCAAAACCTTCATCTGTAATAGAACTAGAAAGGTTGGCCCTCTAACCAAGCCTTTCGCGATGCCCTTAAAATCAGGAACTTTTCACCACCCCTTCGTGTGTGTGCGTGTGTATGTGTCTGTGTGTGTGTCTGTGTCTTTGTCTGTGTCTGTATCTGTGTCTGTGTGTCCTTGTGTTTGTGTGTTGTGTGTTTGTGTGTCTGTGTGTGTGTGTGTGTGTGTGTATGTGTGTGTGTTTGAGTCTGTGTTTGTCCTCCACCACCAATTGAAAACTGGTGTTGGTGTGTTTACGTCCCATAACTTAGCGGCTCGGCGAAAGAGAACAACAGAATAAGTGCTAGACTTAAAATAAAAATAAAAAGTAAGGTCGTGTCATTCGACTAAAAATTCTTCAAGGTGGTGCCCCAGCATGGCCGCAGTCTAATAACTTCAGAAGAATGGAACGTAAAGTGTATTTCAGTAGGATTTTAAGTTAAACGTAAAAGCCATTTTTCTGATGCTCACTTCTTTCTGCTATTCACCACTCTGCTAACAACAACAACAACAGCAACAACAACGGCAGCAACAACATTAGCAGTTTATCCTTCAGGGTTGAACTTAAGGGTTAGGGTTAGGATTAAGAGAGAAAGGGCCATGACGTAATAACACCAAACCCAGAACATATAGTTCCCCTTGCAGCCGTTACAATGGTGCCTGGCTTGCCTTGTATTGGCCTCGGCAGTCATCAACAAGCCTGTATCTGACGTGGACAGCTCCCTTTATGAAATTTCGTTCGTTCACGAAGACAAGCCATGATGAACAACATCATCATCATCTTCAACAATAACAACAACAACAACAACAACAACGACAGGCACATCGGCGACAGGAAAGTGGCTGTGTGGTAGGTAGCTTGCTTACCAGCCACATGGTTCCGGGTTCATTCCCACTGCGTGGCACCTTGGGCAAGTGTCTTCTACTATAGCCTCGGACCGACCAAAGCCTTGTGAGTGGATTTGGTAGACGGAAACTGTGTATGTATATATATATATATGTGTGTGTGTGTGTGTGTCTGTGTTTGCCCCCCCCCCAGCATCGCTTGACAACCGATGGTGGTGTGTTTACGTCCCCGTGACTTCGCGGTTCGGCAAAAGAGACCGATACAATAAGTACTAGGCTTCCAAAGAATAAGTCCTGGGGTCGATTTGCTCGACTAAAAGGCAGTACTCCAGCATGGCTGCAGTCAAATGACTGAAACAAGTAAAAGAGTAAAAGAGTAACAAAATCTACAAGAAATTCCTTGAAGTCATGGCGTGTACAACTGTGAAGACAAAGCAGGCTGGACAAACAGACAGACACGAATATTTGCAATTTGCCCTAATTGATTGGTGCCTGTTTTCAAGTTTAATGATATGATGATGTTACTGTTGTTGTTGTTGTTGTTGTTGCTGCTAAGGTAAGTGATAATGGTAGTGAGAAGTGTGTGGGGGAGAGGGAGAAGGAGAAGGAGAGAGATGTGGGACACCGAAGGCTTCCAGTTGCTTGGAGTAGTTGGAGTAGCTGTACTAAATGACTGCTTTCCTTGTGATAGTGATGGTGTCTTCATCATTATTTTACGAAGGTTTAACGACAGGAGGAGGAGGAGGAGAAGAAGAAGAAGAAGAAGAAGAAGAAGAAGAAGAAGAAGAAGAAGAAGAAGAAGAAGAACAACAACAACAACAACAACAACAGCAACAACAAGACGAAGAAGAAGAAGAAGAAGAAGAAGAAGAAGAAGAAGAAGAAGAAGAAGAAAAAGAAGACGAAGAAAAAGTGGAAGAGAAGAAGAAGAAGAAGAAGAAGAAGAAGAAGAAGAAGAAGAAGAAGAAGAAAGACGAAGAAGAAGTGGAAGAGAAGAACAAGAACAAGAACAAGAACAAGAAAAAGAAGAAGAAGAAGAAGAAGAAGAAGAAGAAGAAGAAGAAGAAAAAGAAGAAGAAGAAGAAGAAGAAGAAGAAGAAGAAGAAGAAGAAGAAGAACAACAACAACAACAACAACGACAAGAG
>NC_068986.1:92314653-92316692 GCF_001194135.2 Octopus bimaculoides | reverse complement strand
GAGTGGGTTGAAAGAGGAGCATGAGGAGGAACAGGAGGCGGCAGTCGTGTCTAAAAGATTGTCAAAATTAACTCGTTAAATAATGATGATTAATGTTCTTGACGTGGAGTGCCGAAGGCGCCGGGGACAGAACAAAGACGACATAACAAAGAAAACAAGAACGAAAAAAACCTGAGAGATTTACATCGACTGAAATTCTTCAATAATAATAAAGGGACATTAATAGAAAAGGTTACTATAAATAGTAATATCAGTTATGGTAGTCTCTCGAATCCCAGAAAGTCGGTTATGCAATTTCTTGCAGGAACAACTTGCACAGATTATTCGTTTATAGTGATCAAACTATAAAATAATGATTAGAAACGCCATCACTAAAAAATCGGGCTTCACATTAGCTCATTCCGTCCATTAAATCGACATTGCCTACATAGGTGCACGGTTTGCAATACGTGAGATGCTGAAGTGACTGCAGAGCAGCGTAAGATGAAATGTTTTGCTCAAGAACGCAACACACGGTTCGGGAATCGAACCCACAATCAGGAAATCATGAGTGCAACATTCTAACTGCTAGGCCACGCGCCCTCACGTAATAACAATTGTTGGCACTCCGTCGCTTACGACGTCGAGGGTTCTAGTTGATCCGATCAACTGGAACAGCCTGCTCGTGAAATTAACGTGCAAGTGGCTGAGCACTCCACAGACACGTGTATCCTTAACGTACTTCTCGGGGATATTCAGCGTGACACAGTGTGACAAGGCTGACCCTTTGAATTACAGGCACAACAGAAACAGGAAGTAAGAGTGAGAGAAGGTTGTGGTGGAAGAGTACAGCAGGGTTCGCCACCATCCCCTGCCGGAGCCTCGTGGAGCTTTTAGGTGTTTTCGCTCAATAAACACTCACAACGCCCGGTCTGGGCATCGAAACCGCGATCCTATGACTGCGAGTCCACTGTTCTAACCACTGGGCCATTGAGCTTCCACTCGTAATAACAATATAGAGCAACAAAATACCCCCGTCAATAGAGAAAACATGACAAACTAATTACCCGTAGTCTGAGACTTTAGACAGCAGTGTGGTTGGTCAAACATTTTTGTCGTCATCGTCGACGGTATTTCAGAGACAGCAATTTAAACACCTCTGCTGTGACAAGGTTATTTCCAGAAGCAAGTACATAGCCCCAAGCACACTTGCCACTTCTCTACTCATGAATACGACACGAAAAAAAGTCAATATGTTCGTAGCATCTACTGAGGTGCAGAGGATGCCAGATATTGGTTAAATGTAACTATACTGATGCGACCACCGAAAATACAAATGAATGTTATATCCCTATCTCCCGAGCTGGATTTTGAAACCGTATTCTGGTTGTTGAGGATAATGGTATTTCCTTTCTCTTGTGAACAAGTACAGCTATTTTTAGCGTAGGAGTGATCAGTGACCCTTTCCGGTCACCAAAAGTTCAGAAAAACAAGTGAGGAATTGTACTGGACTGAGCCAGCTTTGGGAGGGGGTAAGGTAGCACTGTAAAGCTACGGTATTTGTGATAAACAAAGAATTGGCGCGAACGGTTGGCCAGAGGAGTGGGCATCAAGCAGTTGGGTACAGGAGTTGGCCGCAGCAGTTGGCATCAAGCAGTTGGCCAGGGAGTTGGATGAAGTGAAGATGTCCAGTAGCTGGATGAAGAACGAGAGCCGGTGTGAAGGCTAGCAGCCAACCAAGATGAACAGAGAAACTGACAGACAGAGGCTGAGAAAGAGAGAGCCTATGGTCAGAAAGGAACCAGTCAGCCGATAGGGACTGAAGCAATGAGAGAGATGGGACTGTGTGGCAGCCAAAAGATCGTAGTAGTCAGTTGGTCACTACTTCTTGGATTATAGTAGGAGTTTTGAAAGAAAGGAAATTATTACGGTGAACGTTTGTTCAAATATTCTTTAAAATGTACTTCGTCGTTACATGTGTTAAAAGAACTGTTAACTTAAAAGAAAAGAAAGAACTTTGTGACATGTTGTTAATGGAATAGAAAAACAACGAAGTGAAA
>NC_068986.1:92312838-92314111 GCF_001194135.2 Octopus bimaculoides | reverse complement strand
AAACTTTAAATCAGGGCTGGCCTACCTGAGGCCTGCGGGCCGCATTCGACCCGCAGACTTTTATCTTACAGCCCGCTTGATACTTTCTTGAAACGGGTTTATTTAAACAAACATTTTAAAATATTTATCAAAAATAAAATATTGTATTAAAATTTTATCTAAGATTGTAATAAAAAGTAAAAATGAAAGATACTATTTTTGAGACGATGATATTCCATACTGGATCAACGGGTATTCATTCATTATTGTAATAATAGCATGAGAAAGCAAAATGCTTTCAATTCTGTCAGTACACAAGCGGCCCTCAAAAAACTTTCTGTATTTAAAGTGGCCCGCAATCTAATTCGAGTTGACCAGGCCTGCTCTAAATGAATCACTCCACAAGGCAGCAGAGTTTTATAAATCGTAGTGAGCACGGTTTGTATAAAGTTAATAGGAGGAGGAGGCAAAATTGCAGGACATGGCGGTTGTTTATCGACCCTGAATGGAAGAAAGGCACAATCGGCCTAAGTAGGATTTGATCTCAGAACACAGGGAGCCGAAACAAATAGCACAAAACATTCTATCCCAAGCTCTGACCACTCTACCAATACACCACTTTTACTACTACTACTAATACTACTACTACTACTACAACAACAACTGCTGCTACGTTTTTATCATCATCGTCTCCCTCATTATCTCCTTTTCATTTATTTCTCCTACCGCAGTTCCGATTACTACTACCACTACCACCACCACCACCACCACAACCACGTCCTTATCATCATCATCGTCGTCGTAGTCACCATCAGTATCTTCTTCCTCCTCTACTTATATGTGTGTGTGTGTCATCATCTCTTCAACTGCTCCAAGGACGTACAACAAACAGCTTTACTCTTGTCTCCTCTCTAATGACCTCTCGAACTACAGCTAAAGGGCATGAACTTCACAAATCCTCATTTTCTTTCTCATATATGTTGATAACTGTACGCATGCGTGTACATTTTATTTATGTATGCGTGTATATATATATATACATATATATATTGATAGAAAGGACAACAAAAGAAAGAATGAGAGCTCGATATTATGTAAATAGAGGAATTTATCTGTAAAAATATGTGACAAATATTCGGTAGCCATGATAAAACTCCGAGTTTCGGATGCCAGAGTGAAAACCCACGCCGCCATCTCTTCAGTTATCCGGCCATTGAAAATTCCTGTGAAAAATGACCGTTAAACATATATATATATATATATATATTTATATATATGCATATATATATACATA
>NC_068986.1:92311179-92312694 GCF_001194135.2 Octopus bimaculoides | reverse complement strand
TATATATATATATACATACATGCATGCATACATATACACATACATACTCTTACATATCTATATCTATATACGTACATGCATTCATACATACATACATATATACATACAAATAAGCATGCATGCATACGTACATACATACATTCATACATACATACATACATACATACATACATATATATATATACATGCATACAAGCACGCATGCATGCATATATGCATACATACATAAACTGTAAACAAATTTGCATGCGTACATTAAATAACCATATATTAAGGAAATAAACGCCGAGATCCGGAGATGCTGGTAGCTACACAATCACCGTTTCACTTTGTATGCCGTAAGACCCTAGTAATGTTTAGGTGGCCTTAGCAGAGTGAGGAGGAGCGTTGTCATGCATGAATATGAGATTCCTTTGAAGTGACAGCGGTATGTCATCTAGTCAGGGATCCAAGACCTCCTTCAGGAGATTGCAGTAGGTGGCTGAGGTTACGTTAACACCTTCAGGCACCCTGACTAGGCTAACATACCTGTCCCCAACCAGCCCACAATATGACTCCACCACCTCGTCATTAGCGGTGTAAACGTAAGTGACGCTCATCTCCCAAATTGACCAAGCATTTTCCCAACCGTCAAGTCCGTCAAGGGTCGCTCTGGTTTCGTCAATGAACAGAACACAACTCATGTCTATCATCATGCATTTTGTGGCCCATTGAAGCCTCGAACTCCTGTGACTGGGCATCAAAGGATGCAGATTCATGGGTTTTCGCACAGAAGCAATGGTTCTGAGGATGCGATTTCTGGTGGTTTTCGGTACGCGAAAGTCCGGAAGCGGTAAAAATGGCTTTGCTCGTTTGTCCAGGTTTCCCACGTAACTTGCAGTTAGTATTCCTTAAATCCCTACCTGTCACAGTCTTGGAGGTCCCACAATCAGATCGTTTCTTCCTTGGTGAATGGCCTTTCGGGAATTGTCTAACCGTGTCCATATGATGACCTAACATCTCCACAAGGACATGAAGAGAGGTGCCTTTGGCACTTTCCTTGAGGATAACAGACTTTTTTTCATCGTTAAGGCCTTTTCCACGTCCCATTGTTCTTAGAGAGGAGAGATGCCATTAGCGTGTTTCACCCAAAAACTGAAGAATCTGAAATAAAAAAAGGACGTTACACAGAATAATGAAAACATAACAATGGTATAGCCATGGTGTGCAAACCAGCTTGGAAAAGTTTTATCAAAATCGATTCACAGAAAGCCGAGAAATCCTAAATTTAACACCTAAGTTATTAGTGTGGTTCTGGGTGTATATAAACATTATCAACCACATATACTTAACGCATATGCATCGTGTATTTGCCGCTAAGCTGCTCCTAGCGTGGAGGAGAATACTCTCTCAAAGCGCCAAGTGTAAAAACACCTTACAGTCATGGACAGGCGAGATAACTCACCTTCAATCCCATCTAGGAATGATGAACATCGATGTTTCGCCAACACACACACACACACACACACACACACA
>NC_068986.1:92307592-92310762 GCF_001194135.2 Octopus bimaculoides | reverse complement strand
GCAGAAACGTATACCCTTAATAAAGTCCTCAGGAAAATTCAATGTGGCACAGATTGTGACAAGGCTGGCCCTTCGAAATACAGGGACTACTCGGTTTTTTTTTTTTTGGGGGGGGGGTTGCCAGCTGAGTGTACTAGGGTAACGTGAAATAAAATGTCTTGCTCAAGGACATAACGCGCAGCCGGAATCGAACTCATGACCTTACGATCGTGAGCCGAATATCCTTACCACTCAACCACGCATCTTCACCTGTAGCCCTAAAAGGGGATCAACGCTGCGAAGCTGATACAGAAGGCATTTGCAGGATGTTCTATTCCACACTTATTTCCAAGACCCGAATTACAACATACCCAAAGGGAAAAAAATTTCTTTAACTTACCATTAAAAATTAAAATTTTAAAAAAGAATGTTACTGTCGTGTCATCCTGTACACATAACCATAAATAGATGTGTTTGTTTGGGTTAAGTATAAATATATATGTATATGCTTGGTTTTATTAATGTACATACGTGAATAATTATTTATCATGGGAAATACGGCTAAGTTCCATTTGACTTTTATTAAGGATTTTGTTTTTGCTCCTTGTTTCTTTATCACTTGTTAGGAACACTAGCCTCCCATTTATGACGACGTTTCAAGACCAATCCAGTTTTATCTTCAGTATGAAATGATTTTAGTGGTGGTTGTTATTGCAGTTTTTTTTTTTAATCTTTTTTTCTTTCTGTATGTAGACGACAATTATAGGAACGCTGAATGATTTGAAACAGATATATAATGTTGACCGACATTAAACACAGCAATGAAATGAAATCATCAATGAAGTAGGTTGTTTTGGGAAACTGGGCGGCAGGGGTTCTTTAACTGATGATAAAACTGTCTGGATCTTGAAACGTTGGTGATCTTGGGAGATTTACTCTTCCAAACAAAATATAAAGAATTAATGAGGAAATGTGAAATATAAAATAAAAAACAAGAAATGTTGAAACTGAATCACAATCATGCGTTTTATTAAAAGTGGAGCCCTATAACAAATGTTGTTGTTGGCACTCCGTCGCTTACGACGTCGAGGGTTCCAGTTGATCCGATCAACGGAACAGCCTGCTCGTGAAATTAACGTGCAAGTGGCTGAGCACTCCACAGACACGTGTACCCTTAACGTAGTTCTCGGGGATATTCAACGTGACACAGTGTCACAAGGCTGACCCTTTGAATTACAGGCACAACAGAAACAGGAAGTAAGAGTGAGAGAAAGTTCTGGTGAAAAAGTACAGCAGGGTTCGCCACCATCCCCTGCCGGAGCCTCGTGGAGCTTTAGGTGCTTTCGCTCAATAAACACTCACAACGCCCGGTCTGGGAATCGAAACCGCGATCCTATAACCGCGAATCCGCTGCCCTAACCACTGAGCCATTGCGCTTCCACCCTATAACAAATATATGCGTGTATATGTACTAAAACTAACGAAATATACAAAGGGTCTTCTATGCGATCGCGCGATATTTACTACTATATCTACTTGTTTATTATATTTACTTAGCAGCATTTCATCTCTCTTCATGTTCTGATCCACCAGGTCGACTTTTCCTTTCATCCTTTCGCGGTCGATAAATAAAGTGCCATCAAGTACTGGGATTGATGTGATCGACTTACCGCCACCCTGCAAATTTCAGGCCTTGTTCCTTTAGTAGAAAAGATTATTATTATTATCCGCCGAGGTCGACTTTACCTTTCATCGGGGTCGATAGATTAACTACCAGTTGTCTCTTCAGTAGAAAGGATTATTATTATTATAATTATAATTATTATGATTATTATTATTATTATTATTATTATTATTATTATTATTATTATTAGTAGTAGTAGTAGTAGTAGTAGTAGCAGCAGCAGCAGCAGCAGCAGTAGTAGTAGTAGTAGTAGTAGTAGTAGTAGTAGTAGTAGTAGTAGTAGTAGTAGTAATGAAATAGCACCAGTGCGTGTGTTTCTCATTGGCAAACCGACTCTTCCAAGACACAACAATTGCAATCAACAAACAGACAAGCAAATGTAGAGAAGCAAATTGGATTGAACTGATGGCGGGGCAGCGCGGTGGTTGGTGTGGGTGATGGAAGGAGGAGAGACGATTGTGTCGGAAGTGCCTGAAGGGAGGTGACACGTGACCAGGCATGCAAGCAGAGGTCACTTGTAGACGAGATACAAGAATGAAAAAGGCAGAGAGAAGAAACAGCACATCTGCGGGCCAGACAGTGGCCTGCTTGTGAGTGATTGCATTCAGCCAATATGTACAGACAGACCGTTATGTGCATACAGATACACAAGCACGCACAGACACACCTTGATAGAAATCCATACACACACACACACGCACACACACACACACACACACACACACACACACACACACACACACACACACACACACACACACACAAACACACAATCGCACATACAAACACACAATCGTACGCGCGCACGCACGCACGCACACACACACAGAATTATTATCAGAAAGCTTTTGCATTGACCATGAGCTAAATAGATCAGAGTTTACGTTGGTAAACTATCAGAAACGATCGATTTTCAGAAATATCTAGAAATTTGGCTTTGATTTCGATGAAAAATGACCTAATTCCATTAAGTTTCTCTCTTTACTCATCTTTCAACTACCACCACCACCACCACAAAGAATACATTCACCACCACCATCACTAATGAACATGCCACCAACACCACCATTACCACCATATCCACCACCAACAGCATCAGCTACAGTATCATTTCCACATGCGAGAGTCCTTGTATGCATTCTCGATCTGCTAGAAATAGCAACCAAATATTACTCAAAGAACACTCAAGCAATTTTAAAAGATTAAATTGGTTTATATGAGATATAATATTTATAAGAAAAACCCCAATTATTCTGATATTCTAATTATTCAGTACGGATTGCCTTGTAAGATGTCTGCTTGAAAAGTTGAAACAGCGAAAAGCACTTACATAAAAACTTCCTTCCATCAGGTCTGTGTTATGGTATTTTTTAACGATTTATATATATATATATATATAAATATTTATATATATATGAATATATGCATGGCCGCAGTCAAATGACTGAAACAAGTAAAAGAGTATATATATATATATATATATATACATATATATATATATATATTG
>NC_068986.1:92299495-92305050 GCF_001194135.2 Octopus bimaculoides | reverse complement strand
TATATATATATATATATATACTCTTTTACACGTTTCAGTCATTTGACTACGGCCATGCTGTAGCAATGCCTTTAGTCGAACAAATCGACCCCAGGACTTATTCTTTGTAAGCCTAGTACTCAATCTATCAGTCTCTTTTGCCGAACTGTTAAGTTTCGGGGAGATAAACACATCAACATCGATTGTCAAGCGATGGTGTGAGGACAAACACAGACACACAAACATATATATACATATATATATATACACGACCGGATTCTTTTAGTTTCCGTCTACCATATACACTCAGAAGGCTTTGCTCGGCCCGAGGCTAATGTAGAAGACTCTTGCCCAAGGTGCCATGCAGTAGGACTGAATGCGGAACAAAATGTAACATATTAGGTATTGATGCCATTCTCATCAAAATACAGCAGAAAGCTTCTTACCATACGACCACGTCTGTATATATGCGCGTGTATGTGTGTGTGTGTGTGTGTGTGTGTGTGTGTGTGTGTGTGTGTTTAATCAGAAAGTCAGGTATATACAAGTAGGCTTAATACGTGTATTTACATGGAATAGAAAACACAGAGCATGGAGTAAAAAATAGTTATTATATATATATATGAGTTATGTAATATTGTTTGGTAGCTCTTTCGGGTGAACCATGGCTTATGCCATGACCACGTTCATACATAACAAAGACCCATGATGTCGTAGGTGTACGAAATAACATAAGTTCCTATGAATCTGTTAGACAAAGCCAGGTCACCCTCACTGGAAGAATAAAAATTCGTCAACAGGGATTTGTCTTTAAACGTTATTTTGAGTAAATGGAAGACGTTGTTCTGTAATAAGAAAAATGGTCTTTTATCCCAAATAGCATCAGGACTTCATTATCTCATTGCTGACTCACTCGCATAAGGTAGTAATTCTTGAATTACAAGAGAATATTCTTCGTAAGGGTAGACAGCTTCCGTGTCACATGTTGAACGTAAGATAACGTTTATGTCAAGAAAGTATAAACCACAAACAAAAGTCTATAAGCAACACAAAAAAGAAAACATCCTCACCCGGATGTAATAGTACGATTGGTGCTTTTTTCAATGGAAAATACGTGTCAAAAGAAATAATACGCGAAGCAGATATAGAATCGATTTACTGTACTTGAACACGTGTGTGTACATTTGGTTAACTGGAAGACAAGATTCATACAATTGCACCCAATCATTTAAATCAAGAGGTAGATGTAATGTAACATCGCTTTCGAATTACAACATACACGCATGCACGCGCGCGCGCGCGTGTCATGAGAGATTGTGGAGGATATTTAGTAACACACCGTCTTGCACATATTTCATTAACCTAACGTATTATTAGCTGAATAATATAAACTACATAATCATCACTTACTATGAAATCATCAGAAATATGTAACTTCTATCTAGTAATATTACTAGACTGAACAGATGTTGACAAATTTCACCATTCTGTCAACAGCTATACAATTGAATAATACGCATAAAAGTTATACTTCTTCAGATGATTTGGCAATAAGATTTTCTTATGCAATTTACATGGTGTAACTAATAATCATTCTATGTTAATGAAATGTGCGTAAGATGATGTAACGAAATATGAACAATTTCTCATGCTTTATATTTTCCCCGTATACTTTGCGTGACACTCAAACACATAAAGAATATAACTACAACACACGAACGGGAAAGCACATGGAGTTTTAAATACTACTTATTTGTGGAGCAGTTTAAGGCTTAAATTGCACTGGACGAATGTCCATACACATACATACGCTGGACAAATATACATACACATACACACACTGGAGGAATGTGCATACACACGCACACACAAACATAAAAAGAACACAGCACCCCTGACTTTCGGAAACATCTTTTCACGCTCAGAATTATTCTTTTCTACTCTAGGGACAAGGCCCGAAATTTTGGGGGAAGGGGCCAGTCAATTAGATCGACCTCAGTACGTAACTGGTACTTAATTTATCAACCCCGAAAGGATGAAAAGTAAACTCGACCTCGGCGGAATTTGAACTCAGAACATAAAGACAGACGAAATACCGCTAAGCATTTCACCCGGCGTGCTAACGTTTCTGCCAGCTCGCCGCCTTCACGCTCAGAATAATTGAAGCATGGGATATCAGTCGTTAGCGGTCGAGACACTACATCCTAAAACTTCCATGCTTCCTGAAATCCGCCAACGGTACACTTGATGTTTTCTTTTTCTTTCTAGGCTGTAGTGCACCTGAGCACTGTATACAACAATTTCTTTCATATTATATTATGTATACGCATGCACTATAAACATACATACATTCATACAAATATACGTACGTACATACAGAGAGGGAGAGAGAAAGGGATACATACGTACAGACATAAATATGCATAAATACAAACGTGTTCGCTAACACACACATACAAATATATATACATATATATACGTATACATATACATTAACAGAGGAAGACAAACAGACAGGTGAATAGATAGTGAGTCGGTACAAATGAGGTGATGCCGCCATGTCGAGGACAGAAGGTAAAAAGATACAGTTGAGGCTGCTTGACATTGACATTGGCTGTCTCCACTATTCGACCTATGATTTCCTGTCAAGCTATGCTTCCTCATGTCGCCAATGGAGACATTGATAATATAATAATCAGATAAATTAGCTGCTATGTGTGAGTGTGGCGGGGTTGTATGAGCGCGCGCGCGTGCATGTATGTGTCTGTTTACACATGAACATGTATAGACCTACACACGTACAGACGCATATAGTTATATGTGTCTCTAGCTACATATACACACATTTATAAATACATATATACATACACTGACACACACACACACACAGAGACACACACGCATAGGCATACTCATACGCACATAAGCTTATGCGTATGACTATGTATATACATATATATATGTAGGTGTATGTGTAGATATGTGCATGGATGCCTACATACATAAATACATAATAATAATAAGAGGCATGGCCAGAATAATCAGGAAAGTATTAGCTGAAAAGAACGAATAGCATGGTACCGCAGGCTGCAGGAAGCAAGGCCACTATGCATGCAAGACTCCAGGGGCTCTAACAAAACCTGGGATCTTTTTTAAAACGGGGGCCACATTTTTCATTAACGAAACACTTTGAAACTTGGAACACTGGTAGAATGTGTCATATAAAACATCTTTTTCTCTTAGTCTTCTTTAAAAAAAAAAGAAATCCATAAATTATTCCATGTTAAAGTTGTCGTATTTCTGTAATTTCAACCAATCACTGACGTCCATTCAGCCGATATACATTAAGTGCCGACTACATAAACAAACGATTCTGAAACAATTAACCCTAACCCTAACCCTAACTCTAACCCTAACCCTAACCCTAGGGTTAGGGTTAAAGCAAATTTAATATGAAAAAAGCAAATAAAACGAAGAATCGTTTGTTTATGTAGTCGGCACTTAATGTATATCGGCTGAATGGACGTCAGTGATTGGTGTGGCCCCCGTTTTAAAAAAAGATCCAAAACCTGTAATAAAGAGAAATAATAATCCTTACTATTATAAGCACAAGGCCTGAAATTTGGGTGGATGGGGAACAGTCGAATACATCGACTTCAGTACCTGACTGGTAATTAATTCATCGACCCCTTGGGGATGAAAGTCAAAGTCGACCTCGGCGGAATTTGAACTCAGAACCACAAACTCAAAATAACCGGTCAAGAAATAGGCGAATTCAAGTAGAACAAGAAAATAAAGAGAAAATAAATAAACAAATAAAAAGTAAAAGAACAGATAAAGTATATATGATAACATATCTTTGTGTCTCCAGAATCGTACATCTATTAATAGATAGTGTCTTTGCTAAAGTCATTAGAATGGCTGACCGTACAACTTCGCATCTATTTAGCAATTTGATACCGCTGTCTGTTACCCAGAATTAATTGTCAAGAGTTTTACGCTACCAGTTGATTTACTAGCAGACTGTTAGTCAAAATATTTATGATTTTACCCACTTTCACAATCTTAAAGACAGTCATCTTTCTAGGCAGATAAAACCAAGTTATTTCTTTTGTTAAGATGTATATTTTAGAAGTAATAAACTAATAAATTTAGCAAATAATTAAAGTGATGTAGGATAAGAAACCAATTCACGTGAAACCAATTCACGTGAAACCAATTCACGTGCCACTATATCCTACATGTGTATCTTTTATCTTTTACCTTTTATTTCTTTCAGTCGTTAGACTGTGGCCATGCTGGGGCACCGCATTGAAAAGTGTTTAGTCGAACAAGTCAAACCCAGTACTTCCTTTTTAAAAAAAGTTTGGTACTTATTCTATCGGTCTCTTTTGTCAAACCACCAAGTTACGGGGATGTAAACACACCAACACCGGTTGTCAAGCGGTGGTGGAGGACAAACACGAAGACACACACACAAGCATGCATGCATACATACATACATACATACATTCATACATACATACATACATATATGCATACTCTGTTGTCTGTAAACAAAGTCCGTTTTGTTTTTATGTCCCCGTTCATTTTTCTAACGTCCTGTACCCGGATATGCATCTATATATACATGTAGATGTAGGTATGTACATATATGTATGTATACATGCATATGCTTATATATCATTTGTATTATTATATCATCGAACGCACGCGTCCATTTGCAAGTAAGTTTCAACTTTACATACATACATACATACATACATACATAAAGTTATACATAAGCGTTTATATGAATCAAATATAGCAAAATTTGAAGTTCATATCTACTGTGGTCCACTTCTTCAAAACACAGTATCATACTACTTTTCAAATACCTACTTTAGAACACCGTATTTTAGTTATCCAAGACTGATATTAGATGGTATTAAAAGAATTAACCGTTGTCCATTAAATATTTTTTCCCTGGAAGTTTTACCTAATCTGTGGTTACATCTCAGAATAATTTCTGTATGTTTGTTAATTAATTCTTTCTTGGATAAGCAATATACATTAAATAAGCAATATACATTTCACGCAAAGATTGCATAATCGGGAGTTCGCATGGTTCGGATAATCTGTTTTATCAAGGGTATATAGTGTGTTGACTCGTATTATTTTGGTAATTTATTTGCTTAATTCGTCAAGTTACAATAGAAGCAGAACAGCATTTAAAGTAGAAGCCACCATGTTGCACCGTCTGAAGCCACCTTTCTGCCAGTTCTGTGATCCGACGTTGATACCAGTTCTTGCCCTTCGAGGTGAAGAACTCCTTCACTGAAGCTTTCACCTCCTCTTCGATGATGAAGCGTCACGTGTGCGGGAACTGAGCAATGGATGACAAAAAGTAATGGTAGTAGTGTTAGTGGTGGCAGTGGTATAGTGCTGCGAGTGGTATGGTGCTGCGAGTGGTATAGTGCTGCGAGTGGTATGGTGCTGCGAGTGGTATGGTGCTGCGAGTGGTATGGAGCTGCGAGTGGTATGGTGCTGCGAGTGGTATGGTGCTCCGAGTGGTATAGTGTTGCGAGTGGTATGGT
>NC_068986.1:92298148-92299004 GCF_001194135.2 Octopus bimaculoides | reverse complement strand
TGTGGTGTTGCCAGTGGCATGGTGCTACGAGTGGTATGGTGCTGCGAGTGGTATGGTGTTGCGAGTGGCATGGTGCTGCGAGTGGTATGGTGCTGCGAGTGGTATGGTGTTGCGAGTGGCATGGTGCTGCGAGTGGTATCGTGTTGCGAGTGGTTTCGTGATACTAGTAGTTGTAACGGTTTTGTCATCGGCGTCGTTGTTCTTGTTATTGTTTAACCCCAGGGCAATTCTGTCTGAGAAGACCCATGATCAAAGGCATAACAAACAAGTTCATTCCGTCGTTTTGTGTATTCCGGAGTGTACAACAAGGATCTTTGTGGTTTTCGTCACTGTTTACAATTTTGTTACAATAATTATGAAAATGAAATACATTTTTCCTAGAAATCCATAATTAAAAAGTTAGGCGTAGGAGTGGCTGTGTGGTAAGTGCATTGGAACAACATAAAATTAAATGACTTGCTCAAGAATGCAACGCACCGCCCCATCCAGTAATGGAACTCACGATCTTATAGCCGTGAGGGAAAGATTTAAACCACTGCTCCACCAACAATCACTAACATTAAATTTAAAACAGTGAAAAAAAAAAAAACATTCGAGATAAACATACTCTCATTTCGTTGAAGATGAAATGAGAGAATAGTTATCTCGAATACGATTAAATATAGAAAAACGTCGTTAAAATACATCATTAATCTCATTCTTTTCATTGATAAACTATGCTTCATTTATTTTAATACGCCTCATTTATTTGATATGCTTTTCTTTGTGCATCATTTATTTAATGAATTAAGTACTTAATGGGGTTTTTTTTTTGTAGTTTAAATCATTTATATTTAAAGTCTAAAATATATAATTA
>NC_068986.1:92293788-92296288 GCF_001194135.2 Octopus bimaculoides | reverse complement strand
GCACAACACATGTATGTATATGTGTGTATATACGTGCATACATGTAATTATGTGTATGCGTGTAAATAGGAAACCGATTTTCTTTCAAATGCGTTATGTTAAAGACACGACTACGTCCCAATTTAATCTTTTAATCAGGGAGTTCTCATATATCCCTATTAGATATTTACGCTTAATTTGGAAGAATAATGTTCCTAAATCTATTAGCCCATTAACGTATCAAGATATTCCTGGTTTCATGATCAGAGTAACGTGATAGTAATGATGTGATATTATTTGCGCGCTTTGCATTGCATCACAAATGATCATGGAAACGTTGGTATAACTGATAAAATCGTCAACGTCAGATTTAAAAACATTTCTTTTGGCCTGCATAATGAAATACTCGTCAGTAGTCCACAAAGTAATCTATGCGCACAATGGAAAGCAGTGGATATGTCTTCTCACTTGGGTCCACATTCACCGCATTGTACATGGAAAACTTTATGATCCCAAATATTAGCATATCATGTACACTCTTTTTATCGATACTGAAAGGACGAAAGGGCAAAATTGTCGACGGCTGGATTTGAACTCAGAGCACAACGAAGAACTCTAGCCGAGACTCTATCGATTTCACTAACTAGCCACCTAAATCGATTGAATCAAGCAACTCCAATAGATTCTTGATATTGATAAATCGAACAATCATAAATTTAAGGATGAAATATATATTTTTTATCTTCTATTTGTTTCTGTCATTGAACTACATTCATGCTAGAGCACCGCGTTGAAAGGTTTAGTCGCATAAATTGACCCCAGTACTAAATGTTTTAAAGTCTGGTACTTATTCTATCAGCGCTCTTTTTCCCAAACCCCTAAGTAACGGGGACGTAAGTAAACCAATACCAGTTGTCAAGCGGTGGGTGGAGAACAAACACACACACACATGCATATATCAAACAAACAGAAATAATGACTTATGTACATTTATTTATGTATTATAGGCTTACAGCTGTTTCAGATATGCGTTTGAGTGCGTTCATGGTTCAGTTTTAGCAATCAAACGATTGCTGGACTGAAAGTATAGAGGACCGGCAGCCCAAGTTTATCTTCTCCAAACCCAAAACAAAACAAAGAGAAAGAAGAAAAGGGAAAGGAAAGAATTTGGTTGATGTGGTATTTCTTATACAGAACTAGATAATCTACTTTTTGCCATCAAAGCTAAGCCATTATTGGCTCTTACAACGGTTGAATTGTATTGACATCCAGTAAAGAGATTTGATACCTACAACTCCTAATGGTCAGTGGCAGGCTTTTGGCAATTACTACTATGTTTTGGAAGAATGTCACGAAAGTATATACAAATATATACAAATTAAAAGTCAACTCGTAACTACTTATTTTAAGCCTAAAGTATCAAAATTTATATATTTGCCACGACTTCATATAATTATAGGCGGTTAACATTAATGGTTAAAGCAGTAGATGTGTTTTGCCTCTAAAGAAGAAACATTTAGGATGTTGGTCCCTATATTTTTAGTCGATCAATCGATTGATTGATAAGATTGAGCCATGAACGCACCCAAAAACGTATCTGAAACAATTGTAAGCCTATAATGTAAGTAAATGTATATAGCCCGTTATTTCTGCCTATCTTAGGTATCACTCTGTAAAAACATATCACATAAATTGCGTATTGGAATCATGGATTTACAAATTTAACTGGTGATGGACTTTGATTTTGATTACTTGGAGTGCAAGACTGGTCACAAGACATTTTCGTTAGCCTCGTGCATCTTCATCTACATTTTCATTCATTTTATCTAGTTTCAGCTCATGAGCTGTGACCATGCTGAGAGAATTTAATAAGTATTTCACCTGAATCACTAACACCTTATTAACCCACCTTTGTTTACAAACACACACATACATACTACGAGCTTTTACACTATTTCCGTCAGCCAAATTCGTTCACAAGGCACCAGTCGGTCCGGAGCGATCCAAGATGCTGCGTATTTCTGCCAGCTGTGATGAACTGTATCTAAACATGACACATATTTAGAGTTGGTTTTACTTGAAGCATACAAGTTAAATGTAGAAACCACGACAGAAAACGGAACTCTAGATTCTCTGGCTTTTGTGCTGTTTTATTGACTGTCGGCTCCGTCAGCTGCGTTTCTCCGAGCTCACAGGCTTTTGTATGTATTGTATCATCTGGTACAATACATACAAAAGAAAATGTACAGCAGGGAGTCGCGTATCAACTGAGGCCTGTCGAGCTTAGTCCCGTTATATCGACATTCCTACTTCAGTCATGATAACTTAACCGTCATTAGCGTAATTCCGCTGGAAGATAACTTAATTCGAACCAAGAGTGTGTGTCTATTAGGATAGATTCATGAATATATTTATGAATGTATCTGTGTGTGCGTGTATATATGTGTGTGTATACATACATATACATATATGTGTGTGTGTGTCTATATATATATATATATATATATATATATATATATAT
>NC_068986.1:92285741-92290794 GCF_001194135.2 Octopus bimaculoides | reverse complement strand
TATATATATATATATATATATATACACACACACGTATACATATACAACTATGGCTGTGTAGTAAGAAGCTTGCTTCCCAACGACATGGTTCCGGGTTCAGTCCTACTGCGTGACAGCTTGGGCAGGTGTCTTCTACTATAGCCTCGAGCTGATCAAAGCCTTGTAAGTGGATTTTGTAGACGTAACCTGAAAGAAACCCGTCGTGTATATATATATATATATATACATATATACATATATACATACATATGCATATCAGGCTCTCTTGTATTTATACTTAGCAGAAGCTTTAATTGGAATGTTTCTCCAATATTTCTTCTGATGATATGAATTCAATTACAAGAGTATTCTGTATGTTTATCCCGTCTTACATTTACGAATGCCATTGAATATTGTTTTATCAACAACATCATACCACATTGGAAGGTAGTACCTCATTGACATATTTGTAGCAGCTGCTTATCATACTTGTAATATCTTCCACAGAAAAATGTCAGTTTAGATTTTCGGTTACATTTAAGGGGTATAAGGAAGGCCACTGTTTCTGATGTTCTTTAAGTATTTCGGAGATATCTTCAGTTCTTGGATATGAAAAGAATAAACTTCAAAATGTGACACGGTATAACAAACAAGAGTCTAAAACAGGCAACGTTTTATGTTAATGTAAGCATCAGCCTCAAGTTTACGAGAGATAAACCTATGGACAAACTATTTCCTTTATATACGCTGGCGTGGCTGAGTGGTAAGAAATTTGCTTCCCAACCACATGGTTTCGAGTTCAGTCCTACTGCGTGACACCTTGGAGAAGTGTTTTCTACTATAGCCACGAGCCGACCAGATCCGGGTGAATGGATTTGGTAGACGGAAGCTGAATGAAGTCCGTCATATATATATATATATATATATATATATATATATATGTGTGTGTGTGTGTGTGTGCGTGTGTGTGTGCGTGCGTGTATGCGTGTGTCTTTGAGTATGTGTTTGTCCATCACTACCGCTTGACAACCGGTGTTGGTTTGTTTACGTCACCGTAACTTAACAGTTCGGCAAAGAGTCCGATAGAATAAGTACCAGGCTTTCAAAAACAAAATAAAGAAGTAGTGGGGCCGATTCATTCGACTAAAAGATTCTTCAAGGTGGTGCTCCAGCATGGCCGCAGTGTAAGGACTAAAACAAGTAAAAGTGGTAAAAAAACGATAAAAAGAAAGTGATCCTGTTCCAAGTCTTTGATGAAGTACTCTAGTCCAGTGTTCCGCAACCAGTATACTGCGGCACACTGGTGTGTCACGAGACGATGCTAAGTGTACCGCAGTGTAACCTGAATATAATTTTTTTCCCCTATACTTTGAGTTATATTTTTAGTTCAGGTGTGCCGCCGAATTTTGAAAAGAGTGTAAGTGTACCACAAGAGAAAAAAGATTGTGGAGCACTGCTCTAGTCCAACCATTTCTTTATGATCCGACTCAGGTCAACTTTATCTTTCATCCTTTCGGGGTTGATTAAATAAGTACCAGTTGAGTCGATAAAATCGACAACCCCGCTCCTCCAAATATCAGGCCTTGTGCCTATAGCTGCAAGGATTATTAATTATTATTATTATCATTATTATTATTATTATATAAAAAAAAAAGCGGTGAGCTAGCAGAATCGTTAGCACGCCGGGCAAAATGCTTAGCAGTATTTCATCCGACTTCACATTCAGAGCTCAAATTCCGCCGAGGTCGACTTTGCCTTTCATCCTTTCAGAGTCGATAAATTAAATAATGTAATCGACTTAACCCATCCCTCAAATTTTAGATCTTGTGCCTATAGTAGAAAGGATTATTATTTTTTATTAAAAATGAGGATCGGGTAGCTGAAACAATATACATCACACAAAATGCCTTGTGGTATTTAGTTACGTCATTTTTTTACATTATGAGTCCAAATCCCGCTCTGATTGAATTTTTGCTTTTATTCTTCTGTGTATCAATAATTCAAAGTAAAAGTCAAACATGGGAGTCGCATGGGAGTCACACGGAACTCGATTTATTTGTTTGTATATAATAGGGATGTCTAACATTGGCAAGTGGCTTCAAATTTGAGGGGAGGGTGTAATCAAATATATCAACCCATATTTGACTAGGATCGGATTATACAAAACAAAGGAGACCTCGAACAGATCTGAACACAAGTCGTACAGGGACGTTGATTACAGTATAGTAGCCATAACGACAATATGGCCGATTCAATATATTCTGGTATTTAACTAGAGCTGTTTTTACTGACTACGGAAGTATAAAAACAAAGTAGACCTTGGTGAGATTTGAACTAAAAACTGTCGCCACTAGCCTCTACCATCACTAATGTTCAGTCCGGATCGATGATGGTTTCACATCTTGGTACAAGGCCAGTAGTTTTTTGGGGCATGGAGTTAGTCGATTAAATCGATTGCAGTACTCTTCCAGTACTTATTCTATCTATTTATCCTGAAAGGATGAAAGAGAGTCGACCACAGCGGTATTTGAACTCGGAACATAGAGAGCCGGAAAAATTACCGTTAAGCATTTTGCCCAACGTGATAACGATTCTACCAGCTCGCTGCTCTAATCTGGGTCTATAATAACTTATCACAAAAAGTTTGTCGTAAATATAAACTTTTTCTTTCTTTTCTTCTGTTGTTTACATGGGATATAATGTTGTTATTCATTACAGAAAAAACATTAAAATTTTTTTTCTGTAATGAGAAAAAAAAAAAAAAGAAAAAGAAAAACCTCCTCTGCTCCTGGCCTGATTAAGCAGCCTTGTTTATAAATTTCTATGTAGAAATACGAAAATGGTTATTTCACACAAACATATATACGTATATTATCCTGTCACGAGTTACATGTGTAACGCTTTAACTGGGAAAAATCAGAAGGCATTATCAATTCTACTCTCAACATTGAAATAAATTTTGAAACAATTGACTTATAAAATATGGCACGAAATCGAAGACACAATTTACAATAGATGTGACTTTTATATTATTTGAAAGACAATTTGAATGATGAATAAGTATTTGAAACGTATGATATATATGCGCGTGCGCTTGTGATTAGAATGTCGCAGGAAAGAATCACAAGACGGATTCTTCCAGTCGAGTCAATTGGCAGGAGACCAAGGAGTAGATCAAGGACGAAATATTTGGATAATATCCATCGGCTTGGCCGGTCACGCTTGGAATCCAACCGAAAAAATTTAATGACGGTTGTTTCTAATAGAACCTATGGAGGAAGATGCCTGAGGATTCTACCGCCACGACTCTCCCAGGAATAATAGTTTCAAATTTTTCCACAACGCCAGAGATTTCGGGAATTGGAGTAAGTCGAATACATCGACCCCAGTGCTCAACTGGTAGTTATTTTATCGACTCCGAGTGTATGAAAGGCAAAGTCGACTTCGACGGAATTTGAACTCAGAGCGCAAAGACGGACGAAATGCTGCAAAACAATATTGTCCAGCATGATAACGATTCCCACAGCTCGCCGCTTTAAACTTTCCCAGGAATAATGAGCAGAGAAGATGGATATGAGTGGCTAAGGTGCATTAAATTCTCTGCTCAATGGGTAACGACTGTATTTCAATAACTTGGACTATAGGTTCAAGCCCAGCTATATGTGTTGTTTTCTGATATAAAAATAACGATGTACTAAAGCGTATTAAGATTTCTTAAAGCTTTACCAACGTAGTCATATGGATTTCCGTTCGGAATGAAACTACGCAGGACCAGATTTATTCAGGAGCAAAAACGACAATTACAAGAGGTCCCTCTCCGGAGACACGCTACGACCCTCGTAATAAATTCTCTGTTAAAGCTCTGTCATTAGCTACAATTAAAGCATTTAATATTAAAGTATAGTAAGGCTGCGAGATAACAGAAACGTTAGCCTTTACGTTCTGAGTTCAAATTCCGCCGAGGTCGACTTTGCCTTTCGTCTTTTCGGGGTCGATAAATTAAGTACCAGTTGCGTACTGGGATCGATCTAATCGATTGCCCCCCCCCTCCCCAAAAATTTCGGGCCTTGTACCTTGAGTAGAAAAGAATATTAAAGTATAATCTGTAGTATTCGTTTATTTATATTTATATTTGCGTTTAGGTATAACTTGTCTGTTTGTACAATTAACTGTATGTATAATTCATTAGTTCCAATTACCTGCAATAAACGGACTTCCTTGTATAAATTTCAATGATTTACAGTGTATTTGCATTTTTGTGCATGGGGAGACACCAAACCAGAAGTACCTCGAACTTCCAAGTTCAAAATCTGACAGTGCCCACCATAAAGGCGTTTCTCTATAAATGTATGTGTTCTCTTTTTCGTTAAGGCATACGAACTTAGTACATACACACAGACTTTATAGTTATGTGTGTGTATGCACATACAAATATGATAAATATAATATATAAATATGATATATAAGTATATATAAGTAAATTGTTATTCTTTTATCTTTTCTTTTACTCATTTTTGTCATTTGACTGCGGCCATACTGGAGCAGCACGTTAAAAGGTTTTTTAGCTGAAGAAATTGACCCCAGAACTTATTATTTGTAAGCCTAGTACTTATTCTATCGGTCTTTTGCCGAACCGCTAACACACCAACATCGGTTGTCAAGTGATGGTAGGGAGACAAACATAGACAGAAAGACACACACACACACACATACATATATATATATATATACACATTGGGCTTCTCTCAGTTTCCGTCTACCAAATCCATTCATAAGGCTTTAGCTGGCCTGAGGCTATAGTAGAAAACATTTGTCCAAGGTGCCACGCAGTGGGACTAAACCTAGAACCATGAGGCTGGGAAGCAAGCTTCTTACCACACAACCACGCCCGCATATATAAATAAATATAAATAGATATAAATAAATAAGTGATATGCAGCATACACACGCACACACATACACGCACACGCACACGCACACATGCACAGGAATGCACATGTACCTCCACACGCACACTCGCACATACACACACGCGTACACACACGCACACACACACACACACACACACACACAC
>NC_068986.1:92284539-92285731 GCF_001194135.2 Octopus bimaculoides | reverse complement strand
CTTCCGGTCATTCCAAAATGTAACTACATATAGATTGTTGGCGATTTTTCCCTCCGTCTGCCTTTTCTCTTGGACTTACCTCTGTCTCCTGAGTAAAACACCCTTTCTTTCTTTCCCTGAGCGTCTTTTAGTACTTTGCATGTACCACGTCTTTGCGTTGTTGTTTTTTCTCGTGTTTTTTGCTTCATTTTTTTTTTTGGTGGGGGGCTAAATATATACATAAATATAAATCAGTTGAAAAAAGTTAGAACATGGTTTGGTTTTCACGTTTTTTATTATGGTACTTTAACATTAAAAAATATTTTGTAATATTCATAAAGTTCAGTTTAGCGCTTTCATACGTTCGTAGTGATCATCAGATTTCAAAATGTATTTAACTGACAGTTGAGTTCTTGACAACTGTAGTACTTCTTAGAACGTTCCAATAAGGCAAAATTCAACATGAACAAACAGGATAACACATTCACATTATCCAAGTGTAATGATAACGGATGTCGAACGTATCAATACATGCATACTGGTAGATCTATTAGAACAAAAAAAAATGGACAGATTTTCGCAAGTGCAGATATGAACTGCAAAAGCAAAAATTTGATCTACTGCATTAAATGCCTGAATTGCGAGGAACTATATATAGGCGAGGCAGGGAAAGCATTATCGGAACGTTCATGAGTTCACAGACAACAAATCCAGAACACCAATGTTCGCCAAATTCCATTAAGGGAGCATATAGAAACATGTCATCAGAAAATGTTTCTAATCTTTCCTTTCCACAAACTACATGACACAAGTGAGGTTGGAAGAATGATAAAAGAAAAACAGTTTATTAAAATGTTCAAACCTCTTCTGAACAGAAATAGCAACAATAATATAACAACCAGTTAATAATGTGGATTAAAAGATATCTTTAACATATGAATATAAACAAATTACAGCATATCGGTAAACCGTGACGTTTAAGCTGCATGCAGATTGGTCAAAACCATATTCCCAAAATTCAGCTTGTTGGAGCACTCTAAGAGGTACTACAGCTGTCAAGAATCTGGTGTTTACTACGAACTTATGAAAGCGCTATTTGAACTTCATGAACATTACAAAATATTTTTTTAATGTTTAAAATACCATAATAAAAAAATGTGAAAACCAGACCATGTTTCAATTTTATTCAACTGATATATTATTTACACAAATT
>NC_068986.1:92283243-92284093 GCF_001194135.2 Octopus bimaculoides | reverse complement strand
TTAGTATAACGCTCGGGAATGGAGAAAGTCTTTAACGTTTCGAGCCTACGCTCTTCCACAGAAAGGAACAGAGAAAGAAACAAGGAGAGAAAATAAAGAATGTGTGGTGGCTAGCGATATATAGATATGTTTGTATGTATGTGAATGTGTGTGTGTGCGTGTGTGCGTATGTGTGTGTGTGTGTGTATGTGTGTGTCTATGAGCATATGTGCGCGGGTATCTGTGTATCTGTGATGTGTGCCTCTTCATACGTGTAACAATCAGTCGAAGATTGAACCAAATCATCACCAGTTTAAATCGATGACTATCAAGTTGCCATCAATTGGAGCCGACCGTGCAGTAGCGACAATTTTTCGCCGACAGGATGCGAATTATTGGTCTTTCGTTCCGCAGATAATACAGCGCCCAATTGACTCGAACCAACTACAAACTCACAAAAGAAACTTTGTATTCATCACAAGATGCATACAAAGAGGTCATCAGAGGCCATTCCACATTCTGCCAGTCGTCACAAGACATTCTACTCTTCACTCCCGATTCATCCTTTTAGTAAACACTGTCTTGTTTGGTTTCTTGGTATGTTTGTCTGTGTATGCGCTTGTGCGTATATTTGTAAACATGTATGTGGGTGCACGCATGTGCGTGCCTGTGAGCGTTCCTCTGTGTGTGTGTGTGTGTGTGTGTGTGTGTCTGCACGCGCGCGTGTGTATTTGTGTGTGTGTGTGTGTGTGTGTGTGGGTATGTGTGTGAATATATGTATTTGTGAAGAGGAAAATTGTTGTATTTGTTTATATATGTAGGTTTGTGTGTCTTGCTTTAAAAATAACAGCTGATATTTCGAAGTATATTT
>NC_068986.1:92281388-92282928 GCF_001194135.2 Octopus bimaculoides | reverse complement strand
TATCCATAATGGTTGAGCTGGTCGTTTGAATTGGGGCCTACATATTACACATAGTCTGGGCCTGTTATTAGTTTAAGCCAATTACAGAGCCGTTTACGTGCCCACCACCCTCTTTTCTCATCTACTTTTCCAGTTCCTCACAGTAGAAACCTCCTTCAAATTGTCGATTTATTTATTACTAATGTTGTTGTGCTTTTGTTGTTTGTTCCTTCTCGAGCTATGCCTGGCTCATAAGGGCCGGTTTCCCCTCCTGGACGGGACGCCGGTCCGTCACAGGTGAGCTGCTAAATGCAGGAAGATAGAGTGAGAGAAGAGAGAGTTGTGGCAAAAGAGTCAGCAGAAGTTCGCCATTACATTCTGCCGGAGCCACGTGGAGCTTAGGTGTTTCGCTCTTAAACACGCACATCGCCCGGTCTGAGATTTGAACCTACGATCCCGAGTCCGCTGGTCTAACCACTAGGCCATGTGCCTCCACATTACTAGTATATTGTATTTATTAATATCAAATATTATGGAAGGCGGCGAGCTGGCAGAAACGATAGCACGCCGGGCGAAATGCTTAGCGGTATTTCGTCTGTCCTTACGTTCTGAGTTCAAATTCCGCCAAGGTCGACTTTGCTTTTCATCCTTTCGAGGTCGATAAATTAAGTACCGGTTGCGTACTGGTGTCGATCTAATCGATTGGTCTCCTTCCCCAAAATTTCTGGCCTTGTACCTAGAGTAAAAAACAATATCAAATATTATGTGCAAAGCTGGACATATCAGGTTCAGGGCCAGATGTGAAATTTAGCCCCATTTCAACTGGCCGTTTATCACCAGGTAAACTCTGATCCAACAAATCCATGATCACAGTTGTGACCACCTTTTCAAATTAGGGGTATATCTAGGACAGCACTTTTTAGAGTTACCTTTCCTTAGTTAATATGTATAAGGTGTAATAAGCGAGACTTGAAGGTTATTTTAGCAGGTGAAGCGATGACATAAACGGCTTTCTCGTTGACATCATTTGATCACAGATCGGGGGTGTAAGACAGGTCAATTTCCAATTGCTTATTTAACAAATGAGTTATCATTGCTAAATACATACGATTTTTTATGCATGGGTTACTCACAAGCACACTCACACACATACACACACTGATGAATCTATTATTATCTAGTGTGTATATATATATATATATATATATATATACGTGTGTGTGTGTGTGTACACATACATACATCCATATACACATAGACAAATGTGAGTGTGTTTTTGTGTCTGTTTGTCCTCCCATCACTTGACATCCAATGTTGATTTGCTTATGTCCCCGTAACTTAGCGGTGCGGCAAAAAAAAACAAAAAAAACAGCAAATACCAGACTTTAAAATAAGTACTGGAGCCGATTTCTTCGACTGAAACCCTTCAAGGCGATGTCTCACCATGGCCGCAGTCCAATGATTTAAACAAGTAAAGGATAATAAAATAAAAATGAAAGGGGATTGAATACAAGAGTTGGACCCCTATGTTTTAATTGATATATATATATATATATATATA
>NC_068986.1:92278400-92280313 GCF_001194135.2 Octopus bimaculoides | reverse complement strand
CTTTGTAAGCCTAGTACTTATTCTATTGCTGTCTTTTACCGAACCGCTAAGTTACGGGGAGGTAAACACACCAGCATCGGTTGTCAAGCGATGTTGGGGGGACAAACAGACACACAAACATATGCACATACATACATACATATATATACATATATACGACGGGATTCCTTCAGTTTCCGTCTACCAAATCCACTCACAAGGCTTTGGTCGGCCCGAGGCTATAGTAGAAGACACTTGCCCAAGGTGCCACGCAGTGGGACTGAACCCGGAACCATGTGGTTGGTATGCTAATGTATATATATATTTTTTATTTCATGTAGTAAAACAATGGAAAACTACAACTGAGGCAGAGCCTGCAATGCATAAATATAGAATAAAAGTATTAATTTGATAAATAATGACCACACCTTTATATATACATATATGTATGTATGTTTTTATGTGTGTGTGTGTGTGTGTGTGTTTATGGAAATTGAGGAAATGAAGGAGATTCTTGGAATGTACATCTCAGTGTTGGCGGTAGGGGGTGTTGCTGTTAAGTGGAATGTCGTTAAGGAAGTTGTTCGGTCTAGTGCATACGTTCTTTCTATCTGTACGTTCATCTAGTTAAGCACTTCCAGTTTAATCAGTTAACACTCGCTCGACGACAGACGCATGCCATACGTTCATTCATACATACATACATATACAAAAAATAATGCATACATATATGCATACATACATACAAAACATAGATACATGTATACATACAAACAAAACATGCACACATACGTACATACATACGTACATATATACGAACGTACCTACAAGTAGGCATACATCCGCCCACACACACCCCTACATAAACAGAGATGGAGAGAGACAGATAAGAAAATGGTTCCCCCAAACGCACACACCTATATACATACATATGTACATACATATACACTCACAAATGGCCAACGAGTGGGGGTGGGGAGATTTTGTAAGAGAGTATTCTGCATACAGTTGTCAGCATAGCTGAGAGAATAAGAAGTTTGGTCAGAAACAGGCCTTTTGGAATTCAATCCTACAATACATCACCTTAAGCAATTGTTTTCTAATATTGTTTCGGGTTGTGCGGTGCCTTGTCAGTAAATTTTGTAAGTGGAAATTGTGCAAAAACCCGTCCTACATGTATGAGTGTGTGTGGTGGTTGTGTGAGTGTATGGGTTTTGAGGAACCCTTAAAACTCACGTTTCATATATAGAACAACACAAGTATTAATAAATGCAAAAATAAGAAATATTATATGATGTAATCCTGCTTATTGTTTAAATATTCGTTCAATTGTTGCCAGGATTTTCCCTATCTTTGTAGATAAAGATTTCCTTATAGCTCATCAATATCATTAGCTAGTGTTAAATATTGCATTATAAACTTCACTGCTTCTAGCGCAAAAACTAAACCTCTTCTATATGTGATTGTAACAAACCTAACGTCCGTCTCCCTCCTGCCAGCAGTGTCTTTATAAATCATTAGTATATCATCGATAAGAGTAAATCAGACGTCCATATAAGTCTTTCTGAAAATCTCTTTAATAAACATCTAGATACTCAGAAAGCCGCTTTACCACTTCATACTCCAAACATAACTGAAAATGAAAGGATGGCAATATAAACAACTATATATATATATAACTTTTATAGGGGCAATGATAAAGTTTTCAACACGCCCCTGAAAGACTTGTTCGCCAGAACTAACGGGCGTAGAACATTCCTGGACTGATTTGAAACGTCGTTTTTCCTTTATTGGATTTATCTTATTTGATTGATGTACAAACAACAACAACAACAACAACAACAACAGCAACAACAACAGCAACAACAACAACAACAACAACAACAACAACAACAACAACAACAACAACAACAACAACAACAACAACAACAACA
>NC_068986.1:92276412-92278057 GCF_001194135.2 Octopus bimaculoides | reverse complement strand
CGACCCCGAAAGGATGAAAGGCAAAGTCGTCCTCGGCGGAATTTGAACTCAGAACATAAAGACAGACGAAATACCGCTAAGCTTTTCTCCCAGCGTGCTAACCTTTCTTATTTCTTTATTGCCCAGAAGGGGCAAAACATAGAAGGGACAAACAAGGACGGACAAAGAGATTAAGTCGATTACAGCGACCCCAGTGCGTCACTAGTACTTAATTTATCGACCCCGAAAGGATGAAAGGCAAAGTCGATCTCAGTGGAATTTGAACTCAGAACGTAGCGGCAGACGAAATACCGCTAAGCATTTCGCCCGGCGTGCTAACATTTCTGCCAGCTCGCCGCCTTCCCATCGCTATATATTAAGGAATAAATTCGTTGTTGCCACTGCTATTTGGTCTTTAGTCTAATCTGAAGGTTTCCCAGCCATCATCACCCCGTCTTGCTTTCAAGAACATTTTATCGTGGACTACATTACTCAATGTGTCCTTCCTTTTTTTGTTAATAAGATAGATGTTACAGTATGATTTGAGGGAAGGATTTGGATGCTATTTCTAACAGATCGAAAGACCATATTATATTCTTATTCGTTAGCTTTACATGAAGGCAGCAGAGGGAAGGTCTAGATTATACGTAAAACTTGGTTCTCACATTACTACATATATTGTGTATACACACCTACACATCACAACGTCACCACATAACGGATGAAGTACGTAAGCGACATCAATTACCAATGTCTTAGTAAGCAACGAAGAAGAGACTAACTACTTTGGCTAAGTTGATGGTTTTAACCCCTCCACCTATTATTTCAACCCATACAAGTCATTAAATTACCCTCATACCTCACACTTAAACCGTTGACACCTGCAGCACACAAGAAACTTACTTGTTCTAAGGAGAAAGAATTGTTACTACCTCGTCCACTTCACCACTTTCCACCACCATCAACACTTATCACGACTACTACTACTACTACTAATACTATTCCTCACATTGTTGTTGTTCGTTATTTCACTCGAATCTCGTTTTGAAAACATTTCTTTGTCTAAAGTGAGATAATTAAGAATTGTTGTTGTTGTTGTTGTTGTTGGTGGTGGTGGTGGTGGTGCTGTTGCTGCTGCTGCTACGGTTGTTTATCTATTGGTCAGACCTAATTGAGCAGATGGATTTTTGTGGTTTTCGTCACTGTTCACAATTTATCTTTAACAAGAAACTTTAATGTATCGTATAAATGTAATTTCTTGAATCCGAAAGTTAGAATTGCATTCAATCAATTTCTCAAACAAATCACAATTTTCATATCTCCTGCGCCACATAAATTCACATGCTCAATTGTCAACAGATAGGTAAAGCAAGTGGTTTCAATATATTTGTCAACACGTGCTTTCCTGCTGACAAAAGAGTTCTCGTGTTCCGCTTGTTATTATGGAAACGCAAGAATGTATCTGTGGCTTACGACTGGCTAAAATTACTCAAAATTTTCAAACTTTAATTTGTAATAACTCTTTATTTATTGATTAATAGCGAAAATGATTTTCATGTCATTCATAAGCCTGCAAAAGTGAATATGAAATCAATTTGAACAGAAATTGATGCTGGCCGCCAAACGGAAAAGATCCCAAATTTGCTCCAGTAAAGGAATTATATGT
>NC_068986.1:92274581-92276229 GCF_001194135.2 Octopus bimaculoides | reverse complement strand
TATATATATATATATATATATATATATATATGAGAGGTTTTGGTATCAAGAGGACCCAAAATGTAGGTAAGGCTATGTAAAGGCTGCTGTTAGACTCCCTGTTCGATAATAGTATGAGCGAGGAGTCTAACGCGAGTCGCGTGTGAACGTGTATATGTTGAATAAAATGAGACAACAAAGCCAAGGCAGTGTGAAAATTCTAGGGCGGTTATAAAGAGA
Organism: Octopus bimaculoides; assembly: GCF_001194135.2. NCBI lineage: Eukaryota > Metazoa > Mollusca > Cephalopoda > Octopoda > Octopodidae > Octopus > Octopus bimaculoides. The sequence continues at coordinate 92,276,010 of NC_068986.1, read as the reverse complement.
AACGTAGTATTACAGCTGTTTTCGGGGTATAAAAGATATCTCATCATCATAGACGCTATGAGAGAGTTAAACAGAAGGAAATAATAGAGCTCAGTATAAGAAGTTATTTTGGAAAGGAGGCGATATAGGAAGTATAAAGGAAAATATGTGAATAAAAATAAAAATATATTTTCTACTATTTTCTTCTGTTTAACTCTCTCGTATCGTCTCTGATGATAGGATATCCTTTATATCTCTGCAAAACTAACTCTCTCTTTATAAATGTCCTAGAATTTTCACACCGCCTTGGATTTCTCGTCTCATTTTATTCAATATATATATATATATATATAATAAATTATGATTTCTAGCAGAGGTAAGATATGCAAGATGACAAATTTCGGATATAAAGTTAGTTGATTAGTTGGTTAAGTCCACCTTGTAATTTATTAGTACTTTATTTTATTGACCTCACAATGATTAAAGGTTTGGTTGACCACTGCGAGAATTGAACTCAAAGCATAATGAGCCGGAATAAATTGCACCCGACGCGCTCACGATTCTGCCTGCTCACCGCCCTTGACAAATACCTTCCTTCAAAATTGCTGGTTCTGTGTCTGATTTATAATCACCACTAAATATAATACAATGTAGCACATGATATGATATGACAAGATATATGATATGATTTTATTCGCACTATAATTCTATAATTTGAATTGAATATGAGGGACGAACGCCAGTTCTACGCGTCGATGAAACTGTACCTAGCAACCTTTTCCGGAGGACTTCCGGAGGACTTCCGGTCGGAAATCTATTGAACAATTTCCGAAAAATCTTTTCCTAATAGTGCTTGTGGTTTAGAGTGTATGAGACATGGCTGGCTCGGGTAAGATAAACCCTACAGGCAAGACAATGCGTGAAGAACGGCGAAACAGTCTTGCACGCAATCACTTGGTGATCGTAATTGTCGCGGAGTCATTTCGTTTATAGAGAGCATCATCTGTCAAACATAAACAATGTAGCTTAATCACAAATAGGAAATTTGAGCGTCGGCAAACTTTCTCAATTATATCTTATGGCAATTACTTGAATTTATGACATATTAATGATTATTTCTTTATTACCCACAAGGGGCTAAACATAGAAGGGACAAACAAGGACAGACAAAGGGATTAAGTCGATTACATCGACCCCAGTGCGTAACTGGTACTTAATTTATCGACTCCGAAAGGATGAAAGGCAAAGTCGACCTCGGCGGAATTTGAACTCAGAACGTAAAGACAGACGAAATACCGCTAAGCCTTTCTCCTAGTGTGCTAACGTTTCTGCCAACTAGCCGCCTTCATATCACATATCAATATGATTACATATGCACGTCTGCATGCGCGTGTATATACATACATGCACTATGTATATATATATATATATATATATATATATATATATA
>NC_068986.1:92271937-92272893 GCF_001194135.2 Octopus bimaculoides | reverse complement strand
AACGTGCTCGTGAAATTAACGTGCAAGTGGCTGAGTACTCCACAGACACGTGTACCCTTAACGTAGTTCTCGGGGAGATTCAGCGTGACACAGTGTGACAAGGTTGACCCTATGAATTACAGGCACAACAGAAACAGGAAGTAAGAGTGAGAGAAAGTTGTGGTGAAAGAGTACAGCAGGGTTCACCACCATCCTCTGCCGGAGCCTCGTGGAGCTTTTAGGTGTTTTCGCTCAATAAACACTCACAACGCCCGGTCTGGGAATCGAAACCGCGAACCTTTGACCGCGAGTCCGCTGCCCTAACCACTGGGCCATTGCGCCTCCACCCTCATTACTAGACCTTATATATAAAGCTTAAGTAGGATAAGTGCCATATACGAAATCTTTGGTTTGTAAGTCATTTTTGTAGATTTGTGACACACACACATACACACACACACATATATACACAAACATACACATGGAAATGCTATTTATATTTTGTGACACACGCACAAATACACAGCCGCCTCTTATTAGTTATTTGTATAAAATGTAGCCTAACTAGAAATACCAATCTATTGCAATATCAAGTTTAAAACTACAGCTGACCTTCATCTTCCATAGTTGGAGCATCTTTGTAAAAATATCTCCGTAAAATATCAACCAAAATAATAGACATATGCTATCTTAAGACATATGCTATCTTAAGACATATGCTATCGTTTTCACCAGTCGATAAAAACAAATTCCATTCTTCAAATTCTTTTTTCTAGACATGGCTTTGAAACCAATATTTCTATAAAATCCGCCCTACTCAAATATCTCATATTATAGAAATTTGTACAAATTCTTAGAAAATACTAAAAAGTATTTTTTTCCTTCCTTTATGATATTTTAAATTTTTTTCCCAAAGATTACTACTTATCTTTGGTAATAAAATAATACCGCTCAAATTATTTTATCTGTCGTCTGAA
>NC_068986.1:92270197-92271159 GCF_001194135.2 Octopus bimaculoides | reverse complement strand
TGGACATCTATTATGCTAGAAGACGACCACCTATGATCTGACCACTAAGAAAAGATTGTTCTCAAGAAAGCCGACCGCGTGTTACCCGCCACTCGGAGCTTCTTGTTCTCGCTCTCCAGTCGGATGCCGTTGTTATTTATGAAGCTGAATTTTCTTGAGAACAATTTTTTCTTAGTGGCCAGACCATTGGTGGTCTTCTTCTAGCATAATGGATGTCCACTTAGTGGTCATCCCTCTTATATTTATGTAATATAATTTTTCTGAATCTTCAGATTTTTCAATATGCTTGGCCACTGGTTTTAAATTGATATTAAATTAATACTCAATTTTTCACCCTTATTATTTGTGTGTGTATGTGTATACAAACATACATACATTCATACATACATATAATATATACATATATACGCACATACACACACATTTTCGTGCCAGAGTTTGCGTCAGCAGATTCTCGTTTTGTGGTGAGTTGTGTCTATTATGCCTTTATGCTGAGTTATGAGTTTTGCTTCTTTAATGAATTGTCTATTCTCATGGTGACTTCGTTAAAGTAGAAAGTGTGTGGTGCAGTGTATTGCAGTTGCTCTTTACTGTAAATTCATGATGAGTTAATGAAAGAGTGTTGTATTCGTCTGGCTAATGTAACAGTTAAAATCGTGAAGTTACTAACTTTCATTCTAACAGACTAATTATATGAATTATTCTGGTATGCTGGTACACGTTTACCACATATATTTTATACAAACGCAGATACGTTACGTGTGTGTGTAGGTGTGTTTCTGTGTCTGTGCGTCTGTATGTGTGTACTTTTTTTCAGCAAAATGTTTTTTTAGCAAGGATTGTAATTGACATACCATGTACTGGGACACAGTGAACTCGAACTAAATTCAGCTAATATCCAGTTTACCAAAAAGACATATATGTATATATGTGAAGACCCTACATATATATATATATATATA
>NC_068986.1:92268464-92269905 GCF_001194135.2 Octopus bimaculoides | reverse complement strand
CTCACACATATATATGTATATTCTTTGTTTATTATGTCTGTGTATGAAACTACCTTATTCTTCGTCTAGGTTTTGTCCCTTTAAAGGTCAAACAACTATGATTTCCCTTCTTTCTCATGTAATTCAATACAACCACGCACAAATAACACTCAAAACATCATTATCCCTCATCATCTATTATTATTGATATTATTAGTATTGATCTTATTATTATTGTTATTATTATTGTTGTTATTATTATTGTTGTTGTTTGTTATCATTGTTGTTGTTGTGGCTCTATTGTTGCTGTTGATATTGTTGTTGTCAATTTTCTGACAGATTTGGCTTTCTCTATTCTCTAATGTCTTCCAGACTTAACTTATTATCCTGTGGTTTTTTATAGGACAGAAAATACTCCATCCGATATCGTTGACTAATCATGTCATATGAGAGCGATAAAGATTAAATATAACATTAATGAAAGAAGGAAAGCAACAGAAACCTATATAATAGATAAAAATTGTCTCGAATAAAGGAATCCTTTTCATTCAGGTTGACATTATTATTAATTTTTCTCCCTATCTTTTTCTTTTCGTGAAAGAACAGAAACGTCGCGATGATTCAAAAGAAAGCCTATTAACAAATAAAATGGCGGACGTGGTGTCGTCTGCAAATCAAAATTCCGGAGAAAAAATAATAAAAGCACATCTGCAATAGTGTTAGTCAAGAGGAAATTAATGTTTTTGTTCAATAATAAATAATTAGGTGATATATTTGAATAGTCTTTTAGTGAGCAAAACACACTCGTTTAAAATTATTGTTTAAGAGACATAAATGCTAATATAATTTTCTCCTCTCTGCTCTTGGCCTACATCTGACGAAGCCTCTTTATAGTTTGATGCAGTCAAACTCTATACCTGTGTATACATGTGTATGTTTATGTATAATTATATTTTATTACTTATTGTTCTTTCTCTTTTTTTCAGTCAGTAACTTTTTCATTATTGTTGTCGCTTCTAGTTATTTGTTTGATTTATTTTTCGTTAATATTTATTTATTTGTTTGTTTATTTATTTTTCTTTCTGTCTCTTGTAAAAAGATATGTATGTTCCCATCAAACTGTGACGTCTAAAGTTTACACTTCCGCATTAAGTATTAAGACCACTTAAGCTGTACAAAGTGAATCTAAATGCCACAGACTTGTATATATGTAGGCATGTATACATACATACATACATACATGAATGCATGCACACACATGCATACATACATACATACATACACACACATATATATTTATAAGAACAATTAACATGTAAAAAGACACTAAAAGTTAGAATTATAATTGCCAAAAAAACTCTAAAGATGATTGGAAAGGATTTCGGTTGACAATTAAATAAATCGTTCAAAATAACAGAAGAAGAAGAAGAAGAAGAAGAAGAAGAAGAAGAAGAAGAAGAAG
>NC_068986.1:92266316-92268066 GCF_001194135.2 Octopus bimaculoides | reverse complement strand
CATATGATCTGGGGGTTCCGGCACTCTTATCAGAAAATTTCCGTCTGGTGGTGATATAAATAATGCAATATTCTACAGTCTGACAATACTTCCACGTTAAATTGGATGCAAAAAAACATGAAGAAAAAGAAGAAGAAGAAGAAGAAGAAGAAGAAGAAGAAGAAGAAGAAGAAGAAGAAGAAGAAGGTGGTGGTGATGAACAAGAACCTTTAAAATGATTTTAAAAACGAATTTCTTAAGTCGTTGAAAGTAAAATAAAAGAGAAGCAGGAGGGGAGCTACGCGACGACGATGAAGATGGCAATAAGAACAACGGAAGCTAAAGTGGGATTCACTGGAGCTGCAAGAAATGTTATTAAAAAGGGTTGCCGCAAGGGGGTTAGAGTGATCGGTATCATACGTTATTGAAGACGAAGGGAGAATTTGCTCCTGTCTGGATTTGAACTCAAAACGAATACTTACCACTATTGTCACCTGTTCTGTTAATCTGTCGCCAATAGTTAACACGAGCCATGTATTGAGTCTCTAGATGATGAGGTTCTCAACTATTTTTCCCTACCGACTCCTTTCATTCCTATTTTACTCAGCTGGACACCCTCCCCATTCAATACTTTAAAAATCCAACTACTTTTTTTAGTGGAAATTATGTTGTTGTTGGCACTCCGTCGCTTACGACGTCGAGGATTCCAGTTGATCCGATCAACGGAACAGCCTGCTCGTGAAATTAACGTGCAAGTGGCTGAGCACTCCACAGACAAGTGTACTCTTAACGTAGTTCTCGGGGATATTCAGCGTGACACAGTGTGACAAGGCTGACCCTTTGAATTACAGGCACAACAGAAACAGGAAGAAAGAGTGAGAGAAAGTTGAGGCGAAAGAATACAGCAGGGCTCGCCACCTTCCCCTGCCAGAGCCTCGTGGAGCTTTAGGGAATCGAAACCGCGATCCTATGACCACGAGTCCGCTGCCCTAACCATTAGGCCATTGCGCCTCCACACAGTTTTAGTACATATACACGCATATATTTTAACCACAAAATCACATATGGAAACCTAAGAGTCATATGGACGTTGGTTCATCGACATGCTAATAAGAGCAACTAAATTTCCCTAATACACACCTCTACTGTCTTAAAACAAGCTGGTCATGACTAGAACACCCATTAATCATAGCTCTGTTTGACCCTTTAAGAAATAACAGTGAAATTTCCCATAAATCAGAGCTCAACCAAGAATGTCGTAACGTTCATGGCTGGAACACATCTCATCATATAACTGCTCCACATGCAAGAAATAAGAGCTACGCTTCCCTCACTTCACACTCCATCGCTTTAACAGTAATACAGGCAGTTGGAACATCTTTAGTCAAGGTCTGCTCGCTTGGCTAGAATAGAATAGAAATAGGGCCCAAATTTCTCTCCCTCAAACTCCACCGTCTTATTAAAAATTTCGTCTGAATAGTCACGGCTGGAAGATATTTCAACATAGTTTGACTCTGTAATAGCTAAACAGAGAGTGAACAGCAAAAACTAAATAAAAGCAACAACAACATCAACAAAATAACGACATCCAAAACAACATTTTGATCAACACGATTCATCTAGGAAATGATCAAATAGGAAATAAGCCTACACACTTACACACACACACACACACACACACACACACACACTCACACATACACATGCACATACACGGGCACGCACACACACACACATACATACGTACATTTATATATGTGTGTGTATATAT
>NC_068986.1:92264376-92265581 GCF_001194135.2 Octopus bimaculoides | reverse complement strand
GTGTGTTTCTTTGTTCCGGCATTTGTTCACCACCATCATCGCTTGATAACCGGTTTGGTGTGTTAACGTCCCCGTAATATAGAAGTTCGGCAAAAGAGAACGATACAATAAGTACTAGGCTTTAAAAAAGTAAGTCCTGGGGTCGATTTGTTTGACTTAAAAATTCTTCAAAACCGTGCTCCAGCATGGCCGCAGTCAAATGACTGAAACAAGCAAAAGAATATATATATATATATAGTAAGAAAAGAGAGGAAGAGAACTTCGATTATCCCTACGTGGTGAGTTGTAATGCAGAATATATGTATATATAAAATAAAAGAAGGTAAATGTATACAGTTTACAAAGGTTCGATAAATTTTAAATGAAAGAGTATTGTGGTTGTCGACCGGTTTCGCTTTCGTTAATTATTATAATGAAATTATTGTAATTATGTATTTTCTTAAGAAGATTTTAGTCCATATTCTTGTATGAAAGTTTGTGAATGCATCACAAGTAGAAAATCCAAGGGCGGGGCGGTGGGGTGGTAATTGGTGATAATTACTTCGCCGGACAGGGGAGATAATTGTTCATTTTTGGAGTAGAATAAGTAAACATACAAAAACTCATAAGCTAAAGTAGTGACATGATATATGTATAGTGATGGATATGTGACGATAAATTGAAATATATACTGACACCAAGGTTGGTTATGCGTTCATATTTAGTCGTGTTCTGTATTTCTCGATAAATAAATACACTTTATTTAAAAGTTGTACAGAAATTATTTCTTAGATGAGGAAAACTAAGAAATTTGGTTGAAGATTACCTACACATCTCTCTATGTGTTCATTCAAAGATATCTGTCTATACTTTGGGAAATGGATTTGTTCTTTGTGTAGTGTGGTTCTCCATCTAAGTGCCATACTTGTCTGTCCAATATAGTTACGTCCACACCCTGAACAAGTTATAACAAATTAAATTCTCGGGTGCACAAGTGAAGTTGGTCGTAATTGTGAACCTCTCTCTCTCTCTCGCTGTTTGAATTAGAATTCCGAGCCCAGGACTTTTTTGAAAGCCTGATACTTATATTCTATCGGTCTTTGTCGAACCACTAAGTTACGGGATCGTAAACACATTATCACCGGTTGGTTGATAAACGCTGACGGGGAACAAACAAACAGAAAGACACACACGCACAAATATATATACACACATACACACATTAT
>NC_068986.1:92261906-92262538 GCF_001194135.2 Octopus bimaculoides | reverse complement strand
ACATTAAGTTTGTTAAAAATTCACCGGTTACTACTAATATACAATACAAGAGAAGCAACTAATAATGATTACGATGAATATGTTGAACAGAACCAAACTGAAAAATCTCTTCCAAAGAAAGGGAACCACCAGAGAAAGAAAAGTTAACCCATAAAGACAGAACAATCAATGAATTATCGAATGAAACGACGACAACCAGTAAAAAAAAGCCTCATTAAAACAGCATTTGAAAAATGACCAATAAACAATAGCTACACAAGATAATAAATCTGCTTTAATATTTGTAAAACCAGCCTCAAAACAAATAATATAGAAGTTCAGGATCTCTTCAGTTTCGCCCACAGATGTTTTAATTATTTTTTTTTAACTAAACAGTTTGAAACTTTGCATACTGGTGTAATTTCTCACGCTGAACACGGTTTACTTTCAACAATTTTGACAAAATTTCGTATTTTAGAAGTTACTTCGTGTTAAAGTTGTCGTATTTGGGTAATTTTAATCGATCAACTACGTGTATTCAACTGAAGAAAGTTACTGCTGTAATCGAAGAGCAGCAACTTCCGGGTCATCTCTACTAAATGTCACCATTCTGTTTTATTTTATTTTTGTTTACTGCCTGTGTTGCATATTAC
>NC_068986.1:92256908-92261002 GCF_001194135.2 Octopus bimaculoides | reverse complement strand
AAAAAATACAGACTTAAGAAAAACAGGCGATTTTGAAAGAATGGCAACAATAGTCCTCACTCACCATAAACTTGTTCGGCAGGGAAGCTGCAGCATGTTAGACGGTCTACAGCACCTCACGGTAGACGACATTTTTCGTTTTGGCTTTCGGGGCGACACGAAGAGATTTTTTGTTTTTGTTTTTTTTTGCATCCGATTCTTGAACATCCGACGTATAATTGGCCGTGCGTGAAGCATGGTTGGCCTAAATGAAGGCCTGTTGTTGTTAGTGTTTGACCTTGGGACTTGTTGATGGACATAGCAAAGCAAAGTCGAAGAGGGAACTGAAATCGACGCAAGGGACATTGCTTATCTGATGGAGTAAGAGGTATCCTGGTATAGAGATGTCTCTGATTCCGCAACCCATAATAATGTAAATAATGTACATAATTCCTCATCTCTTACATATAGAATTGTAGTTGTTTTTCTCTTTGCGAGAAAAAAGTGTATACTGTGAGCTAGGTCGAATGGCTGCCATTTCTAGCCAGCGATTGTCCAGTACCAATGATGGGAAATCACCAAGAAACCATTGGTCTGTAGGTATCGCAAAGGCTGGAGGGGAAGCATTAGCTCCCTTGCTCACAGTATAAAGACACAGTTGATGTGTCGGTAGCCAGCTGAAAAAGATGTTTTCCTGGGGTTAAACAGTAGTAACATCATCCTAATCAGGACTGCCGCTTTACGTTGGCAAATAGATTTTATTATGCAGTACTGTGAATCCATATTTCTCGCTCAGAGATTTAAACTAGTTGTTTTTCTCTTAAATATATACAAAAATAAAAATAAAAAATATACAGTATTGTTTCTACTTCACGGATTTTCACCTATCGCGGGGAGGTTTGGGAACGTAACACCCGCGATAGTCGAGAGATTACTGTTCCATTTGTGGGCAAAAGTAAACTAAATGATTGTTATAGCAAATTTTGAAGACAACAGAATAAGACTGATTGTTCAAAGGAGGCGACTTGACAAAAGTTTAGGATAACAGTTGAGACAAGTTTTGAATGCTTGTCAGTAAATTTTGTATTTAAAAGACGAGAAATAGATTTGTAGAAAGCAAATCGTGAAAGCTAAATGCAAAGCAAAAAGAAATACAAAACACTTGTGGATATGTTGAAAGTGTGTTTACACAGCAAATGCCCAAAATATATGTATGAAAATTTGATATTGTGGGAGGTGAGTGAGAAATGTTATAAAATGTTTTAGATTGTGCTAAAGGATGTACAAAGTAGACTGTCTGCCAGTTAGGCGACCGTCATGTTTTGAGAGAATGTGACAAGAAGTTAATGACGAAATAGCTAAAATTGATTTCAGAAATTAGTTTTCATAGCCGCCGGAAGAAATTGCTAGACATTGTGTGTTTATAATATGAGAAAGAGTGGAGCGATAAGGGAGGTAATTTTCCAGAGACGGCTAACGGGGACAAGAGGAAGAATAGCAGAAAGATCGATACATATATACGGGTTTATCAAGTATTAAAATCGAAAGTAATTTCTAGAACTTGGGTATTAATTTCATTTACAATATTCCACTTAGTCTTCTAATAGGCATTGTTGTTGATGTTAATTACAACTCTGAGGCAAAAAGAGTTGTCAATTTTATATAGATTTTTTTTTTTTTTTTTTTTTTTTTTTTTAGTCACATCCGATTTTACCAAGATTCTGTCCGGATTTTTAATTTCCTGTAGCTTTGCATTTAATTTAGTTTAAAAGCAATTCTTCTGATATCTCATTTTAATAGTTTCAAATTTTTGGCGCAAGGCCAGCAATTTCGGGGGAGGGATTAGTCGATTACATTCACCCAGTGCCCAACTGGTACTTATTTTAAAGACGGACTAAATACCGCTTAGCATTTTGTCCGTTAGCACGCCGGACAAAATGCTTAACGACATTTCGTTTGCCTTTACTTTCTGAGTTCAAATACTGCTGACGTCGTTATTGCCTTTCTTCCTTTCCACGGCTTTCATGTAACCCCATATTGTATTTGTCCTGTTTTGTCTGTAAATTTTTCTATGTAAAAACTTTGTGGTTAATAAAGAAATCATTATTATTATTATTATTATTATTATTATTATTATTATTGTTATTATTATTATTATTATTATTATTATTATTATTATTATTATTATTATTATTATTATTATTAGACACACACATACAGAGCTTGTGTATGCACTTAGTATTTTTCCGCGTTGTTAAACACAAAAGTTTACAACGTGTATGTATGCATGTATGTATGTATGTATGTATGTATGTATGTATGTATGTATGTATGTGTGTGTATACGTACGTATGTATGTATGCTACTTTCTTCATTTGCATTTCTCTTCTTATCACACACATATACGCACGCACATATATGTAAATATACATACACAGAGTATACATACACATATATACACACACATATATACACACACTTGTAACACATTATACGATATATAGCGCATGACGTTGTACTTTAGACACGCTATATATGATATGTTTCATTATATTCTACGCGGATAGACTTAGTAATTAGTTTGACACCGATGTGTAATTATAGAACTTGTTTTTAGCAATCTTGAGAATCTTAGATTTGTTAAGTAAACCTAGTCTTGTAAGAAAAACATTTTTTCTTTGCTGTTTTTTTTTTCTTATCCTAATTTGCAAAATAATTCTTAGAGCCATTCTAGGTTATTATGTTTTCCTTGTTTAATTTCGTTATTCTGTTTAGTGCAAGGCGGCGAAATGGCGGAATCGTTAGCAGTGTTGAGCTAAATGCTTAGCGACGTTCTTTCCGGCTCTCCAGGTTCTGAGTTCAAATCCTGCCGATGTCAGCTTTGCTTTTATCCCGGCTTCGTCGATAAAACAAAGTACTCCGCAAAGAGAGGGGGGTTTCGATGTAATCAACTCCTCCATATCCTCAAAATTGCTGGCCTTCAACCCTGCAACGGACCGACGTCCGTTTCAAGAAGGATGTTGCAATCTTGGTCACTTATATACAATGGAAGTCAGGTAAACAGCCTTATGAGTTCTGGGGCTCAAGAAAAGTTTTTTTAAAATATATAATGCTCAAACCCCACTATGCAATCATTTTTACCTTCATTCTTAAGGAAAGGGGTGGGTTTTGAATACTGGAGCCGTTTCAGTCGAAAACGGGAAAGCTTTGATATATAATAATCTGTTGTCGTTGTTTAAACTAAGATGGCCTCTTTTTGAACTGACCTATAGTCATAGGTGTTCAAGTAATGCTTCCTACGCCTTTCCTTCCGGCCTTGTGTATGTAGGACTACATAATGTAATTTGTTGCTTTTTTCTATCTGAATGAGATTTAGCTCTTATTTTTAGCAGGTCTAACAACCCCATCGAGGCTTTATTATCAGTTATATACTAGGTTGGTTAAATCATGTAAGAGGGAAGTTAAATATAAGTACCAGTGATATACTGAGGTTGGCTTAATCAAAGAACTTGAGTTATACGGAAACTGCTGCCTAATCTGTCTGTGATCTATGGCATTTAGCTGCGTCACTTTCGCACTCGTTCTTTCTTTTTATCTTTATTTCATTCTGTCTCTTTTTGTCGATTGCTTTCTCATTTCCTTTTCTCCCTTTCTTTCCTCCAATCTTCGTGGTACATATTTAACTCGAAGAATTGACCAGTATCAAGGGCCCTGGAACTGGGGGTACAGGTAGTGCACTTGCACCCCCTAAAATTTTTAAGGGAGTAAAATCAAAATTTGCACCCCTACATACTTTGCCAGATTTAGAAAATAGTGCCTAAAAAGTGATCTGTAAAAAGTTGCTTGAAATTAGGTTTCTTCTCAAACCAAGGACAAAGGATAAAAATAATTTTAAAAAACCCCCCAAAATATCTATTGATGAAGCTGGTCATAAAATTCCCAAGGGAATTCTCTAGAAAGATATACTACTGAACTGAAGCATCGTCAACAACAAAATTAAAGCATTATTAATGGTTGTTCATCACATTTTCAGTTTGCGGAGAAATAGCTCAAATTTGGCCTGTTATAATTATACCATATGTTACATATTTCTTATATCATACATTGATACTGTG
>NC_068986.1:92243650-92256801 GCF_001194135.2 Octopus bimaculoides | reverse complement strand
TAACTGCTGCATTTGCTGAGCATATAAACAGTTTGGTTACTTGTTTTTCTGGAGACTGTCAGAATGATGTGAACGCCTCTGACGGGAACCTCATAGGGCTACAAAATCGATTAAGGCTGTCAGCCATTTTTTTTTTTCAGTCTGTAGAGAAATAGCTAAAATTTTCACTGGGCACCAGTATCACTGTGATGATGATGTCTTATCTACAGTTGATGACTATTTTGATCAACAGGATAGCTTCTTCACCAGTGTGATCCAGGCACTCCAGCTACTGATGGAAGTGTGTGGACAGTAAGAGGAACTATGTTAAAAAATTAACTTCATTTGGTCACATTCCTTGAGAGTGAATTGCTCAGCCTATGAACATTTCAGTCAACCCTCATAATAATAAAAATTATTATTATACCTGCATTGTTTTAACATTAACATTGAAAATAATCCACCGTTTACGTAAAAAATTTGGACCTGGATTTGCATCCCACTAAGGAAATTTTGTTCCCGGGATAACTGGTTAGATGGTCTTCATTTAAATGCAGTCTTATAGGTTTGATTGCATGGGTGCAGGAACTGTATTCCATCGTGAATTTTAATTTTTGTAAAAAATCAACAAGATTGAAGTATTTTCTGGCTCCATAGAGAATGGCTGGTCTTTCTGATGGAGTTTTAGTTACATTTCGTTTTTGGATTTGGTTTGCAAGATTCTTTATGTGAGTCCGTGTGTTGAAGCATATTCTGTTGTGTCTGGGGAGAGTCATTTTCTTTTTGTGCCTTATAATTTAGTTACATTATTTATGTGGAGTCACCAGGAAAAATGCTCCTAGATTGTGAAGCTTAACCTTTATTGTAATTTTGAGGGTTTTAACTGCTGGAGAGAATGATATACAAAATTGTTTTTTTAGATATGATTAAGGACTGTGTTTCTGTGTTGATATGACAAAATTGTCATATCTCCATTAGAGGCCTCTGCAGTAGTGGCAGTAGTGGTGGTGGTGGTTCTGGTGTTGTTGTTGTATGGAACACACCAAAGTTACTGAAGAGCAGATAAGAGAGGACCTTGTGTACTCAGTGCAATGTTGAAATCTAAAAGGAATCTTCTACTTTAAGAGATGTGAGTCTGATTAAGTCCATTGGGATGGGATGTTGGATTTCAGTGTGTGTGTGTGTTTATTGACAAAAATGGTGTAAGAATACAAAAATAAGAATACAAAAATTATATAAGAATAAGCTGACAACCATCTTACACCATCCTGTACAAAGACAGGGGTTTGAAATATGATACAATTGACAACTTATTTAATAAAGAAATATTGTCTTTTTAAAGTAATTATATGCTGTCAACTTAATGTGACAGTCCCCTGAAGGGAATAATACTACTGTTGGTTAGACCCAGGAAGCTGCACCGCTTCCTGTCAGCCTTGACACATTTCCTGCGTCCTTATGTTTACAAGGGGTAGACAAGCACTACTGCACAAATCTCTCTGAGAGATTTAGAAATGTATTATTTCTAAAATTGTCTTTTTACTTTTGATTTTATTTATTTATTTTTCTGCATTTTATTTCTTTCAGAGAAATTTATTATTCACAACCCTACAAAAAGGAGGAGCTTCAAGGTATTTCAAAATTATTCACCACAGAGTAGGCAACCGCTACAACATTCTTATTGTAAATAGTAAGCATTATATCCAACTTAACATGGATACTGTGTCATTAGCCTTGAGGGACCCTCTTAATATAGGTGCATGGTGCTTAAAACACACACATATAGATCATAGCAAACAAAATCTGCCAGAATTCCTATATCCCATAATTTCAGTCTTCTGAACCTCATCAATGGGAACCAACTGATCACTGCATATCAGTCACATCTCACTGCTACAATATATAGAATATCAACATCTTTTCGGATGCGGATGTCACAAACAGCCAGCAGGCTTATTAAAAATTAATTATTAGCTACGGAAGCAATATTAACCCCAAAAAGTAAACATTATATCCAACATAACATAATACTTACCACATCATTAGCCTTGATTGAGAGAGTCTTTCATTTAACATGGTTTCCTTGTTAAGTTGGATATAAAGATTACATTTTGGTATTAATATTGCTTCTGTTGCTAATAATTAATTCTTATAGTCTATATTTAAAAAATAATTTCTTCTGGTTTCAAATAGATCACACTGAAAGCATTATTTCAACACAGAGCAACCTATGAAATACAACTTTTGCTGTGTTCATTACTGTAAGATAAATTCTGGTCGTAGTTTTTTTTTTTTTTTTTTTTTTTTTCTTTTGGTTAAAAATTGTTTGTGATGAAGTTTCACTGTAGCTATATCAATTTTTGTTCAGACATCATCCATGTCGTTAATGGCTGTTTATGATCAGAATGGCTCAAATAAAAACCAACTATTGATTTGGTTTATTGAATATGAATGCATTAATTTCTACACAGCTCTCCAACTAGCAAGCTAGCTGCTGTCGAACCATCCAACCCATGCCAGCATGGAAAATGGACATTAAACAGTGATGATGATGATGATGATATATGATTTTCTTGTCTAAACAAGTATATACATTCACTTAAACACACTTTTTTATTTAACTGTAAAGTAAATATGAATATAAGGTATAGATACACTACACTAAATATATAGCACAGATATAGTACAGAAATATATGGTACTGATACACTAAAACCAGAAATTGTGAAGCATCATAATAATCCATTGTAGTTATCCAAGTGAAGCTATCAGTATAAAAGTTAAGTAGAAAACATGAACAAACTTTTAGTCACAAATACAATAACTTATAAAATAAAATTTTCATTAAAGTTCATTTAAGATTTATTAAATAGCTCTCTGTATATGTTCTGAATTGATATACCATTCCCATTGCCACTGAGTACCCTCTTTAACTAAGACATTTCTTATAAACCCAATATTACCAAAGGATTAAGTAACTAGGTAGATCAAAATGTGCATGTAACACATTCTTAACAGCAAGTTCAATTAATAAATTACTGGTGTATTAACAGTGTTTAATTTCAATTTTCATACTTATACTACTTTAGTTATATATATATCTGTAGATTTTAGCCAACACTGAATGTATCAGGCAGATTTACACATACTCACCAAAAGAGGACAGCACACATAATGCAAATGTATGATAAATAGCAGTAGTCTAACAATGCATTTTACTTTTCACTCCTAGCACAGAAGATGGCATATGGATAGTCTAATGGTTAACAATTACATACACAACATACTCAAGACAGTCATAACAACCAGCCCCATCCTGCACATTAGACCTTCTTTTAAATGTCATAGACATATTAGGACTTAATAGATGAGATATTATTAAATTCCTCTAATCCATAGATCTTGCAACATGTAATTAAATGATATATATATCATACGCATGGAAGCATAATGCATATGGAAGCACTGAAATATATATATGGAAGCACTGAAATATATTTACTAAAGTTTGCTATATTTTGTACTGAGAGGAAAGAAAGAAATCGTGTTGGATGTGCTATGGATATTTGTGAAGATGTTTCAATATCAGTTCCATTGTTAGACACAGAACCAATTTATGGCACTTTAATGGTACATATAAAGAAGCAGCTTTAAGGAGTTATATAGATGTATTTATTTTCTTTTAGTTTTTTTAAACTTTTTCCTATGACTGATTTGTAACTCACTCATTCATTATCATGATAATCTAATTAAACTGAAGGATAAGATATTTGTGCCTCGTCATTTTATCACTTATACTATGTTCTCTCTCTCTCTCTCTCTCTCTCCCTCTCTCTCTCTCTCTTTCTCTCTCTCTCACTCACTTTCTCTCTCCATCTCTCTCTCTATCTATCTATCTGTCTATCTATCTCTTTCTCTCTCCCTCACTCCCTCTTTCCTTCATACTCCTTTTCTCCCCCTCTCACTCACAGTCTTTCTCTCTCCCTCACTTTTCACTTGAATGCATCACAGATCTTAGTTTAACTTGCTTTGTATACATGTTAATCATCTTATTGACTAACTGCCACTCCATCGGTTTGCCAAATTTTAAAAAACTTCTTTCTGTGGCAAAAATTCAATCAAGAAAAAAATAACAATTATTAGCGCTTACTTTATTTATGTTGATTGCCATGAAATTAAATTTTACATCACTGGTCCTCCATTGGTTACAATGACGAGTGTTCCAGTTGATCTGATCAACAGAACAGCCTGATTATGAAATTAACATGCAAGTGGCTGAGCACTCCACAGACACATGTACCCTTAACATAGCTCTCAGGGAGATTCAACATGACACAGAATGTGATAAAGCTGACCCTTTTAAAATACAGGAACTACTCATTTTTACCAGCTGAGTGAACTGGAGTAATGAAAAATAAAGTGTCTTACTCAAAGACTCGATGTGCCACCAGGAACCAAACTCATGACCTTAAGATTAGGAGCTAGATACCCTAACCACTAAGCCAAGCACCCTCACCATCTTATTGTAAATAAGATTTCAACCAAATTTCTTTTAAATTCATATCCAACCACCCCCACTTCCCAGTTCTCCTATCCCCATTCACTTTCTATTCATCTTTATACAGTAATGCCTCGATATATGAGTTAATCTATTCCCAGAGACCACTCGTAAAGTGAAAACTCATAAAGCAGAGCAATAATTTCCCATAGAAACAACGTTATAAATTGTAATTCATTCCCAGAGAAATATTTTACCTACAAAATTTATAATACTCGTAAATAAATGGTAATAAAACAAAATAAAACAACAGTAGAATGTAAAGAATATTTTATGTAAGCTAAAAATAATATAAAGATCATTTGTAATAAAAAATATTATTTTAACTGTTTTCTGAATCACTTTCACTCACACTAGACTCACACACACCATCACTTGTAGATGCGATTGCCAATTCACAAGCTTTTATAGATGGACTTGTAGATTTCTTTTTCAAAAACAAATCTAGAGTTGTTTGCTTAGAAGCTTTTTTTTTTGCTCTCTATAAATTTCTCAACTCCATGCTACTACTAAATTTTCCATTAAATAAAAGAAAATTTCTTACTAAGTGTGGTAAGTAGCTTGCTTACCAACCACATGTTTCTGGGTTCAGTCCCATTGCGAGGCACCTTGGGCAAGTGTCTTCTACTATAGCCTTGTGAGTGGATTTGGTAGACGGAAACTGAAGAAGCCCATCGTATATATGTGTATATATGTATATATATATATATATATATATATATATGTATGTGTGTGTATATGTTTGTGTGTCTGTGTTTGTCCCCCCAACATTGCTTGACAACCGAGTTTGGTTTGTTCTATCCCACAGACTTTTGTTTGGAATTTTGTCCAACCACCAGATCTTGAATATGTAGTGCAGACATTTGATGACACAGGTCTCTCGCTTACTCTTTAAGGCTTTTGTGACTCTCCAAGTTTCTTATCCATAGAGAAGAATGACCTTGATGTTGGAATTGAAGATGCAGAGTTTTGATTTGAGGGAGATGGCTTTGGAATTCCAGACCACTCAAAGACTGTTGAAGGCATACCACGCTTCATATCCTCCTCTGTTCCATACATCTTTGAAATGATGCTACCTTGATACACAATTCTGTTCCAATTCAAATTGGTTCCTGGTAACAGGCATTCAGCCTCAAAACTTCTGTCTTATCCTGGTTCACTCAGAGGCCCATTTTCATTGCCTCTTCAGCTAACTTCATGACTTGGACTGCATCTCATGGTGGTTATTTAATTGCAGTTCTATATCATCTGCATAACAGAAGCAACTGAAAGATCCATAGTACACAAAACACCCTTCCCTCCTCTAATGCCCCCTCTCCTCTCAAAATTTTTTATCTTGCAAGTTACTTGGTGACCCTGCCAGTGCTGGTGCCACATAAAAAGCATCCAGTCCACACTGTAAAGTAGTTGGCATTTGAAAAGGCATCTAGCAGTAAAAACCATGCTAAAATTGACCTCACCTGCGCTGGTGCCATATAAAAAGCATTCAGTTCACTCTGCGGAGTGGTTGGTGTTAGGAAGGGCATCCAGCTGTAAAATCCCTGCTAAAACAGACACAATAGCCTGAGATAGTCTTGACCAGTTCCTGTCAAACTGTCCAACACATGCCTGCATAGAAGGTGAACGTTAAACAATGATGATGATGATGATGAAATATATATATAATTATTTGATTCAATTCTGCACTACTTAAAGTTTCAAACTATAGAGCATGCTCCCTTTATCAGACTTTCAGACTCAGAACAGAGGGAATTTAAAAGAAATTTAGAACGTTTCTCAGTGAGAGTATTTAGACATCTATTGAGAGTATTTAGACATCTCTTACCAAATCAGTTCTCTCATTAAGAACATAGCAAAACAGAAAAGATGTTGGCATCAATTAATTTTATAGGATGTGATATTTCAGTGACATAATTTCTTACATTGAATGCTACACATGGTAGGCCAGACAGGATGTTGGCAGCATTTGGATGGCATTCTGCAGAGTGTGGTGTTCTTTAGCAACAACAGTTATCTCATAAGGAGTGAACAAATTTTATGGTGTCAGGTTACATATGATATTGCACGAGTAGCATGTATGACAGTAAGAATTAAACACCCTGACATTGTGCATGGGCCAGCTAAGTGTAGGATGGTAAATCTGGGTTAGCAGCAGCCAATGATTTGAAATTCATTAACAGGATGTACTTCTGGTGACAACAATAGAATAGGACAAGTTTCCTATTAAAGGATATTGTGAGGTAGCAGAGTATGTGCAGTTTCTCATGGAGAAAGAGTTCACACTTATGAGTTCTATGTGAGTAAGACGGAAACCTGTCAAGGATGCTCCATATAATGTTGGGGAAGTCATTTTGATGGTCCCATAGTCTCTAAATGAAGTAAGAGAAGAAGGTAGAGTTTTTTTTCTGTCCAACAATCTGAAGGAGTACATGTGTTGCATATATTTTCTGTTAAAGACATCGGTTGTCAAGCCTGTGAATGTCCCATGATTCAATTCAACAGTGTAAGGGTGGCTCTATAGACTACAGCCTTTGAGAAGCAGGAGCCTCTCAATGGACAGTTAGTAAGATTTTGGCAGTTATAGGTTGGAGTATAATGTGAAAACTGTGAGTTCATGATTGCAGTATGCAGTGCTGGAAGCAATATTATCCAGGCATGAGCAACTAACGTAAATACTCTTGCTTAGAAGCCATTTTAAATTTCTTTTAAATTCTTTTCTTTCTGACTCCAAATATCTGATTGATGTGGGAGCGTCATGATCTCAAACGCTAGGAGGAAGAGGAGGAGGAGGAGGCACTTTAACTTTTTGTTATAACTGACAACTAGAATATGTAGCAGACAGAGTTAGACATCGATGTAGGTACCATTAGAACTTTTCTGGCGTTTGCTTGATACTTTTAACACCACATCGGTCCAATCATGCCCACCCTGTTCTATGGTTCTTTGGATGTCTTTGTTGCATGGTTAGATAAGAGAAGTTTGCTACCTCCTTACTCAAGGTTTCATTATTTTCTCGGACTAAAATACACTCTAAGTGGTTCTCTGCGACATTCTCGGAGGAGTGGAGGAAAGCTGTAAATACTGTGAGAATCATCCTTAAAATGACAAAAATAATAATAATAATAATAATAATAATAATAATAATAATAATAATAATAATAATAGTAAACAAAATAAGATATTTGAAACAATGTGGGGAATAGTAAAAAACATTTGGTTAGTTTATAAGATGACTGGGTGAATAACTTGTAACTGAAAGATGAAACTGGACAAGCTATAAGAAAACGATTTTTGGAACGAAATTAAATTGATGATAAAAAGCACCACCAAATGGATCAATGTATACATGTGGTGCTTAAGTTGAGATACACTGGAATATACATTTCTCTAAAAAAAAATATTTGGACTCAAGGTCGATTTCAGGCGTTACCTCTCCCGTTTTTGACCTCACATATTTTACTGAAATTTCTTTCTGCCGAAACAATTTTCAAATTTCTCAATTGAAATTGTAGCTTAGGATGTGACCAATCTAAAAATGTAAACATCATCTAATTTGGTTAAAAACTGAGTTAGTAACAAAGCCTAGAAGTGGTCAAGAGTTAGTAAATGCTGACCTTAAGAATATTATTCACACACGGTAGTGTATGTACTGCTGCTGCTACTACAATATGTAATAATTCAGTTGAGTTGTGCTAGAAATAGAAATTATATTCTCAAATTTATCAGGCATCATCTTGAAAAGAGAAATAAATATTGGATAGTATTATCCAAGATACAATATGTCTGTAAAAATTTGAGATGGCCATGGCTGGAATACTTTTTATCATAGCACTACCTGGTCAGGGTCGATTTAGCTATGCTAAACAACAACAACATAGACACCTGTTTTAACCACCTCCACCACTACTACCACCAACTTCATTTTTGATCATATTAAATATCAATAATTCGAAGAAAATTAAAATATAAAAACAAAGAAAATAACTCTCAGCAAAAAAAATAAATAAATAAAGAACTCCACAGTCCCCTTTCTAATCCCTTCCCTCACATACAGCCTACGGCATGTGCCTGGCAGGTACCCTGTCCCATCAGCAGGTGTTGACATAATAGATATAGGGACAGTCACAAATTGATTGTCCTTGCTCGCCAGTGTATTCGCTTCAACGTTATTGTGATAATTGTTGAGTGTGAGTTGCCTTGTATTGACACGTAGGCACACACGTTCAAACACATGCAAACGCACACACGCAAACACACATGCGTATGTGTGAATGTGTCAATGTGTGTGTGTGTGTGTGTGTGTGTGTATGTGTGTAGATAGATACATACATACATACATACATACATACACAGATACACACACACACACACACACACACACACACACACACACACACACACACACACACACACACACACACACACACACACACACACACACATGTGTACACATGTGTACATGTGTGTATGTATATATTATTTTTTGTTATTCACTTCAGTGCTACTCGAAGTCGTGGTCCGTGGACCGGTGCCGGTTGGCGAGCCATCAGCTGCCGGTACGCGGTGAGTTTCCAGAAAAGAAAGAAACATTATAAAATGCTTATAAAATGCTTATGTAATATTGTATTATTTCTTTACAAAATAAATGTTAAAAAAAATTATCAACTTTTATTATATTCATTATATTTATTGTTTCCGGTGTAAATTAATATTACTAAGAAATATTACCGGTCCCTGACAGATTGGGAAAAAAAAAAGCTACCTGTACGTCACATCAGATTGTTTGAGAAGCACTGACTCATTTATTTCAGTCGTTGCTGGGACACCGCCTTGAAAACTTCTCATAGGAAGTTGTTTTGTAGAGATTGCGAAGTAGAATCGAACGCGGAAACATGTTTTCGCGTGCAAAATATTGTCAAGCACACAGCTGAATTTCCCCCCTCTCTCTCTCTCTCTCTTTCTCCACACACACACACACATATATGTATGTATTGGATGGAAAGACACGCTTTTTTTCTGCTCCATAAAGTAAAGCAGATTCGTTGAAAATTTGCCCTTTTAGGAATCGCGTCGCGTGAATTTCTGTTTTCAATTTTGTTTCAAAATCGATCACGACTAAGCAGTATTGGTTGGTTCATTTGGTTCATACCTCAACGAGCTTATGTCTCCGCAATGTTTTTCATACCAAAAAACATTCGGTGGATGGGGAGGAACAAAAACAGAGAAGCAAGCCTTAAGTTGGGTAACTGGTCAAGAAGAGGGGAAGGAGAAAGTGGGAGTTGATGAAAGAAGCAAAGCGGGAGTTGATAATAATGGGACACTTCCCTTCGCCGAAGATGATTTCTCAGGTATAATGGCGTCGCGTCCGCTGAAATGAAGAGAAATGGTGTTAGAACAACAGCAAACCACCCAGAAACTATAAACGACAACAAAAACAGCAAAAAGTAGCGATTACAACAATAAAACTGGCGCCACAACTTTAGGCAAGACTCAAGCAATTCATGCGACATCATCATCATCATCATCACCAGTATCACTACTTCCCCAACAGCAGCCGATAACAGTAGCATGAAGAACGACAGCTTTACCAGTTCAAAGACAAGCATTTTAACACCAACAAACATCAACACCTCCAGTACCGCAGTTGTAAGTAACATAACCTTCTGGGAAATAAATTATTTCCAATGCAGCTAGGGCAACTGAAAATATATATATAACCCGATGGAGAAATATTGAGAGTGGTATGGAGCCTCATACGAAAGAGATGGTAGAGAAGTCACCTTGGTCGTATCACTGGAGGTCGTTGAATACACCGAGAAATGCACAATTGCTAATGCGTTGGTGTAAAAAGTCGGTGTATTGAAAGGTCAATGCATGCGTAAATAAAGAGTTGCATGAAAGAGGTATGAAGGCAGATAACCTTGTGGTGCAGCTGCGAAATCTAAAAAATCTTTGATCATTTCAAGATAATAGAACAAAAAGGCGAATAACACACACACACACACACACACACACACACACACACACACACACACACACACACACACACACACACACACACACACACACACACACACACACACACACACACACTATTACAACTATTACTATTTCATACGTTATAGGCTTGGTTACTGCTAATAATACTCAAGTCAATAAGATATGCTGATCTTGTCAAATCCTTTTATTTTGTTGTTCTGCAATCTCTGGCACTCTACTGCAAACATCAGCAGTTGAGTTGCAGAAATGATTGAGCAACAGAGAAACAGATTTCATAATTTGCTAATATTCCGCTACATGCTCAGTTCAAATATCCAAATACCGCTGAGATCGACTCCGCTGACTGACATCGGCAACTGTCTGTAAAATTGGAATCACGAATGGTACCACTGTTAAGGAAAGTTGCACCAGTCATGATGCCCTTGTCTCCTTAGCAGTACCAAGGAAACAGAGACGTCGTAGCTGATAATTTCTGGTCCATACCTCTACTAAATGCAGTATTTAATGTTTTAGCCAATGGGCTGGCAAAAGATGGGCGCTTGTCGTTTGTAATTTCGTCGGAAAAGAGCACATCTGCGTGACTCCAAGTAAATTTATCCACAACTCCACCTCGTCTGGTACATGGTGGGAATTGAGAATAACAAAGCTGGATTCGATGAGGTTCTGATGAATCTAACAACTCGAAAGTGTTCGATAGTGTCGGCAGTCACTGTTTGGCATTTGTCCTCAAAGCAATCATATTACAATCCAGATCTCAGAGCTTGGACCTCTTCAATGTACATTGACATCTGCTTCGTGGTTAGACTAAATGGACACTTTTCGAAACCGTTTCGAAGCACACGATTTGTCCCTCAAGGATATTATCTTTCATTCCTGCGAAATTAGGTGTGTAGACAGGCATCTCGTTCGAACTGAGGTGAGGTAGAGCTGCGTCGGGCATATGCAGATGACGCTACCTTCCGTATAATTATCGAACATCATAAATCCGAAGTCGTCGGCACCACATTAGAAAATACGAGATAGTGACAGGGGCAAAGATTAAGCCAGACAGGTCGATGGACTTGCAGTTCAGCATATGAAGAGCCGTGACGTCATGCTTGAGTTTTTTGGTTATTTTTCTCAGACCATATTAGAGCATCTATGCTTTTACTTCTTATAGAAGAGACTCTTTCCACAGATCGGGTGATGCAAAAGCTGCCATCAGTTTCTGCACAGAGAACTCGGTATGATGAGTTTATGGCATCTGCAAAGACTCCTGGATGGTAAGTAAATACACAAGCTCTTTGTCAGATACTTTTTCCTACAGCACGTTTCTTTGACAGAGCTGCTGTCTTGAACCAAGGCGCCTAGAATGTTGTTAGGAACTTACAGCCCATTACCGTACGTTAAGCATTCTATCGAGGTCTGATGGGAGAAAGCGGTGTTGATATTCTCAGGAACAAATCTGGGCGTCGACAAGAATCACCTGATAGATTTTCGGCCCGGGTTTATGGATAAGTTTGAGAAATTTGTGGTCTGATGTTACTATGAGGTGAGAGAGGTCGAAGAATAAAAGCAAAGTCGATCGCGGCGTGGTTCGAAATCAGAATGTAGAACCAGAATTTTGGCACAAGGCCAGCAAGTTCAGGAGAGGGGGTCGGTCGATTACATCGAACCCAGTACCCAACTGGTACTTATTTTATCGATCTCGAATGGATGAAAGGTTAAGTCGACCTCGGCAGAATCTGAAGTCGGAACCTAAAGAAGGACGAAATGCCGCTAAGCCCGGCGTGCTAACATTTCTGCCAGCTCGCCGCCTCAGCTAAAAAGGAAAGATTGCAATGCATTTTTCCGGCGCTCCAAAGATTCTGGTGACAGTAGCTTTAGTGGCGGAGGTGGCAAAGGCGGCAGCGGCGGGGGCTGCAGTGATGATGATGATGATGATGATGATGATGATGATGATGATGATGATGATGATGATGATGATGATGATGCCTAAGTAAATTTTTTTCTTTTATTTCATATATTCGTTAACATCCTCACAAGACGCACGTACATGCGCGCGTGCGCACACACACACACACACACACACATACACACACAAACTCACTATTTTGTAAGTTTGGAACGAGTTAGCGTGTGCAGAAAGAGCGGGGGAGGAGTGAAAGAAAGAAAGAAAGAAAGAAAGAAAGAAAGAAAATCTTGCTATCTTCACAATAAATGCATGCGTGAATCATTGCTGACTGAACTAATATCAGTTTACAGTTGGATGTCGTAAGAACAAACAGAGGTACACCGACACACGGACACATGCGCACGTACACACAAAATAGGCAAGTACATAAATATACATGGACATATATGCATGTGCGCGTGCGTGAATACATAAATACATATGTATGCATATCTACATACACATATACTCATGTGTTCATAAATACACACATATATATAAAAATATACACACACACATATATATATATACATACATATATATATATACATACATACATATATGTATACATGCATATATATATATACATACATACATATATATATGCATACATACATATATACATACATATATATATACATATATATATATATATACATATATATATATATATATATATAT
>NC_068986.1:92239039-92243198 GCF_001194135.2 Octopus bimaculoides | reverse complement strand
CAAACAGTTACAATAATTTATGTAAAACATAAATCGAATGCATTTATTTACGCGTGCACGAGGTCTCTGAATCATATCAAAAACTATAAAAGACTGTGTGACTTTCATTGTTTCGTTCTCTGATGCCTTCAACAAAGAATAAAAATTAATCACTCGGGGTGTGTGAACGATATTAGAACAAGAGAACAAGCTACCATCGAGATTATTATTGATTTCAAATTTTGGCACAAGGCCAGTAATTTCAGGGGATGGGGTAAGTCGATTACATCGACCACCAGTGCTCAGTTGGTGGTTATTTTATTCACCATGAGAGAATGAGAGGCAAAGTCGAACCCGGCGGATTAAGATTAATTGTTACACATTGCACTAAGGCGACGAGCAGGCAGAATCGTTAGCAGGCCGGGCGAAATGCTTAGCGGTATTTCGTTTGCCGCTACGTTCTGAGTTCAAATTCCGCCGAGGTCGACTTTGCCTTTCATCCTTTCGGGGTCGGTAAATTAAGTACCAGTTACGCACTGGAGTCGATGTAATCGACTTAACCCCTTTGTCTGTCCTTGTTTGTCCCCTCTATGTTTAGCCCCTTGTGGGCAATAAAGAAATAAGAAATAAGAAACGTTAGCACGCAGGGCGAAGTGCTCAGCGGTATTTCGTCTGTCAATACGTTCTGAGTTCAAATTCCGCCGAGGTCGACTTAACCTTTCATCCTTTCGGGGTCAACAAATTAAGTACCAGTTGCGTACTGAAGTCGATCTAATCGATTAGCCCCCTCCCCAAAAATTTCGAGCCTTGTGCCTAGAGTAGAAAAGATTATTGTTATGCTTTGCACTAAGGCGGTGAGCTGGCAGAATCGTTAGCACGCTGGGCGAAATGCTTAGCGGTATTTCGCTCGTTGCTACGTTCTGAGTTCAAATTCCGCCGAGATCGACTTTACCTTTCATCTTTTCGGAGTCGATAAATTAAGTACCAGTTTCACACTGGGGTCGATGTAATCGACTAGTACCGCCCCCCCCCCCGTACCACCAAATTTCAGGCCTTGTGTCTTTAGTAGAAAGGATTATTATTATTATGCATTGCATTAAGGCGGTGAGTTAGCTGAATCGTTACCGTGCCAGACAGAATACTAAGTAGCATTTCACTCGTCTTTACGTTCTGAGTTCAAATCCCAACGAGGTCGATTTTGCCTTTTATCCTTTAGGGGTCGATGAAAAAGTACCAGTCGAGCACTGGAGTCGATGTAATCAACTATCCCACTCACCCAAAAGGTGTGCCTTTAGTAAAAATAATACATATTAATCCTTTAGTAAAAAGGATTAATATGTATTACACATTCAGTCCACAGTCGAAGACGTGAAGAAAATATTACTTCACGAGCGCAGGGTAAGTTATTAAATATCTTACAGATTAAATTCTTCAATTTATTGCAATTAACCCCGCTTCTAAATAAAGTACAATAATCGCTTTGTAGCAATAGGGAGCGATTCCAAATAAGGAGACGTCTTCGCTGTTCAATTATGTCTCTGGCCACTTTGAGTTATTTCTCTTAATTTTCACTCAATATAAAGAAAAATTTATACATACATGTATTAAAAACATATGTATGTACATATGTATGTATATAATCCTTTCTATTGGAAGCACAAGGCCTCAGATTTTGGGGAAGGGATTAAGTTGATTACATCAACCCAAGTGCATAACTGGTACTAATTTTATTGAGCCCGAAAGGATGAAAGGCAAGCTTGACCTCGACGGAATTTGAACTCAGAACGTAACGGCAGACGAAATACCGCTAAGCATTTCGCCCGGCGTGCTAGCGATTCTGCCAGCTCGCTGCCTTTATTCATATTCATATATATGTTTGTGTGTGTGTGTGTGTGTGTGTGTGTGTGTGTGTGTATGTGTGTGTGTGTGTGTGTGTGTATGTGTGTGTGTAATGCATGTATGTCTGTGTGGTATGTGGTAAGAAGTTTGCTTCCTAACCTCATGGTTCCAGGTTCAGTCCCACAGCAGGATACCATGACCAAGTATCTTCCCCTATAGTCTCGGGTCGGCCAAAGCCTTGTGAATGAATTTAAAAGACAGAAACTGAAAGAAGTCCGTCGCGCGCGCGCGCGCGTGTTTGCAATTGGGCCCTACCACCATTTCACAACCGTTATTGGTTTGTTTTACGTTCCCGTAATTTAGCAGTTCGGCAAGAGAAACTGATAGAATAAGCACCAGCATGGCCATAATCTAAAGACTGGAACAAATAAAAGAGCAAAAAATATATATATAATTCTCCAATGACAAAATATAACAGAGATCAGCATATTCCCGTTCGAACCTGCTGGGACATATTAAGAATGAATATCTTCTCTTATCTTCTAACTTGTCGGATTGCATCCATGCTGGGGTACCGCCTTGATGGGTTATAGTCGAACAAGTCCACCCCATTACACATTGTAAGACTGGTACTTGTTCTATCGGTCTGTTTTTGCCGAACCACTAACCTACAAAGATGTGGACAAACCAACATCGGTTGTGAAGCGGTGGGTGAGGAAGACAAACACAAAGACACACACATACACACATTCATGTATGCATATACGATGAGATTCCTCACAGTTTCCTTCCACCAAATCCGCTCACATGGTATAGGTCGGCCCGGGGCAATAGTAGAAGATACTTGCCCAAGATGCTGTGCAGTGAGACTGAACCCGAAACTACGTGCTTACGAAGAGAACTCCTTAACCACACAGCTATGCCTGCACCTATGTACACATGCTGTGATGATATATGTATTATTATACAGGGTGTCCCAAAAGTCACTGATGGTTTTCAATCTTTAACAACTTCCTTAATTTTACAAATAAATGCATGAAATTTTGATACAATATAAAGGACATTCAAAGTAAACCTCACACATGGTTCCAGAAAGATGTGGCAACTGCTCATACCACAAGAGAAACAATGCAGTTGCTACGGCAGTGCTTTGGAGAGAGAATAATCTCCCGTTACGGCCATGTCAACTGGCCTTCATGTTCCCCAGACTTGACTAGCCCGGATTTTTTCTTGTAAGGATACCTGAAAGAAAGGGTTTACGTCAATAAACCAGAAGCCCTGGTGAAAATGAAGAACATCAAAAAAGAAATCAGAGAAGTCGAGTCTGAAACTCTTGAGGACATTATGGTGCAAGTTTTGGAAAGAGTACGGGCGTGCGAAGCCGAAAATGGCTGCCATTCAAGCGATGTTATTATTCATATGTGATATAGTGGTGTTGCAAACTTTGACTTGTGCATATTAATTTCCATTATGTCCTTTATATTGTATCAAAATTTCGTGCATTTATTTGTAAAGTTAAGGAAGTTATTAAAAATTGAAACTGCTCAGTAACTTTTGGGACACCCTGTATATTACTCGTTTAGCGATATTTCTTCCAGGTTTACGTTCGAGTTAAAAGATTGACTGAGGTTAACTTTGCCGCTCATCCTTTCTTTCCAAGGATCAATAAAATAAGTACCAGTTGGATACTGGGTCGACACCATCGACTTACACTTCACCAAAATTGCTGGGCTTATGCCAGAATTATAAAGGTTTATATATTATTCGCTTGAATAATTGACCTTCTTTGCACACTCTATTTATCAAAATGATTTAAAGCACAACTAGCCTTTAAAAATAGGGTTTCAAGGTGGAATCCAGTAGAATTCATTCTAATTCTATAACGCTTCACCTTGAATCTCTGTTTCCAAATATTATCAATGCATAAAATCATTTATAACAAATAGACTATGCTAAATTAAGCATATTAATCATTGATAGTTGCAACGCTTAATTAGTCTCCATAAATAGGTCATGAATTAATTATTTGTGCACACAATACACTTTCTAATTTGTGGACGTAGCCTTTATCTTTTACTTGTCTAAGTTGTTGGGTCGCCGCCATAACTGGAAACACCTTCTTGAAAGTTTTTCAGTCGAATAAATCGACCACAGGACTTATTTTTTATCTTTAAATCCGGTACTTATTCTGACGAGCTTGAACCGCTAAGTTACAGAAACCTAAACAAGCCAAAAGTCGTGGGGGTGGGGACAAACACAGACACACACACATATACACACTTACAGAGAGAGAGAGAGAGAGAGAGAGAGAGAGAGAGAGAGAGAGAGAGAGAGAGAGAGA
>NC_068986.1:92237139-92239029 GCF_001194135.2 Octopus bimaculoides | reverse complement strand
TTAAATCTCTAAGTGAGAGATATACAGTAACAGTTCCAGATAGTAGTGTTTATATGCCAACAGAATGTGGCAGTCCTATAAATGACTATGTTACAGTTGTTTTAGCCCCAGGAAAACATCTTTTCCAGCTGGCTTTCGACACACAGTTTGTGTCTGTATAGCATTTGCAAGGGAGGTCATCGCTCCCATCTCTAGCCTTACGTGATACTCACAGACCCAGGTTTCTGAATTATCCCTCCTCAGTGTGAGACAACCACAAACTAGTGACGAAAGCCCTTTCCACTTGCAAATACTATATATTTTTTAACAACAAACAAGATGAGTACAAATATCCGTCAAATGTAAATAATATAAATAGTTGACAGAGCTTTGAAGAATGCTGTGAATGTGGTATTTTTTGGGAGCTTCCATTAGTAGTCGGACTGTGTCTGTTAGGGTGCTTTCTCTGAGATGGAGGACAATGATACGCTTGTCATGTTCTTGCCCAACCAGAAGTACAGCTATTTCATTTGCTGTTGGCGCATTAAACCTCCCTCCATGCTAACCAGATGGTTTCTTGTCTGACTTAATAACTACCTTGTAATCCATGGAGCCAGGTGGAATTGTTTCAAGTGCAGTCTTGAAGCTTCTGATCAGGTTGTTGTTATGCAGCATCATTTGCAGAGACACTACAATGTTCATCCTGATGCCAGAAATGTTCTTGCACCTCTCTTGCTCTTGTTGAGAATCACCTATAAAATATATTTGAAGGAATTTTGGTGAATCATTTGACAGAGGTAGCAGAGAGCCAATCCGATGATAAATCTGACCTTGGACCTTGAAAGTTTACATGAATCCTGGCTCAGTTATATCTCTTGTGGCTCCAGATGATATCATCTGTAGTGCAGCATTGTATTGTCTAATTTTGTTTTGGAAGTGCTTGGAATCTTGGTCAGTTGATGACAACAGTTTCTTCAATGGCTCTGGAGGTTGGGGGATTGCAGGGAGTTTAACCTTTCCACCACTGCAGTACAGTGGAGATGTCTCTCTAGGCCACTTCTTTGCTTTACAATGAATGCACTCAGTTGTCATTGTACCAATGGAAACTCTAGTGTCATTTGCATAATGAACCGCTGGATCATAATTGAAAACTGCTTCCGTCCAAATAATTTTGAAGACTACGGAATAAATGATAATCAGATGAAGCAATGTCCGGTGAATATGGTTGGTGGAGCATCATTTCCCATTCAAACTGCTCTAGCCTTTGGAATGTCATCCTTGCTGTATGTGGCCAAGCATTGTCATGATGGAAGGACACTTTTCATCTTGAAACCAAAAACGGTCGTTTTTCTTCCAGCGCTGACTTAAGCCATTCAAGCTGCTCGCAGCAGATCTCCTTTTATATTGTTTCGTTTGGGTTTAAATGTTCAAAGTGGACTAAACCTTTCCTATCCCACCAAACAGATAACAACACCTTCTTTAGCCTAGGGTGCCGGTCTTTCTATTTTCCCTACGCACTGTCTTCGACGCTTAACATTTTTATAGAAAACCCATTTCTCGTCACCAGTCACTAAACACATACATACACACACACATATGCATGCATAGGGACACACACGCGTATGTACATGGGTACCGCAAACAATTAAAAAAACAATATCACCCTCAAAGGTATGGACCTATTGAAAGCTTCCCTAAGGCAGTACTCGTAATTCGTTTCAGCTTAGTAGATGTACCGACAAAATAAATTGTGCTGAAATACTCGAAGGATCCCGAGTGGTATTCAAAATGGGAATAGGGGTGGACCTGCTACACCCGACAGCACAATTTGAAAAGAAGAAAGACCCACGCCGGCTAATACTTAACAGCACTTTCGTTTATATAAGTATACATACGCACACATACACACAC
>NC_068986.1:92234848-92235781 GCF_001194135.2 Octopus bimaculoides | reverse complement strand
ATATAGAGAGAGAGAGAGAGAGAGAGAGAGAGAGAGAGAGAGAGAGAGAGAGCGAGAGATGGATAGATAGATAGATAGATAGATAGATAGATAGTTGAAATTTAAAGAAAAACAAAAGACAGGTGTATGAACAACAAACAGGTGTATTAGTTTGACGTTCGGGAAAATGAAAAAGTCTTTTACGTTTTGAAGCATGGTGAATGTGTGTGTATATGTGTGTGTGTACGACGAGCTCCTTTCAGTTTCCGTCTACCAAATACACTCACAAGGCTTTGGTCGGCTCACTGCTGTAGTCAAATACACTTGCCCAATGTACCACGCCTCTTACAGATGCATATACGCTTATATACATACATAAAGATAGATAGATAGATAGATAGATAGATAGATAGATAGATAGATAGATAGATATTAGGGGAAATCTATATGTTTTTAGTCACTGTGCAGTTAATGCAGTTAAGCCCATGGGGTACTTTTTGACTGCTTGAGAAAGGATCGATTTAATCGATTGTATTATCGTATAACAATGAATCGGACTTCGTTTAGCTTTTTGCCACTGTCTGAATCACTGTCTGTCTGTATATGTATCTCTCTTTCACTCTTTGTTTCTTTCACTTTCTCCCTCCCTCTCTCTCTTTCTTTCTCTCTCTACCTTTCTCTCTTTCTCTCTCTCTCTATCTGTCACTGTCTTTCTCTGTCTCCTTGGAAGCACAAACACAAGCGCAATTATGTGTACATTTGCCCTTCCACTACTTTCTCTCGGTATCTTGGGAAAGAAAAGTAATTGAATTATAATGAGTTTTTAGATATCGGTGAAGTGGGTTACTTCGATCTTCATTTCAAACTTGTGGAAAGGCTTTCGTGGCCAAATATATTAGGGTACGTTACTTCTCGTATCATATTTTTGTGCGTGAGTGTTTGTAATGTATGCAT
>NC_068986.1:92233518-92234695 GCF_001194135.2 Octopus bimaculoides | reverse complement strand
ATATATATATATATATATACACACATATATACATACATATGTACATACATATATATATTTCCTCCGTCTGGCAGCTTTTCTTTCTACCAAACGGGAATTGACATTGCGGAATAGTTATTTTAACGAGTTGTATTTATTTATTTATCACCCGACGAGATACATCTGCACCACAGGATGCTCCTGAACCAGTTGTTGAGTGTTCCACCCATGAAGAATCGATGGTAGATGTGTCCAGACAACAGTCGCGATTAATAATAAATTCTCGTATATTCCATCTTCCGTCTTTCATTTGCCATATATACATATATACATATATATAAGGATGGCTTGTTAGCAATTTTTCAACCGAAAGGCGAAAATATATACGTCACTAAAGCGATTGAGAGCGCTATTCAGCACCAGCATTGCTAGTAATAAGAGTCAAAATGACTCATAACTACAATAAGCACAATGTTGTTGACTGAAAGGGAAGCAAGCTCCCTAAATGGTGTTTTGACTCTTATTTCTAGCAACACCGGTGCTGAATAGCGCCCTCAGTCGCTTTAGCGTCGTATATATTTTTGCCTTTCGGTTGAAAAATTGATAACAAGCCACCAATATTATGTATAATTTACACTTTTACCATTTATGAAATCAGCGTATGATTTCTACGGTGATCTTATAAGCTGACAAGGCGAGTTGAGTTTAACCTAAGGCGCCGGTAAGAGACACTGGGTCCCTTGATAGGTCCCTAGCGTCGAAATTGCAATAGGGAATTAACCAGTTATTTTTAAGTTGTGGCTTCTATCTGCCATGTCGCCCGCAGATAACTTCTATAATGAAGACAAATAATATGAGTGATTTAAATTACTTTATAGCGGTTTTGACTGCTGTTTCTAAATATGTCAGGGTTTTGACACCCTCTTAGTTATAATTGTGACTTTTTCATAATTATAAACATTCTTCTATGTATTTTATGATGACATGTTTGGCCACTCTTGGCGATCTTTCGATACGAGTCCTAAATATCGGCCTTTTCCGTAAAAAAGTGTCTTTACTAAAGATCGGCCTTTCCGTAAAAAGTGTCTTTACCAAAGATCGGCCTTTTCCGTAACACCCGCACGATCTTCACTACGGTGTTAGGGTTAGTGTTTTAGTGGCAAGGTTAGGGTTTTAGGGTTAGGGTTAGTGTTTAGGG
>NC_068986.1:92229611-92232111 GCF_001194135.2 Octopus bimaculoides | reverse complement strand
ATCAACTACGATCGAGCAACTACGAAGCTCGATGACAATACATGGTTGTCTACAATCCGCAAGCTTACGTACCTATCATCCAGCCTCTAAACAGAGGTTATCAAAGAAAATATCACGCACGTTACTTGATATTTTGCCGCTAATATAAAGCTTGTATTATAGATCAGCGAGCTGGGAGAGGTATTTTTGAACTAATGCAGCAGCATCTAATTCTGTGCATTTGTGCATTATATTCGTCAACCTCTTGATAAGTTGTTTGAATAGAAATACATAAGTTTTACTATAAAAACAGCCCTTAAGATGACAGAGCTGCAATAGTTGTTACTGGTGTGATTAACTACATCTATAGGAACTACTATAAAAAGAACGAGATATATCCAAATTATTCTGGAGATGAAAAGATGTGATTCTTTTTAGCATAGTGGTTTTCTTGAAGTTCAGATAAAAGTAGAGATATGGGATGACGTCTGCTAGGAGAAAGTCAAATTCTCGGGACATGACTAAGAGACATTTCAGATTCGAACCCGCTTCGAAAGTGCAGCACAATATGTGGCTAGAAAGAATCCAAAATCAGAGAGAGTATTAACGGAAGCCATTAAATTGATTTACTGCATCGAAACAAGCAGACAATTGACTTCTAAACTGACTGAATCAATACCTTATTAGATAGTTGCTGTCCTGGATACAAAATATTGAGAAATGATGGTGTGTGAAACATGTTGTTGTTCATTTTGTATTGTTAGGTAATCATTATTGTTAATATTTGTGCAATAAAAATATTTTCTTCCAATATTTTCTTTCGTATTTCTTTTTCTTCTATGTGATGTGATGTATTATGACCGGTACTAGTTTATTTATGGCCATCTCAGATAGACATAAAACGTCTGCAAGTAAGGAACGTTAGTGAGTCACTCTGTGGTGTGATGAGAAGGAAATGAGAAGGGGGAGGAGGAGGATGGGGTAGTAGTATCTGTTACTGGGTGGTGTGGTTTATAAGCTATGATGAAGGAACAGTAGTAGTAGTAGTAGTTGTAGTAGTAGTAGTAGTAGTAGTAGTAGTAGTAGCGGCGGCGGAGGCGGCGGAGGCGGCGGAGGCGGCGGTGGCGGTGGTGGTGGTGATGGTGGTTGTGGTGGTGGTAGCTTTGCCAACTTACTCACTTGTCGCTCTTTTTCTCGGGTGTTAAGTCGTTTAGTTCGAAATTGCATTGTCTCCCCCCCTTACACTCCCCTTCCCCGTCCATTCTTCTGTACCACCACATCCATGCCCCCCACCACCACTCACACAAGCCGCCACAACCAAATCATCATCACTACCACCAACATTACCACTACTATCACTCCTACATCACTTCCGACTACCAAAAGGTCCACACAGCACATTGAGAAAATCCTACTTATTGATCGGCACATTTCGACCGGGTATCAAAGGATTATGTTAATTGATAGATCTCAGTATCGAATTATTGGTTTCTCATACACTTGAGAACAGAGGTCTCGAATTGATTTCTTTTTAATTATATATATATATAAAGAAAATTACAAATAAAGAGCAATATTAACAAAAAAGACCTAAATCTGTTTTTTCGGCATGGCTGGCTACGAAAAATTTTATGTCAACGATTGCCATATACTAAGACATCTACTACGGCTATATGCTATGATAGCTACTACAGCTTATACTCTAGCGCCTACATAGTACGGTTACATACGATGACGCCTATTGTGGCTATACACTATGATAGGCACTACAACTTTATGCTATGGCACCTACATTCTACGATTACATGCAAGGATCCCTATAATAGCTATATACTGCGATATCAACTACAGCTTTGTACGATGGCTCCTACATACTACGGCTATATACTATGACGCCTTCTCTGCTCATATATTATGATAGCTACTACAGTTTTATACTATGGCACTTACATTCTACAGTTACATACTATAACCCCTACAATTGCTACATACTATGATAGCTGCTAGTTTTATACTATGGCTCCTACATACATATGGCTTCACACTACGTCATCTACTATGGCAATATAATATAATGTTATATAAGTATATACTATGACAGCTACTACGGCTGCAATCTTTACACTATGGCAGCTGTAACAATTATAATAGCTACTATAC
This sequence comes from Octopus bimaculoides, assembly GCF_001194135.2. Lineage (NCBI taxonomy): Eukaryota > Metazoa > Mollusca > Cephalopoda > Octopoda > Octopodidae > Octopus > Octopus bimaculoides. The sequence continues at coordinate 92,229,972 of NC_068986.1, read as the reverse complement.
TATGACAGTTGCTACAGCCATATATTATGACAAACAGCTTACATAGCTCCTATAGTACGGTAACTATAACAGTTGCGTAGTCATGTTTTTCTCGCTACTTCAGTCATATATATGACAGTTATTGGTGATGATTGATATGACCATATATAGGCAGAGGCATGGTAGTGTGGCTCAGAAAATGGCTTTGTGATCATGTGGTTTCTGGTTCAGTCCCACCACGCAGCACCTTGGACAAGTGTCTTCTACTATAACCCCAGGTTGGCCAATACATTGTCAATTAATTTGATTGATGGAAATCGCGTGGTGTGTGTGCGTGTTTGTGTGTGGATGCATGAGTGTGTGTGTGTGTGTGAGTGTGTGT
>NC_068986.1:92228817-92229601 GCF_001194135.2 Octopus bimaculoides | reverse complement strand
TGTGTGTGTGTGTGTGTGTGTGTGTGTGTGTGTGTGTGTGTGTGTGTTTCTGCCTCTGTGTGTTTCTGCCTGTGTGAGTCTTTGTGCTTTTATTTGTCCAATCCCAGCGCGTGATAACCGGAGTTGTTTCCTTTCTTTTTTTTTTTTACTTTCACGTAACTTAACAGTCCTGCAAAAGATCGACAGGATAAGTACCAGACTCAAAAATATATATACCGGAGTTGATTTGTTCGACTAGACTATCCCAGCGGTGCCCCAGCATGGCCGTAATTCATTGACTGAAACAAGAACCAGATAAAAGAGAAAAAGATACCAGTTATGACAATACTCATTGACAGCTAAAATGGCAATACACCATGACAGCTATAATTATATATCTTATGAGCTATTGCCAAATACTGTCAGTTATGATGAGGCACAGGATAATTCAAAATGAATGATACAAAGAAAAAAACATCTGAGTACTATAAGAAATATATTACAAAAATACAGATGCAACATGAAAGGTTAACTCTCCCAAGTTTCATTTGGCAACACAATAATCTCGTCTTTTCTGAATTGTTCATTAGAGGCGCAGTTATTCAAGTTAGTGGCATATATAGCAATATATTCACGACAACGCTAACGTGTATGTTTTCCTGTTATACAATTCATTTTGAATAACCTTGTATTTTGTCAGCTATTAATCCTATACTTGACTGGTTGGGTTATATATTACGACATTAACTACGGCTTATGGCTATATACTCTGCCTATATATATATATATATATATATATGTATAT
>NC_068986.1:92225558-92227468 GCF_001194135.2 Octopus bimaculoides | reverse complement strand
ATATATATATAAGGATGAATATGGTCACATATTTTTTTATTATAACGACATCGTAACATGGTACGTAACCTATTTTTTTCCATTTTTTATCTCACGTAGGTATGAGAATCTGATGTGCTCTTAGAAATGATGAATTTAAATCACAGAAACAAAACATGTAACATACTTTGGAAGATGGAAACTATAAGGAAAACTGCCGTCGATTTGGAAGGAAAACTGGGGTCGATTTGTTCGACTACAGTTAATGTTCCAGCATGGCCGCAGTCAAATGACTGAAGCAAATAAAAGAATAAAAGAATAAAAGAATATAAAGATGAGAAACAAAAGACGGTTTACCAATACGCATATGAGGTGTATTCCGTTATAAAAAATATTATGTGCGCAAGCTCGTACAATAAAAATATATAGATATATAAATACGTGAAATGTATTTATATATCTATCTATTTTTATTGTACGATTTTATTGTACGATCTTGTGCAGGGTCCCTATTATCGATTTGTTTCAACAATCTGAGTATGCCATAAGGTTTCCAGACATGAGTTCTACTCGCGTGTCAAGTTTCATCAAAATCGATAAAACGATGCAGGAGGAGTTAGCTAACGACTCACAAACACACCCACAGACAGAATTTCCCATATATATACACAGAGAGAGTAGAAAGTAGTATCGTCAAGGGCACTGGAGAGGAACAAACGTGTATGTATATGTCTGTGTGTATATGTCTGTCAATCGAGTTGTCTACCTTTACGTCGAGACTTAAATTAATGATTCGATGAACGGTGATGGATAAAATAAGTACGAGCTTAAAATAAAGACTGGAGGAAGTATTCTACTGAAACTAGTGAAAGATTAAAAGAATAGAAAGATTTATATTGAGGTACTCAACGTAATCTAATACATCCTAATGTTGATTTAATCATTTAAGACGAAGATTTACTGGTATTAACGAATATTTAGGAGTCTGGAAATCTAGGAGTCATAAATTACTGCTGGCTATATTCATTATTGTATGAAAAATTTAATTTTCGTTGCAAGTGAGTGACTTCTTGCTTCCCCTCACTCCCAACGCAGTTCAGAGACACCCTGAAATATATTTATGAAATCTCATGAAGTTTGGGACTGTGATTTTAAAGCGTTGGGCTATGAACATTAGACTACAGTTACTGTGCTGGTATAAGACTTGAACAATAATTTGTCCTAGTTCATGAAAGCCCTGTACTTTATGGGGTTAAATGAAAGGAAACGAATCCAGTACTACTTGATCACTCGACATGGTAGAAATAGTAGCCGAATTTCCTTTCGATGTCAACCCACTATCTTAAAAGGACTCCTAAAAGTGAATTGACTAGTGGCGACTCGTAGATAAAATTAGTGGGGATGTTGCTTCAGAAAAATTTTAGCCAGAAAATTTTGATACTGTGTAAAAGGAAACAAACATATAAAAAGAATATTTATACATAAACTTAATCGGTTTGCGTTTTAGCTACTACCGAGTAGTGTGTCTAATTTGTTCATTGAACACCGACGCAACTTCCCCCTCGTTTTTCAAAAATCCCCCCTAAATCACAAAATAAAGGGGGAAAATCTGCCCTATTTTTCAAATCCTGGCAGCAACACTGAAGCTGGATGCAGGATAATAATCTAATTCTATATTTTATCACATTCAAGAATATAAACACGTTTTTAAGCACAACACACGCGGAGTCAAAAAGAAACACTACCTTTCACCGGCATTGCGTGAACGACAGTGCTCTCTCTCCTTAGCGTGAAGCTTCCTATCTCGGACATGTGAGCATGTGCACAACAGCCAAACATCGCATCGCTCGAACTGTGAAGCGCACAGTCCTATACAAGGATTTTTGTATTTTTTTTCATAAACTAGGGGATGGCTACTGACATTAAGCTTA
>NC_068986.1:92217720-92225110 GCF_001194135.2 Octopus bimaculoides | reverse complement strand
GGTTATCCGATGCCTTTTATCGATTTGACCGCGAAATTGAATGCAGTGACATTTCTCCAAGCTTTCCCTTGATGTAAGGGACCTCGTTCAATTAACCTCTCTGGCCCTCACAATTTATAATAATTACTGTTTCGAATGTTGACTGTGTGGGAGTTGCTTTTGTCTGTGATTATATATGAAAACAGTGGGATAATGCCTCCGTTTCGAATAGTCATATGTATGTAATAAAATCTAAATTGCCGTTGCGGTTAGTTCGGTGTAAGGCTTGTTTAATTAGCTTCCTTAAGTAACCTAATCATCAGTTTTATAATGAGTGTTCATTTTATTTTCATGCCAGACTGGGTGTTTGTTGTCAATGTATATTTATATTCCGAATAGATACGATCTTTGATATTTTGGTTCAGTTCATAAAGAAACGTGTCTAACAGTCTGTCCGCTACATCCGTTATCAATTAACTTTATTTTAAGTTTTCTGTTAATCATTATTGGCAAAGTGAATGAGTCATTAAGGCGTTGGATAGAAATCTTTTGAATATTTGTTCTAGCTCTTTATAGTTTGAGTTCAAATCCTGCCGAGGTCAACATTACTTTTTATCGTTACAAGTCGATAAAGTACGAGTCTGTGGTGGTGGATTTGCGAAGTCAAATTCCACGTCCTATCAGTAGCCTATCCCTACTCATAGCGAGTGTCGCAGTGTTATGGAGCCGGTTAAAGGTGAGAGGTCACTAAAGTCGGACGGAGTGACATATTGGTTGGAATAACATCTCGATCGCATCGATATACATTAATGTGGACTCTGCAGTGAAGTATGATAAACACAATTGAGTCTCTGTTGAAGTCCTCATTATTTAAGATTGGATGTGAGGCGTATGGAAAGTTATCAGGAGCTCAGAGCCCTCTACCAGTCAGGTAATGCGATGGGTGGGTGGTCAACCCATGCTTTCTCTAGAATGTCAATAGCAAACATGACCGACTATATTCGAGGAAATAATACTAAGTATTGATAAGGGTCAATTAAATGAGCAATCATTTCAAAATGATTTTCAATTTGCTATCACAAGTAGGAGGTAGATAATTAAATATTCTAAAAAGTACTAATTGGCAAGAAAAAGAGTTTTCTTTTTTTTTTAATACAAATACGGTAATTTGACTCTTCTACAGAGCTGAAGACGTCCATTCTCCTCAAAAATCAATGATGATGATGATGATGATGATGATGATGATGATGATAATAATAATAATAATAATAATAATAATAATAATAATAATAATTGCCCTGAAGCAGTACCAGGCAGTGGCTCCCATGGCTTCTGATCTTAACTGATCTTTTGTCTTGGTATAAAAAGATGGGCTACAGTAAATATTCTGCAGATTTGCTTGTCAGTTGTTTGACCTTAACCAGTTGAGCATGTCCCTTGGTGGCTGACGATATGTGCATCTCTGATCATGAGCAGAAGTAGTGGGGGAGCATCATAGCCATGTGTTGAGAGGAATCCTTTGGGGTTTGGAGAATTCACCTCTAAAAACATGGGTGTTTTGTTCAACATCCTTAAACGAACCTTATTCAGGGACCTTTTCAGCGGGATGAGCTACTCGAACCGAAGAAAATTCTAACTGGGCCCCACCTGCGATGTCATGTGCTGTTTATCTTGATATGAGATCACCATGTCGCGCACATATGGTTGTGATGCATATGCCTTATGTACCCTTATCAGGCAGGTAGTCATGATGGGTATTTTGGGACACGTATATTTTACCCCAGTGTTACTTTGATGGCATGCCCTCTTACTCAACAACAACAATAATAATAATAATAATAATAATAATAATAATAATAATAATAATAATAATAATAATAATAATAATAATAATAATAATACGTTGTCTCCATGTGCAGTTTTCTTGGGCCTACAGAGTATCTCAACAGGCATGATAGAGCTGCACAATATATTCTCTGGGTAATTTGCAAAAACCTGAACTTGCCCCATGATAAAAACTGGTGGAACACAAACCACCTCCAGTACTTGAAAATGATCACATCTCACTCCTCTGGAACTTCACCATTCAAACTGATAGAAGGATAGATGTAAATAGGCCAGACATCATACTGAAAGACTTCAGACAAAAATCATGCCTCCTCATTGATATGACTGTCCCAATCGATATAAACGTATCTGTCAAGACCTATCAAAAACTGAGCAAGTATAAAGATCTTCAAACAGAAATTGTGCTTTCCTCCGGTAAATTAACTGAAAGATGAAGGGCAATAACGAAGATTACGTACTCGAATGAACATTAGGGTGTTAGCATGGGAAGCACAGCAGGGACAAGACTTTTGCTTTTCGTACTCAGCATAATTCGGGGTCTGTGGAGTTTCTTAATTGAGCATAAAATGGCTGACCCTGTCATATATGTTGTAATTACTTCTTGTATTCTTTTCCATTAAAAGTATTTTGATATATCTGGAAGAGATTTCAACTTACATCACAATCAAGAAATCTTTTGGCGTTGGCTCTGAATCCTGCGTCTCTCAGTTTACCATTATTATATTTCCATTGCATCGCTAGCACGCCGGGCGAAATGCTTAGAGGTATTTCGCCTGTCTTGACGCTCTAAGTTCAAATTCTGCCGAGGTCGAGTTTGCTTTCATCCTTTCGGGGTTGATAAATTAAGTACCAGTGAAACACTGGCGTCGATGTAATCGACTAGTCCTCTCCCCCAAAATGGCTGCCCTTGTGGCTAAATTCGAAGCCATTATTATATTTCCATTGTAATATCTTTATTGCTTGATTTCACTGTACAACAGAATGCAGCACTGTGCACCTCGATTAATGCCGTGTTTTGTTTAGGCCTTAAATTTTCTATTGTATTGAAAGTACTCTTGTGTTAAAAGTACTCCTGACCCCTGACGGAGTATCAGTAATCAATTACCGGGTCAAGGCAATCAACAAACAACTTCGCACAGAAATTGCTGTCCACTGCCTAAACCAGAAACCATTATCATTATCATTATTATTATTATTATTATTATTATTATTATTATTATTACAACGACATGTCGCCAGGATAGTTACCATACTGGACATAACAGCATTTTGTCCGCCTCTACACCCTAAGTTCAAATTCCGTCCAGGTCAGTTTGGCATATCATCCTTTTGGGGTCGATGAAATAAGTACCAGTTGAGAATTATAGTCGATGTAATGTACTTACCCCTTCGCCAAAATGTGAGGCTTCGTGCCTGTAATAGAAAGGATTATTACTATTCTTGCTTTTCGAAGAGAATGGACGTCTTCAACTCTGTAGAAGAGTCAAACTACAGTATTTGTATTTAATGAATTATATATATATTTATCATTTTAGAACATTTGATTATCCACCTCCTCCTACATAAGATGGTAAAAATAGTTTTTCCGCTGAAAATGTTTCTGAGTTCTGTTTTGAAAATAAATATTCGTTTACTCATGTAACGTGTCTTTTCGTCAGACGAACACACCCCGAGAATTGTTTAACAGGTCTTTAAATTTGAGTCGAAAATAAATAAATAAATTCTACAAGCAAACAGGAAAATACGACACTGACGTCTGCACTCCACGGGAGAAAATGACACTTTCACAAACAGCAACCAATAATGATGTAAGTAAAAAGCCTGTACATCTTTTGCCAAAGTTGTCAACCAAAAGCTAATTATGAATATAGAACAACTCTCAGAAAAGAAAAGAATGAGATGTAAATATATCACGAAATCTTTTGCCTCTTTGCTTAAGGATTTTATTGGAAGAAGAAGAGTGACATTTTTCATCTTTTCTAAAAGTGAGTTTTCATTATACCACTCAAAGGCGCAGTTGAAAGAAACTACAGCCGGTATATGGAATATTGTGGTTTCCGCCGATCAAGGAAGGGTATGTGGAAGTATGTGCTTGGTCATTAAGACTGCGGACGAGGCGAGGCAACAGGCTGAGCTGATATACCACACAGCTACCCTCAGATTCGTACCATTATATATATATATGGAGCGTAAGAAGCCAAAGACCGCAGTCAAGGACTTAAGACGTAATGTTGACCTTTGGTTCGTCGTCAAACTCGCAGAACAATTAGAGCAGATTTCGAGCGTTGGGGTGACCAAGAACAATGCGTAGTTGGAAGGGGTCTGCAGAGTTTTGTAAGTCCTGATGGTCTGCACAGAGCCATCTCGAAGCTGTAATCCATTGGGAGTGTTAAAAAAGAAATTAATGCGACTGATGGTTCATGGCACAAAACCTATTTGTTTTACATGTGGCAATAAGAGCCAATTCTCGGAAAAGAAAAGAATGCGATGTAAATATATCACGAAATCTTTGGCCTCTTTGCTTGAGGATTTTATTGGAAGAAGAAGAGGCAGCGGACAACAGCAAAACCAGAAATTTGTTTCCAGAAAATCATCACTCTCAGCTATTGCAAGGATGACTGAAAAACTCTCCTTGTCCTTGATGCTAGCTGTTAGCAATCAAGAGGCAGAAAGCTGGAAGGGAGAGGGCTACCATCTCAGTTATAGCACTCCACCATTAATGAATAACAAGATGTAGCTGACGATGAAAAGAGAGGAAGAACGCCAAAAGGAAAAATGTACTCAAACGACCCCAAGACGTATAGGGAAGATCTTTCTCTCTCCTCAGATGGTGAGTTATGCCTGGGCGTTCAGATCACAACTAAATTCCAGATGGATCTGCTTAACGACCCGGAGAAAGTCCATGTAGATGATGCATTGACTGAGAAGAACCAGAAACAGACGTTTGGGTCAAAAATACTGGATACTCGTAGGAAAAGAGTTTCAGAGCGTAAAATATATGGAGAACTATGATCTGAGAAAAGAACACAAATCGAAGTTAATACGGCTTTAATTGAACAAAATTTTAATATTCATATTGAATGTTGAGAAAGATACAATTGGTAGGGCATCAGGCAGAAAATTGTACTGAATGTGTTTATGAATCTTGAAGACAGTCGCATTAGACACGTAATATTGAAATGAGACACCAGGAAAGTAAACCCAATGAATATTAATTTCAAATTTTGACTCAAGGCCAGTAACGGAGAAGGCAATAAGTGGATTACAATGTAATCAATGTAATCGAAAGGCGAAGTCGACCTCGGAGGCATATGAATTCAAAACCTTAAGCCAGAAGAAACGCCGCTGAGCATTTTTCCCCGGAGCGGTAATGATTCTCCTAACTCACCACCTTAAACACCATAGATGTTACTACTCATTTCTAGTCTGGGCACAAAGCCAGAAATATGAGGTGAAGCTGGCGAGCTGGCAGAAACGTTAGAACGCCGGGCGAAATGCTTAGCGGTATTTCGTCTGCCGTGACGTACTGAGTTCAAATTCCGCCGAGATCGACTTTGCCTTTCATCCTTTCGGGGTCGATTAAATAAGTATCAGTTACGCACTGGGGTCGATATAATCGACTTAATCCGTTGTCTGTCCTTGTTTGTCCTCTCTGTGTGTAGCCCCTTGTGGGCAATAAAGAAATAAGAAATATGAGGTGAAGATGGTGGCTAGTTGATTACACCGCTATCATTAGTTGTATGATACTTATCTTATCGACCTCAGTATGATGGAAGGCGAAGACAACATCAGCGTGATTTGAAATCAGAACGTAAAAAACTGAAACTAAATATAGCAATGCATTTTGTTTGAGCCACTAACGCTTCGGTCAATTCTCGGCGTTCTCATTGATATTAATTGTCCTTTCAAATGTTTAACTCAAATAGCGTTTGTATTTCAAACCTGGTCCTGTTAGCCTTCCGATGTTAAATGAACTACAGTAAGCCAATTGATCATTACCACCTGAAAGAACACGTCTGCCAATCATTTTAACAAACGTTGTCTTTCTGTAAGTTGTCTGGTGAAACGTATGTCTATGCGTAGTGCCATTGTCATCACTCTGCATTACATTTAACTGCAAAGAGACGTTAATGCGATTACTGAGGCAAAATCTACAAACCGTCAGTTGAACTAAAAAGTCAACTTCACTTTTCAGCTTATTAACAATCAACAGTCAAATATTACTGAGCCAGCATCCATCATGTATCCGTCTATATATTCGCCTATCTACTTCTTTCTCTTTCTCCTCCCCAGCTCTCTCCCTCTCTTTGTCTCTCTCTCGCATTCTTCCTTTCCTCTCTCTCTCTCTCTCTCTCTTTCTCTCCCCCTCTGTCTTGCTCTCTCCCTGTCTTTCTCACTTTCGCCCTGAATATATTATTCACTGCTTCCTATATCGGAGGCGACAGATTTTATCTAAACAATTTGCATTTATTGATAAGGCCTAAGAAGGCCGAAATGCATCTGACCTTCTCGTTAGCCACTGCGATTTTTCGAATCCATTCGAAAGCAACTGTATTTCTTCACACAGCACGTTTATAGGAGTTTATAACTCGAACAAAACATAGATGGCTCTCACTATGTGTGTGTGGGGTTGTGTGTATGTATGTGTGTGGTGTGTGTATGCGTGTTTGTATGTGTGTGTGTGTGCGCGTGTGCGTGTTTCTTGCATCTATTCAACTAAAGAATCTCAGATGAAGATTCATTGGCATGTATGTATGTATGATTGTATGTATGTATGATTGTATGTATGTATGATTCTATGTATGCATATGTGTGGCTTCGTGGTTATGGTTTTCATCTCACGATCGCAAGGTCGTGAGTTCGATACGTGGCGGCGCGTTCAGCCTTTGAACAAGGCACTTTATTTTACGTTACTCCAAGCTACTCAGTTGGCAAAAATGAGTCGTACCTGTAATTCAAAAGGCTAGGTTTGTCACATTCTGCGTCTCGTTGGATCTCCCTGAGAACTACGTTAAGGTTGCGCATGTCTATGGAGTGCTCAACACGTTAATTTCAGAAGTAGGCTGCTCCGATGATTAGATCAACTGGAACACTCGTTGTCATAGCCGATGGAGTGCCTTAAATATGCATGCATGTATGTATGTATGTATGTATGTATGTATGCATATATGTATGTATGTATGTATGTATGCATATATGTATGTATGTATGTATGTATGTATGTATGGATGTATGTATGTATGTATGTATGTATAGGAGCAGGCAAAACTGCGTGGTAAGAAGTTACCTTCGAGAGCACGTGCTTTCAGATTCATCTCCACTGTGTAGCACCTTCGACGTGTGTCTTCTGCGACAGTACAGGACCGATCAACGCCTTTGTCAGTGAATTTGGCAGGTGGAAACTTTATAGATACCCCTCGTGTGTTTGTGTATATATACATACATATATTCTTTTTCCTTTAATATGTTTCGGACATGCGGCTGCAGTCATGCTGGAACATCACCGTGTGTATGTGTGTGTATATATATATATATATATATATATATATATATATATATATAT
>NC_068986.1:92216119-92217401 GCF_001194135.2 Octopus bimaculoides | reverse complement strand
GCTACATTGATGATGAGAAGTAAGTAATTTAACAAATTTAATCTCGAAACGCGTCTGTGGCTAATCGGAGTCGTATTGATATATTATTATTCTCTTTGCCTACGTTAAAAAGTGTGTTACTGTCTGGGAGATTCTTACGGTAGAACAAAAGGAAGTTTTAACTCCTGTTTCTAAATTCGGTATGTGGTGAAGCAATTAGCTGACCCCTAATTATAGAATATTTGTATGTATATATATATATAGTGATATATGACTGGGAAATGAATGGATTGCCTGGTGTGTATCTTGTTGTGGCTACCCACCCCTAAAAAAAATGGGGAATAGGCCTGGGTATATAAAAAAAATGTTAGGTATTAGAACTCAGTATAAATATGGTTCATAATAAAGCATTATTTCACTTCAGAGCGTAATATGAAATTAAATGAATATCAAAGGAACAAGAATTACGCTATCAACTTCATTAGCTAATAGCTGTTTCTGGTATAAGTTGTGCACTCAGAGCTGATTGTTTATGCATCACCTTTCCAAACGCGTGTGCGTTTGTATGTTTTCCCCGACACCTTTTGATAGCCGATTTTGGTTTAAGCCCTTGTAACTTAGTGTTTCGGCAAAAGGAGACTGATAGAGAATATGTAGCAATGTTTTAAAATAAATTTATTGATCGACTAACCTTTTCAAGGCCATGCCCCAGCATGGCAGCGATCCAGTGACTGAAATCAATAAAAGAGTAAAAGATTATGTCTATGTGTGTGAGAGCGAGAGAGAGGAAAAGAAACAATGAGAGAGAGAGAAAGAGTGAGAAAGTATGTATGCATGTGTGTATGTGTGTGTGTGTATGTGTGTGATTGTGCTAAGCCTCGAATACACCATTTTGCTGTTGGGACCTTACATGTGTTAGTAGATAGAAAGATAGATTCACAAAGAGAGACGGCGAGAGAGAGAGAGAGGGAGAGAGAGAGAGAGAGAGAGAGAGAGGTGAAGTGGAGAGAGATGAAGAGAGAAAGAGAAAGAGAGAGAAAGAATCACGCCCAAAACATGAAAAGTAATAGCATCACCAAGTGCACTATTGAATTTTTCTCATGCATATTGTAGCGTTTGCGCATGTGTGTATCTATGTATGTGTAAGTATGTGTGTGTGAGTGCGTGTGAGAGTATGTGTGAGTGTGTGTGTGAGTGTGTATGAGGGTGTGCGTGAGTGTGTGTGTGTATATGCATATATATAATGTATGCATGTATGTATATATATATATATATATATATATATATATATATATATATATAT
>NC_068986.1:92214519-92215667 GCF_001194135.2 Octopus bimaculoides | reverse complement strand
ATATATATATATATATATGCGCACACATACATGCAGTTACGCACACACAACATATGTACATACATGCATATATACAAATACAGTATGTATGTGTGCGTGTGTACGCATGTACATAAGTGTGCATTAACATTCGCATTTCAGCATAGATTCATGTGTGTGATTATATATATGTGTGTGCAGATATATATATATGCATATGTCTGTGTGTGTATGCATGTGTGTGTGTGTGTGTGAGAGAGAGAGAGAGAGAGAGAGAGAGAGAGAGAGAGAGTTATGTTTATTAGTATGTATGCGTATATGTATGTTAAACACGTTCTAATAGTAGACTAAACCCGAAAATAAAAGCTTGTTTTTGATAAAGTAGCTTTCTGTTCCACTGAATAATATTGACGTCATATAAATATTAGATATATGGACCACACACGCACATACAGATAGACACATGCATGCCTACATACACATAAACCTATACAGAACAACCACTTAATCATATAACACATGTACTCACGTGTGCTCTCAAAGATAGAACCACGTTCACCGTTGCCATCATTACCACCCAATAGCTGCCAGTATGACTGATACATTTGCGTGAGTTCAGTTCTGCAGACAATGCATGCGATCCTGCAATTTTAGGGGAAAACTTTGATGTAAAACACGCATATGTATATATATGCATCCACACGCTTATTCACACACAAATATAATATCTGTGTATGTGCCAGTAGTACGCGCATGACCATGTGTAGTGTGTGTATTTATGTATATGTTTACATGTATGTGTGCTTATGTTTTGTATATATATATATATATATGTGTGTGTGTGTGTGGAACATCTGCTACAAGCAATTCAATTAACTGTGATCGATGTTGCCATATTAAAAAGAGGCTGCAGGGTAGTGGTAAAAACGGATGAGAAGGGAAAAGGAAAGGAGGAGGAGGAGAGAAGGCTCTATGCGTGCATGCGTCTGTGTATGCTGATTGGTCAGTGTATATGTGTTTTAACGTGTACATGCTTGTATGCGTGCGCACGTGTGTATGTGTTTATAAATGTGTGTGTGTGTGTGTGTGTGTGTGTGTGTGTGTGTGTGTGTGCGTGTCTTAAAAACATAAAAACAAGTAAATTACAACAGATATGATAGTCTTTGATT
>NC_068986.1:92213159-92213717 GCF_001194135.2 Octopus bimaculoides | reverse complement strand
GGAGCTTTAGGTGTTTTCGCTCAATAAACACTCACAACGCCCGGTCTGGGAATCGAAACCGCGATCCTATGACCGCAAGTCCGCTGCCCTAACCACTGGGCCATTGTGCTTCCACGGCTCAGACATTACTGAATGGATAAAGGATCACTTCACAATCATTAGATCTCGTATTCGACTCAATTGCGTGACATCTTAGGCAAAATAACTTCCACTATAGATTCAGAATTGGAGCTGAGCCAGAAAGTTACGTCACTGAGAGCCCCATTAATTACCAAGGCAAATCGGAAGTTATGGTTAGGAAGTAGCATTTACAGATTTCCCATTCATTCGACATAGGCGTAGGAGTGGCTGTGTGGTAAGTAGCTTGCTTACGAACCACATGGTTCCGGGTTCAGTCCCACTGCGTGGCACCTTGGGCAAGTGTCTTCTACTATAGCCTCGGGCCGACCAAAGCCTTGTGAGTGGATTTGGTAGACGGATACTGAAAGAAGCCCGTCGTATATATGTATATATATATGTGTGTGTGTGTGTGTGTGTGTGTGTGTGTGTGTATGTTTG
>NC_068986.1:92212140-92213021 GCF_001194135.2 Octopus bimaculoides | reverse complement strand
CGTATATATGTATATATATATGTGTGTGTGTGTGTGTGTGTGTGTGTGTGTGTATGTTTGTGTGTATGTGTTTGTCCCCCCAACATCGCTTGACAACCGATGCTGCTGTGTTTACGTCCCCGTAACGTAGCGGTTCGGCAAAAGAGAACCGATAGAATAAGTACTAGGCTTCCAAAGAATAAGTCCTGGGGTCGATTTGCTCGACTAAAGGCGGTGCTCCAGCATGGCTGCAGTCAAATGACAGAAACAATTAAAAGAGAGTAAAAGAGAATAGTTTAATTATTTATCTTTTCTCTTTGATTTTTTTTTACTTGTTTCGGGAATTAGACTGCGGTCATGCTGGAGCCTCGCCTTGAGGAATTTTAGTCGAATGACTTGACACCCCCACCCCCACCCCAGTACTTCTTTTTCTTTTAAAGTCTGGTACTTATTCTATCAGTCTCTTTTGCTGAACCGCTAAGTTACAGGGACGTAAAATACCAACACCGGTTGTCAAGCGGTGATGGGGCACAAACACACACACAAGTACATACACACAAACACACACACACACACACAAGTACATACACACAAACAAACACACACAAACACATACATTTTTATTAAATCTACAAAAGCATATTACTTTACCTTCGGTATTCGAGTACTACTTTTTCAACCTTGTTTCGCATTTATGTGCTTACTCGTATGTGTGTATGTGTATATATATGACGGGATTCTTCCAGTTTCCGCCTACCAAATCCATTCGCAAAGCTTTGGTTGACTCGACGCTATAGTAGAAGACAATTGTCCAAGATGCCACACAATGGGACTGAACCTGGAACCATGTGGTTGGGAAGCAAGATTCTTAACACACAGCCACTCTTACGCCTATTTATTTA
>NC_068986.1:92211608-92212130 GCF_001194135.2 Octopus bimaculoides | reverse complement strand
CACACAGCCACTCTTACGCCTATTTATTTATTTACTTTTTATTTATTTTCATTGTTAACATCAACTGAACAGCACAGACTTCTTTTTCCTTCTCCAAGATCATTTTGTCGTGACTGTTTTACTTATTTCTTATAGGTTTTAGTAAATTGTTCCAACAGTATTCGTTCACATTAGTATATGTGATTATGCCCGCCGCTTCGATCTAACTTCATATGTCTTTATCTTAAAGCCTATCCTTTCTACGGGCTACAGCGTAATTGATCCCTACAACAGCCCATATTTATCCTTTTCTGTTCCAAACAATTGTATCATGTCTGCTACGCGTGCATTTCATGTTTTTTTTTTTTTATGGAACCAAGAGTGACAACACTTCATGTTTAACATGTTTGCATTAGTTTCAAATTTACAAGAAACAAACTTGTGCATCCATGTATAACCTTTGCGGGCATGCGCAGTGTGTCCTCTCTTCTAGGCCTTTGCTAAAGTACGTAAATCCAGTAATTCTGATGTCGCATGAAACGT
>NC_068986.1:92208348-92211378 GCF_001194135.2 Octopus bimaculoides | reverse complement strand
TGAATATCATTGCTTCCATGTAAGCTCCCAGTTAATGTCAGCACTTTGCAGAGTTTTCATATCTATGGAGTGGGTTTCCTCTATAGGCCAGTAAAGTACCTCAAAGGATATGAACTTATAAGAGGAAAGTTCCAACTGCCATATTTGTTTAATCTGGTATAACATTCTTCAGTCACAATTTTGTTCGCATTAATATTTGCTTACGTGTGTGTGTGTGTGCTTGTGTGTGTGTGTGTGTGTGTGTTTGTGTGTGTGTGTGTGTGTGTGTGTATGTATGTGTGTGTTTGCCTGCGTGTGTGTGTATGTGTGAAAGAGAGGGAGAGATTGTGTGTGTATTTATGTATACTTGTATGTGAGTGTATACGTATGTTTTACATATATATACCCACGCGTGCATGCATGTGTGTAGATGCATGCATGTAACACACATACACACATGCACACACACACATACAAACAAACATACATACACGCTCCTATGTCTATACGTTATACGTATGCACGTATTTAAGGAGTATTTCATATAGAACACTTGTATGTATGCCTACATCTTTATTACTATATATGTGAATTCGTGTATGTGTATATATATACAGATGCGTAAGATATTTGAAGACAGATTTATGTTTATATTTAAAAAAAAAACAGATATATATAATAACAGATAATAACTTTATTTATCAAACAATGCAATGAGGATAAAAATAAACTTTTCTATAATGTTATTCAATAAAACCACCTTCAGCTTCAACAACTGCTTCCATATGAGATCTAAATCATCTCCATGCTCGAATCAAGTGGTCCTGATTAATTGTGGACATTACTCTGACTATGGCAGCTTTCAAAGAATCTTTGGTGTTATGGGCGTGCTCACTGACCTCTCTCTCAAGAACACTCCACATATAATAGCCCATATTATAGATTGAGATCTAGGGAATTAGGAGACCAAATGTTAGGGATTATGTGATCATGAAAATTTTCAGCCATCCATTTCTGTGTTACTAGAGCCATGTGTGATAGTGCAGAGTCTAACTGAAACACATATGGCTTTCCATTGCATACTCTGTCTATACAGGGCTTAACAATTATTTCCAGGACCTCAATGTTGGCGTCACAGTTAACGCTAAGGCTTTGTGGAAAGAAGTAAGGAGGCATCACATGTCCTTCATTGCTGACAAACCCTAAAACCATAACAGTTAAAGGAAATTTTGTATGCGTAACACATGGAACTTCAGAAGGGTCCGCACATAACCATCGGTCATTTCTTCTGTTAACTTTTTGATCTTGGTCGAAGTTTTTCTCGTATGAGAAAAACTAAATCAAATCTTCTGTTGGATTTTTCAGTTTGTTTAAGAGCCTTTTAGATCTGATGTAGTGGATTTTCTTTTGTTTTTTCAAATAAATTGGCCTTTCCTCATCATATGAGAGATACATCCCATGTCTTCGTGAACAACATTTCTGACTGTTCATTCTGACACATGGAAATCTTTTGCAATTGACCCCATGGACTTGCCGGGATTGCAATCAATGGTCTGTTGAACTTGTTGGATAAATTCAGGTGTTCTGATGATTTCAGAGCGTTTAGAATGCTTTTTATGCTTGGATACTGGTAATACATTTCCATCTTCAGTCTCTAGCACCTTACAAACTTTGTAGACGAAAGATCTGGCAACTTTTGAAAATTGAGATATTTCTAAATCGCAATGTTCAGCCTTTATAACCACAATAACAGCATGCCTCTTCATTTCTTGATTAAGCTGAGGGTCTGCCATTATTATTTTCTGAAACAAACATTATACAGAGTTACCAAAATGTGCAGCAATGACCCCAAAAAGGTATGTCCTCAAATACCTTATGCACCCTGTACACACACACACACACACACACATATATATGTGTGTATTAATATGTTTATGTATGTGTGCATGCATGCATATATGTCTGTATGTCTTCATTTATGTTATAAACCATAAGACACGACCCATTAACATACCCTTTCCGTATTTTCAGCGACAGCCAGACTTCCAAACTTCCAGATGACTTCCAGACTTAGTGTCTGCATGATGTCGTCTTATATGCAGCGATAAAACATCGTTAACAGATTTTCCAGACAAAAGTCTACACTATGAACTCAAAGGAAACTTCCAGTTTGAAATACTCCCTCCGAATGAAATCCAAAACTGTTGGGTGTTGATAGAAACGATGCAGAATTGTATCGCTTGCCTTCTCTACATCTGAAAATGGATAAAAGGAACAAAGGAAGGACATGTAGGAAGAAATGGATTGGAAGTATACACGTCAGCTGTTGAATTATTTCCTAAACAAGGAAATGGAATATACGTACATATACATCCACTCATACGCACACAATATCACACGCTCCACACATAAACACAGGCACACCACGCACACCACACATACCATCAATATAATTCACATTAACAACAGCAACAACAGCTTTCACAACAACCATATCAAATGAAGTAAGTTGGCTTTGTTATGTGAGTACTTCTAATCTTATTTGGATATTTTATTTAGATGTTTAGATATAAATAAATATATATTTATCCATGTACGCACACACATACATATCAATGTGCGTATGTATATATTTACATATATATATAATTATACACACACACATACATGTTAATGTGTGTATGTATGTATGTATGTATGTATATATACTCTTTTACTCTTTTACTTGTTTCAGTCTTTTGACTGTGGCCATGCTGGAGCACCGCCTTTAGTCGAGCAAATCGACCCCAGGACTTATTCTTTGGAAGCCCAGTACTTATTCTATCGGGGACATAAACACACCAGCATCGGTTGTCAAGCGATGTTGGGGGAACAAACACAGACATACAAACACACACACACAAACACACACACACAAACATATATATATACATATATACGACAGGCTTCTTTCAGTTTCCGTCTACCAAATCCACTCACAAGGCTTTGGTCGGCCCGAGGCTATAGTAGAAGACACTTGCCCAAGATGCCACGCTGTGGGACTGAACCCTG
>NC_068986.1:92204790-92208146 GCF_001194135.2 Octopus bimaculoides | reverse complement strand
ATATATATATATATATATATATATATATATATATATATATATATATATATACACATATATATATGTACACACACACACATACACACATATACTCATATAGTAGGCGCAGGCGTGGCTGTGTGTAAGAAGCTTGCTCCCCAACCACATGGTTCTGGGTTCAGTCCCACTGCGTGGCACTATAGCATCGGACCGACCAAAGCCTTGTGAATGGATTTGGTAGACGGAAACTAAAAGAAGCTCGTCATATGTATGTACGTGTGTGTGTGTGTTTGCGCATGTATGCGTTTGTGTGTGGACGTATGTGTGCGTGTGTGTGTGTGTGTGCGTATGTGTGTGTGTTTGTGTTTCCCCCACCATTGCTTGACAATTGATGTTGGGGTGTTTACGTCCCTGTAACATTAGCGGTTCGACATAAAAGACGGACAGAATAAGTACTAGGCTTTAAAAAATAAACTCTGAGGTTGATTTGTTTGACTAAAACCTTTCGAGACGGTACTCCAGCATCGCCGCAGTCAAATCACTGAAACAAGTAAAAGAATAATGGAGTATATAAATATATAGATAGATATGTATGTATGTATGTATGTATGTATGAATTTATATGTATATGTATCTATATTTCAAATATTGTTTTGCGAAAACGGTAAAAATGAAATAAGAACAAAAAGAAAAAATGAAAATAAATGAGGGAGACAAACTAAGCAGAATCCGTTACTCTTTTACTCTTTTACTTGTTTCAGTCATTTGACTGCGGCCATGCTGGAGCACCGCCTTTAGTCAAGCAAATTGACCCCAAGACTTATTCTATGTAAGCCTAGTACTTATTCTATCGGTTCTCTTTTGCCGAACCGCTAAGTTACGGGGACGCAAACACACACACGGATGTGAAACTGCACTCGACACTGCACTCAGCGCTCAACGCTGCACTCAGCGCTCAACGCTGCACTCAGCGCTCGATACTATCCACTGCACTCGACATTCCACTTTGCACTTGATACTTCACTTAGTGCTCGGTATTGTGCTCCGTACTCGATACTACTCTCCGTACACGACACGGCATTCCGAAATCGACACTGCACTCTGCACTTGATACTCCGCCGGGCTCTACACTTCGCTCTGGACACCACAAATAACAAAGCTCTCGTCTTTTCTACAGCTTTCATCCTACTTTTAGCACTGAGACAAGTCAAATTCAGTCTTTTATGATCTAAGAAGTGTTTGGAGGTTACGGACATCGACACGGAGTAGTCCCTAGCACCTATCATGATACCGCTTCTTTTAGCAGTGAACAGAATTGTGCCGGCACGAAGTAGATAACATACCTGTTCAGAGCTTGATGAACTCGACCTCCGAGTGTATTAGTAACGCTTAGAGCCAATGATAAAATGAATCCGATCCGATGTAACTAGAATATGAACCGCTAACTGCTCAGTTTCACATGTTTTTCTCCCGACTTAATCATTTGTATTTTGAACATTGTAAAACTTTAGCTGAACCAGAAACCACCCGTAGTTGTAAAGCGAACTTCTGAACCAGAGACATATGCCTGCACCCGTTAAGAATTGGAGAAAAGTACGGAAATTTCAATAGAATTATAGAGAGTCTAAGATAACAGTAGACATTGTAAGACAGTTGAAAGAACTATGGCGAGAGATAGAGACAAAGCAAATATTTAAGAGAAAAAAAAAAGCTTAAGTTTGGATTCCTTCAAATGATCTGAAGGAATTAGCTGAGGGTAGTTACTTTCATTGTCATAGTACCACGAAAAGATTTCAAGATCGAATCTCAGCCGTAACACCGAGTTCATCAAGCTCTGTGCCTAGAGTGGCAACAATGTTATACGATGCTTGCCAGCATGACATTAAAAACAATTTCATGCTTTCTTTGAAGGATAGGCTAGGAAATGTTTAGTAACAGCGTGTGTAAAACAATATCTAGGACTATGTGTAGAGGTTTGCGTGTAACGATGACTCATCTTGATATAGAGGAAGTGAAAGAGTAAACATGGAAGAATAAACATATTCATACAGTGCTCTAGCATGGCCTTGGCCGTAATGGCTGCACCAAACTTAAAAACACGTACACACACACACACACACGCTTACACATTAAACCAACTTCTTATCAAGTATACACATAGCTTATACACTTGTACACGCACACTCACACCCTTCCTCATATATGAACATTCAAGCACACATACTGAAGCTTACGTAACTACTATATCAGGCTCACAAACATGTACACACATATATATATACACACACACACATACATACATACATATATATATATATATATATATAATAAGAGCACACGAGGCGCCTACCTGCTAGAAAGTGGAGTTAAAACCCTCAATTTAACCACCAATGACACTGAAAAATTCAACAGACAACATAAATATAAATTTTATTGCATAACTATCTAACGCTATTTAATTCTTGCTGCCACCAATATTGTTGTTGTTGTTATAATCAATTATTTATATTTAACGCTGATGATAATAACAATAACAATATCTATACGAATATTCGCTTTTGAATATTTATTCCTTATTATAGATATATTTACACTGAAGTTGATCTGAATTTGGTGCGAAAGAATTCGAAACGCCAGCAGACTCCAACGTGACGAGTTGAATTTTTCATTCGGTAAGACTTGCTGAAGAGAGTTAAGACATTTCGCCAAAACTCGAAATCATGATACAAGTATAGCCTGATACCAAACTTTATAGCATTTAGCTGTAATGATATGTTAAATTTTTTGCTCCTTTGCCCGTGTATTGTTGTTGTCTGTTGAATTTTTCAGTGTCATTGGTGTTTACGTTGAGGATTTTAACTCCACTTTCTAGTAGGAAGGTGCCTCGTGTGCCCTTATTAGAAATAGAAATTTTATTCTATAGCTATCTAACGCTATTTAATGCTTGTTGCCACCAATACTATTGTTGTTGTTGTTATGATTTTGTATAATTGATAATAATAATAATACTAATATTAATAATACTTTCTATTATAATGCTAAATTATAGGGTATGAAAATTTTTTTGTGGCGGGGGGGAGGTTTAATTGATTACATCGACTTCAGTACTTAACTGGTACTTATTTTATCGATCCCGAAAGGATGAAAAGCAAAGTCGACTCCGGCGGAATTTGAACTCAGAATGTAAAGACTGACGAAATGCTAGTAAGCATTTTGTTCGGCCTGCTAACGAATTCAGGCGACATGTAATAATAATAATCTTTTCGAAGGCGGCGAGCTGACAGAAACGTTAGCAAGCCAAACGAAATGATTAGCGGCATTTCGTCCGTTTTTAAATTCTGGGTTCAAATTCCGTCGAGGTCGACTTTGCCTTTTAT
>NC_068986.1:92202713-92204712 GCF_001194135.2 Octopus bimaculoides | reverse complement strand
TCTACTGAAGGCGCAAGACCTGGAATTTGTGGGGGAGGGGACTAGTTGATTACATTGAACCCAGTGCTTCATTGGTACTTAATTTATCGACCCCGAAAAAATGAAAGACAAAGTCGACCACGGCAGAATTTGAACTCAGAACTTAAAAACCGACGAAATGCCGCTAAGCATTTTGCCCAGCGTGCTAACGATTCTGCCAGCTCACCACCTTCGTAAGGGTTATTAATTTCTCGATAGTAATTTCTTGAGTCCGGGGTATTCACAGGGAAAGGTGACTCGATTTCCATGACGTATAAGTGGCCGAGGTCACCACATAGGGATACCAGGCAGTAGCAGGGTTACTCATTTAAAGTTGAGTGAACTGAAACATCAAGAGATAAAGTATTTTGTTCAAAAACTCAACGCACCACTCGGTCCGAGAATCGAAACTATAATCGTGCGACCATGACAGCAACACCCTAACCATTAGGTCAATCGCCGCCCGTAGTGAATAAAGTATTCACCGAATAGGCGCAGAAGTGGCTGTGTGGTAAGTAGCTTGCCTACCAACTACAGACAGACAGCTAGCTAGATAGATAGATAGATAAATAGATAGATAGATAGATAGATAGATAGATAGATAGATAGATAGATAGATAGATAGATAGATAGGTATAACATTTTACTTTAGGTTGATAAACTGACACTGACAGACAGACAGACATATTTTACTTTACAAAACGTTTACTTATTATTCATATTATTTTTAACTTCTTATATTTTCTTTTACTGCATTTTACAGTATTTCTTCATTTCTTAAACAGGAATGTTCTGAAAGACAGCTGTGGCTGTGAACATCGCTTTTCTTATTGTCTAACTTCAAATACATCGGTTTTCCATGTCGTACGTCAATTGTTACAGTTTTTTGTGCGCAACTGTTTGGCCTACATGTTTTTCTCATTGTTGCCTGTCAATTGGCATTCTCTTTACTGATATGTTTGCATGTATGCTCGTATATATATTTTCATATATCCGTATACATATGTGTGTGTGTGTGTGTGTGTGTGTTTGCATATAGAGTCGCATATATGTTTGTATGCACGTTTTGTAAATGTTTGAATATACGGTTCAATATTTTTTTGCATGTTTTTGGACTCATTTGTAGACATTTAAATAACTTTTTTGCAGTTTATGTCTCTCCTTTTCTCTCTCTCGCTCCCTCTCTCTCTTTCTCTCCCTCTCTCTCTCCCGCTCCCTCCCTCTCTCTATCTCTCTCTCTCTCTCTCTCTTTCTCTTCCTCTCTTTCTCTCTGTACAAGTGTGTGTGTAGGTTTAATGCAACAAAGAGGAGACTATAGAACTCTTTACATTAGATCATATTTCAGCTGGAAATTTACACAAGTGATTCAAGAGACGAGAGTTTTGTGCGCTGCACTTATCAGAAATACTTTTGGTTAGTGTCATGGTGTGCATTAAAACCACCGGCATGGAAGAACTTCTAACTTTTGTCGCAATATCCTTTCTAGTAGAGGAACACACTGATGTAAAACACACGATTGATTACTGGTCATTACTGAAAGAAACCCGTCGTATGTGTGTATATATATATATATATATATGTATGTATGTATGTATGTATGTATGCATGTATGTATGTATGTATGTATGTATGTGTGTATATGTTTGTGTGTCTGTGTTTGTCCCCCCAACATCGCTTGACAACCGATGCTGGCGTGTTTACGTCCCCGTAAACTAGCGGTTCGGCAAAAAAGACCGATAGAATAAGTACTAGTCTTACAAAGAATAAGTCCTGGGGTCGATTTGCTCGGCTAAAGGCGGTGCTCCAGCATGGCCGCAGTTAAAGGACTGAAACAAGTAAAAGAGTAAAAGAGTATTTATGTGTGTGTGTGTGTGTTTGTCCCCCACCCCTCCATCGCTTGACAACCGATGCTGGTGCGTTTATGTCGTCGTTAACTAGCGGTTCGGCAAAATAGACCGATAGAATAAGTACTAGGCTTACA
>NC_068986.1:92201560-92202465 GCF_001194135.2 Octopus bimaculoides | reverse complement strand
ATTGTCACCATTGTAACCAACACCGCTAATACCACCTCCATCACGTCAGCAACACAATCACTATGGCTATTATCACCATCACTAGCACAACCACCCAGATTATGGCCACCACCACCACCACCTCCACCACCACCACCACCTCCACCACCACCACTTTCTGCTATCACCTGCAAGATCACCACCACCAACCAGTATCTATGCTCCTTACACCAACCTCTCTTAATTTTAACGATATATATTTGACTACGGCGTCCTGTAAGTTGGTTTGTTTGTTGGTGATTGATGTAGGAAATGATGGGACATTTGAACTGACTAGAAACAAAGAGAGAGGGAGAGAGAGAATGAGAGAGAGAGAGAGTAGGGGAAAAAGAGAAAGAGAAGCCAGATAAAGGGTGAGAAGGGCTAGGGAGACTGAGACTGAGAGACAGAGATAAGCAGGACGGCGAGTTGGTGAACTGGTGACCGGACGGTTGGATGAAACTGTTGACTGATGACTTCAACGTATGTAAACATACAAGAGAAGAGAAATCAAGAGAAGAGCGAAGGTGAGACAGAGTTAGGGTGACTTAGAAGGGTGGTGGTGTGTACAGGGGGAAATTGGAAGACAAGACGGGTAGGCAGAGAGAGAGAGAGAGAGAGAGAGAGAGTAAATATATAAATACATACAGACCTATATAAAACGAAGACATGTATGTGATGCTGCCCTCGCATGGTCGCAGTTTCATGGCTGAAACTAAGAAAAGACTGAAAGAATAACGTATATACTTCTTTTTACTCTGTGTGCGTGCGTGCGTGTGTGTGTGTGTGTGTGTGTGTGTGTGTGTGTGGTGAGAGTTTGTGTCTAAAGAGGGAGAAAGAGAACGCGGGGGTGGGGGTTGTCTTTTGATTGATAAATCTTTTCTCTT
>NC_068986.1:92197631-92200213 GCF_001194135.2 Octopus bimaculoides | reverse complement strand
CACACACACGTATGTATATATATGCGACGGGCTTCTTTCAGTTTCCGTCTACCAAATCCACGCAAGGCTTTGGTCGACTCGAGGCTATAGTAGTAGAAGATACTTGCCCAAGGTGCCACGCAGTGGGACTGAACCCGGACCATATGGTTGGGGAACAGTGCCACGCAGTGGGACTGAACCCGGACCATATGGTTGGGGAACAGTGCCACGCAGTGGGACTGAACCCGGACCATATGGTTGGGGAACAAGCTTCTTACCACATAGCAACGCATTAACTTAAATACCGTATATACTCGTGAATAAGCTGTACCCGTGTATATATCACACCCCTAATTTAGTGTCAAATCTTGGTACAACATTTTTTCCTTCTTCACAGGGAATTTGCTTTGCCCCGTGTATAAAACGCATCCCAGTTTTTTTTTTTTCGGTTAAAATCAAGTAAAAAGTAGCGTCGTCTTATACCCTAATAAATACGGTTCATTGTTCAGTGTAATAATTCCAAAGGACCATCGCTGTTCTCTTTTGATTGTTTGCAATAAAGCCAAATATTGCTTTCAAATTTTTGGCACAATGCCAGCAATTTCGAGGGAGGTGTCAGTCGATTACATCGACCCCAATACTCAACTGGCACTTATTTTATCAACCCCGAAAGGATGAAACGCAAAATCGATCTCGCCGGCATTAAAGTCGGAAGAAATGCTGCTAAGCATTTTGTCCGCCGTGGTTACGATTTTGTCAACCCGCCATTTGCATCAAATATTAACGAGCCGATACTAATTACCTTTCTTTATGCTGCAGAATGTTGCAGAAGTTTATAGATTGTGATAATTCTTCATATAATCTTGTCGTTGTATGTATAACATTGTTTATGTCGTTGAGTGTAACGGTTGCTTATTGCGTTTTATGTTCTTCAGTGTTACTGAGAGCGAGAGAGAAATGGGGACTTCGATAGGTGATACCTCTTTTTCTATTTTCTAGTGTTGTGTATTTGCGACATAGTTTGTGTGTGTCGTGGAGGCGCAATGGACCAGTGGTTAGGGCAGCGTACTCGTGGTCATAGGATCGCGGTTTCGATTTCCAGACCGGGCGTTGTGAGTGTTTATTGAGCGAAAACACCTAAAAGCTCCACGAGGCTCCAGTAGGGGATGGTGGCGAACCCTGCTGTACTCTTTCACCACAACTGTCTCTCACTCTTTCTTCCTGTTTCTGTTGTGCCTGTAATTCAACGGGTCAGCCTTGTCACACTGTGTCACGCGGAATATCCCCGAGAACTTCGTTAAGGGTACACGTGTCTGTGGAGTGCTCAGCCACTTGCACGTTAATTTCACGAGCAGGCTGTTCCGTTGATCGGATCAGCTGGAACCCTTGACGTCGTAAGCGACGGAGTGCTAACAAGTGTGTGTGTGTGTGTGTGTGTGAGAGAGAGAGAGAGAGAGAGAGAGAGAGAGAGAGAGAGATGTGCAGCGCTGTCACGAAATTATGTAGAGATATCACGTGCCTATGGGGTTGTATGAATGTGCCGTGAGGGTATGAGAAATTCGTGGCGGTATGAATTTTAAAAAGAGTAGCTGTTATGAGATGGATCCTTGTAAAATATCATTTGGGAAATTGCGGATTCCAGATACTGGAATTATCTACAGCACTTCTATGCTACCAAAGTGCTGTAGATAATTCTAGTTTTATCTTGTTTTGTTTTTCTTTTCGTATTTGTATGTATGATGCTGTTTACGTTCTTCGTTACGTAATGTATTTTATGCTTTTTGATGCTGTTACGGAAGGAAGTAGTGGAATTAATTGGAAGGTGCTACATTTTGACCGTTTGCCTGGAGTGCCAGGTTTTTAAGTGGTTGATTGTGATTTCAGCTGTGTACGATGAAGCTGTCTAATTGTTCCGTAACTGCACGGGAAGGTCGTGGATGAATAAATTAAAAAGAGTGGCGAGAAAGACGGATCATTGTTGCACACCATTTGAGAAACTGAAGATTCTAGGTGTGTTCTTGCAGTATACTAAACAAGGTTGGTGACCTGAGAAAAGCTTCCTCGTCCTCTTTGTTGTTTTTCAAGGGGTGTTCTTTAGCGTTTTGTTTCTAAGTGGGTTAGCGAGGACTGAAGTCAAATGTCTTGATGAAGTCAATGGGAATTAAGGATGAGGCATGATGCAGAGAGTCTATTGTTATGGAATTTGGTTAAAAAAAAATAATAATAAATTGATGGAAATGATGTTACCAATGCTGTTGTTGTTGCTGCTGTGAAGGAGCGTGGCTTAGTGGTTAGGGCATTCGGCACACGATCGTAAGGTCGTAAGTTCGATTCCCGGCGACGCGTTGTGTCCTTGAGCAAGAAACTTTATTTCACGTTGCTCCAGTCCACTCAGCTGGCAAAAATGAGTAGTACCTGTATTTCAAAGGGCCGGCCTTGTCACACTGTGTCACGCTGAATCTCCCCTACGTTAAGGGTACACCTGTCTGTGGAGTGCTCAGCCACTTGCCCGTTAATTTCACGAGCAGGCTGTTCCGTTGATCGGATCAGCTGGGACCCTCGTCGTCGTAACCGACGGAGTGCTCTCTCTCTCTCTCTCTCTC
>NC_068986.1:92196475-92197095 GCF_001194135.2 Octopus bimaculoides | reverse complement strand
GGTGGTGCTGGTGGTGGTGGCGGCGGTGGTGGTGCTGGTGGTTGTGGTGGTGGTGGTGCTGGTGGTGGTGGCGGCGGTGGTGGTGCTGGTGGTTGTGGTGCTGGTGAATGCTATTAATGGTACACTGGATGCTAGGTAGTGGCAGTAGAGTTGATGGTGCATGGTTACTGTTGCAGTGTTGGTATAGGTGATAGTTTTTTGCCTTAGGTCAACCCTAGTCACGCAGATCCACGATCAAAGACATTCCAGCCATGACCATTTCGTCTTTCTAACGGAATGTAAGACTTCATGAAACAACGCGCTTTGACTTGAAGAGAGAAGATGACGTAAGGGTGATTTGACTATTCTTTCTTGCAGATACAGACTCACGTATTGGCTCAGGGTGGTAAATAATGCTTCTGATTTTTCGAAATTGTTTGTGGTGGTGGTAGTGATTGTAAGGCCGATGGTAGGGGCGATGGCAGTGGAGGTGAGGGGTAGTGCTGGCGGCTGTGGTGGTTGTTGTGGTAGCTGTGGTGGCGGTGGTGGCGGTGAGTATTGTTGATAATAGTAATGGTAGTAGTTGTGGCGGTGGTGGTGGCTGTGATGACAGTGGTGTTGATAGCAATGATGAGATAGTT
>NC_068986.1:92185675-92193819 GCF_001194135.2 Octopus bimaculoides | reverse complement strand
TATTCAATTAATCTGCAATTTTCTTCTTGTATCAGATGGATCACCCACCCTCCATTTACAGCAAGTAGCGAGCGTTTCGTTTTTTACCTGTGTGCTAAATTTGACTACTTACGACTAACACGGGCGCATGCGCAAATATGTGACATGCACACTCCCAGAACTCGGATCCACACTTCTCCAGTAGTGCTAAATTTTGAAACTGAGTTTGCACCCCCTAAGCAAATTTTGTTCCCGGACCACTGCACAAGGGTTTGGTCGGCTCGAGGCTATAGTAGAAGACACTTGCCCAAGGTGCCATGCAGTGGGACTGAACCCGGAACCACGTGTTTGGGAAGCAAGCTTCATGCAACACAGCCACGCCTGCACCTATATATATATACATATATGAGCTTCATCTCCCTGTCCATTTATGTCTATATATCCAGCTTCCTATTTCTCTTCATCTATCCATATCCAACACTCTCCCAGATTTCCCCCCCCTCTTCTTACATACCTCCCTCTCCCCACCTCTTCACGTGAAGCCGATAGTTTGGAGCAATCACAAACCGCGCATGTCTTCAGCAGCAGAATCAACTTGACCAATGAAAACACTGGAATTCTACTACGAATCACATATGGCAAAATCATTTCTCATCTCTGCTTCCTCGCATTTTTTTTCCTCTTTTATTTTCATTTTTTGTTTGTAATTTTTTTTCCCCCATCATTGTCAGACACCTTTAAGTTGCGTGTTCGTTAATGTATATGTGTGTGAGTATATGCGTGTGAGAAAGAAAGAAATAAAGAGATGGCGCCCAAACAGACTTTCGCATGCTAAGAAATAGTAATAAACGAACAGAGAAATAAATGAAGTGCTGAGCACCAACCAGACAGCTAGCCTTGCCTGCAGCCTGCTAGCTTGTCACTCACACACGCACAAACACACAGACACATGCACGCATAACACACGCGCTCTCTCATCTCTCCCGTTCTCACTCGATTCACTCCTCCTCCTCCTCCCCCTCCTACTACATTATCCTGCCTTACTTTTTCTTTCTTATTTCTCTATTTTGTGTGTAACTTTTATTTTCTCTCTCTTTCCCCTCCCTTGTCTTTCTTTCTTTCTTTCTTCCTGCCTCTCTGTCACAGACGGCAGCCAGCTTCTCTCATTTGCTGCGTGAAGGAGTTCGGTTGTACAACTGCTCAAACGAAACAGCCTCACGGTAGAGCTACTGAAAGAAGGGGCAAAGAAAATTGTAAAAGTAGCTTAGTAGACACAACCATAAATAAAACTCCCCAAACAGAAGGAGTTAAACCTTCAAACAGTAAAATTAATTAGGATAAAAAAAAGGGGATAAGAAGTAACTCACGTTTATCCCCTCGGCCAAGAATTTTCTCACGCTGAGCAATTTAAAAAACTTTTCTTTAAAAAGAAAAAAATATTTTAAAGGCTCATTTACTTCGTTGAATGAATTCAAGCAAAGTGAAAACCCTACTGGATTATTTCAATTATCATTATATATGCATTTATACATATATTCATACAGGTATACATATAAATATATATACATACACACAGAGACAAACTTCAGCAATTTAATTTAATTGAAAATTGACGAAAATCAACAAGATTCGAAAGATAGAGTTATCATCTTTATTTACACGGGAAAATATCAGAATTATATAAGTTCTTTAATTATTTTGAAGTTATATTTTGCTTGTGATGTTCATCTGAGAAAAAGAAGAGGAAAAAAGCCCTTAGCATAATCATTAAATTTCTGCATACATCTAATGCGATATATAAACAAATAAAATTTCTCCTCTTCCTCCTCTTCCTCCTCTCCCGTCTCTGCTGTACACACATACACACATAAATTTAGCGCTTTAAGTACACTGTAAAACAAAGCTGTCACCGTTAGAAAGTTAGTGAAAACGAAAGATGAAGTCGACAAAATGTTTGGCTTTCCTTCTCGTGCTGTTTTGTGTAGCTGGATATCTCGTGGATTTTGCGGAATGCAGTTGTCAAAAGCATAACCTCTGCTGCACCGGACGGGACAATACATGTTGGACATACGGAGAACCGAGAAACGCGGCAAATCAAACAGTTTCACAGGAAAATGACACTCTGGATGAAAGCGCCGACGTTATATCGAAACCACAACGTCGATGTTTCTGTGACGAAGGCTGTTCCCAGTTAAACGACTGTTGCACGGATTACACCTATGTGTGTCGGCGTAAGTAGGCCTTCATTTCATTTTCATTTACTTGATTTCGCTATCATTACTATTGTGTCTTGCACTGATCCTGCAGACTTATGTTCCAGTCGTGACTATCACAAAGGAAAAGAGTAGTTTTGCTTTCATTTTTGTTGGGTTTTTTTTTCTTTTTTTTTCCTTTTTAAATATTCCCATGCTTTATAAAACGGATATTACGATTCCGAAAAAATAATTTCTCCAAATCTCCCTTCTCCATGAGGTATGGGGCTTCATGGGACATCTATTCCAAACATTCCACTGTTTTTATGGGTACCTAGGACCACAATATCTAATGTTTTTTCATCTTAAAGATAGATGTGGCTGCTATTTCTAGCAGGCAGAGCGATCACGTTGTAATGATTATCTCGGTAGCTTGTTTTCGTTGTTTTTTGTCCTCAAGTCAGCAAACTTTTGAAGAAAGGCATCCAGTCGTGGCCATCCTCTCTTTTTTTTTTTAATGCATCTAAGCCTACGTCAGGTTAATGTGACTTCTCGTTGTTTAAGATAACGGGCTGTAATTTACGGAAGATTTGGCTGCTCTTTTAGCAGGCCGAGTTACTTTTGTTGAGACTCCCTTTTCCTGTTCTTCATATCCATCCATATATAGTATTTAGTGTCACTATTGAATTCGGCCCCTTGCTTACTTTTTGCTTTCCTATATATCAGGAGCCAGCAAAGGTCTCTCTCTTTCTCCCTCTCTCTCTTTCCAACCACATATATATATATGTGTGTGTAGAGAGAGAGAGGAACAAGTAAGCAAGCGGTAACCTTCCGGTAATAGTTTCAATCTCATTGCTCCCCACAGCAAATCTTTTCGTTCCATTTACTTGAGAAAGGCATGAATGTAACACAATCATATTCACCTCCGACTACCGTCTGTATCTAAGTAATTAATTATTATCACTTCCCGTATTCATTAAAAATAAGGATATTGATTGAAGAGCCCCTTATCTCTATCTACTTACGCACATTAGAGGCGGGGAAGGGTGTTTATTTATTTATTTATTGAAAGGCATAAACAGGATCGCCGCAACTCGAGAGTAAATTTCTATACAGAAAATATCGGACAACGGTGGAGAGACAGTCAGTAGATTATTGGGTATTGTCTATAATAATATTATTGTTGACATAATGGACACCCTAGTGTGATACATATATAGACATATTTGTCATCTTTAGGTCCCGAGTTCAAATCATGCTGCTACCAACTTTTTTTTTTTTTTGCCTTTTATTCCATTAGGATGTATAAAAGAAGTCCCAATAATTGTTGTTTTGCATCAGGCCAGATTTAATCCAATCAAATTTATGTTCAAAGACGTCAGATTCACGATCATCTCATCTCTTTGTAGAGCCAGGTCAACATTATTCAACGTATCTTTCATCTTTTTTTTTTTTTTCTGAAACTTTAGAATGTGATTTGAGAGAGATTTTTGTTACGGTGTCTAGCCTCGTCATCGTCTCGCTTATCATTATGTATCACTATGTATGTGGTCAGTCGATACAATATTTATTATCATTGTTGTT
Organism: Octopus bimaculoides; assembly: GCF_001194135.2. Lineage (NCBI taxonomy): Eukaryota > Metazoa > Mollusca > Cephalopoda > Octopoda > Octopodidae > Octopus > Octopus bimaculoides. The sequence goes on along the minus strand of NC_068986.1, from coordinate 92,190,064 downwards.
GTTCCCCGTCGTAGTGCATATGAAAGGAGACAAAAATTATTGTATTTCATAGACTCATTATTTGAGTAAGATACCGGCGGAGTTTTGGAATAGCCTCCTCACATACACACCTCATGAGCAAGAATAAGGGCACGAAATTGGGTGAATCCCCACCACCACCACCCTCTCATATTTTAGGATTTCTGTCTTTAATACAACAGGAAATATGATTTTGAAAGAACTTTTTCAAAAAAAAGGTCTTTTTTTACATTTTTGCTCCACTTCCAGTTTCGTGCCCTTTACCAAAAAAAAAAAAAAGCATAGTTTTTTTTTTTTTACACTTTTGTTCCCACTTCCAGTTCGGTGCCCTTTTCTTTCCCCATGGGGCATGGATAGTTATTTCAAGACACCGTTACAAAAATGAGGTCTTCTTTATTTATGAAATCTCTTCAAACAAACTGTGGAATTAAGAAAATATAAAAAGCTGTTGTTTTATATTACAAAATCAGCACATTTTATTTACTGTTGTGTTGGCATGAACAGAGATGGTGAAAATTCACCTCCGATATTCAATAAACGATCTTACATCTATTGCTTCCATTGAATAAAATATCAGATGAAGAAAATAGAAAAGGATAGGATGAAGTCTAATTTTTGCCAGAAAAGAACAAGTAGATTATCAAAGCAGGGTGTTTCATACTTTCATTCACTAAATGTTCTTAGCAAATTAAACTGAAATCCAAGTGCAAAAAAAAAAGAAATGTTGTATTTCCTCCTTTTTGCGTGCGCGTGCGTGTGTGTGTGTGTACCAGATTGTTCAGCTTATACGGTTTCGCTCATTTTTCGTTTAATAACATCTAGGGTGAGCAGGAACTAACTATAAGGCGGCAAACTGATAGAATCGGCCGGACGAAATACTTAGCGGCATTTCGTCCGTCTTTACGTTCGAATTCCACCGATGTCGACTTTGTCTTTCACCCCTCGGGATCGATAAAATAAGTACCAGTTGAGCGCTAGGATCGATGTAATCGACTTAATCCCTCCCCGAAATTGCTGGCTTTGTGCCAAAATTTGAAGTCATTATTTCAACAGTATTTTCTTTTGTATTGGTATCTTTGAAAAACCAACCATTTTGCAAAGCTGTTAGAACGTGGTATTCATTCCAACACCCAGAGCTCAAATTCCGTTGGAGTCAACTTCGGGGACGATAGATAAATAGACTTGTCCAGTACTGAGATCGATTATTCCTCCTTCTGGAAGAATACTTTGGGAGAAAATCAATTATGATTGATTTTGGAGAAGGCATTGTTTAAAATACCTGAAACACGTTCTACTCAAGGTTTAAAAGGCTCATTACACGCTGTATTCAGCGACAGTCTATCAAGGTTTGAGAGCCCAAGAATGGTTGAAAGGAATTATTAATCTATGGATAAGCAACACCAAGTGTGTACATATTCGTGTTTATGACAAGACAGGAACGAATGAAGGTAAGTAAGCTTGGAGAGATAAGGGCGTAGGGTCAGACGATCTGCGGGCTTGTTCAGCACCTGCCACCCCCACCCCCACACTATATTAACTAGTTTTTGATCAGTTTTGTTTTTACTACAAATTTATGGTTTTCTGTCAACAAAGGAAAAACCACAGCAACTCTTCTGTTCGATGAGAGCTAATCAAGTAGAGAATCTGGCACGATTATTGGTCGAATAACCAATTGCAGGTGTGATCTAGAGTCTTGATGCTTTTGTTTAGCCCTAGGTCAACACTTATTGAGTAGACCGGTGATTAAATTACATCCAATACATGATTTGTACTTTATTTTATCGATCTCGAATAGATGAAAGACAAACTTGATCTCGGCTGTAGTTGAACTCAGAATGTAAACAACCAATTATCCGACGGTCTACGATCCCACCCATAAACCGACCTAAATATTCAAATACTTGTTTCTCATATAAGCAAAAGAGCAGGAAATCCGGAGAAGTGGATTAGTCTGTGAAATCTGCTCCTAATATTTCAGTGGTGCTTTGTTGTTGTTGTTGGCACTCCGTCGCTTACGGCGTCGAGAGTTCCAGTTGATCCGATCAACGGAACAGCTTGCTCGTGAAATTAACGTGCAAGTGGCTGAGCACTCCACAGACACGTGTACCCTTAACGTAGTTCTCGGGGGATATTCAGCGTGACACAGTGTGACAAGGCTGACCCTTTGAATTACAGGCACAACAGAAACAGGAAGAAAGAGTGAGAGAAAGTTGTGGTGGAAGAGTACAGCAGGGTTCGCCACCATCCCCTGCCAGAGCCTCGTGGAGCTTTAGGTGTTTTCGCTCAATAAACACTCACAACGCCCGGTCTGGGAATCGAAACCGCGATCCTATAACCGCGAGTCCGCTGCCCTAACCACTGGGCCATTGCGCCTCCACATGTGGTGCTTTATCGACCCCGGAAAGATGAAAGGCAAAGTTGACGTCTGCGGAATTTGAACATGGAACTTTAAGAGCGACAAGAAATACAGCAAGGCATTTTCTCAGTCTTTCTTGGCTCAATCAAAGGTAGAAGAGTAAGGTCCATAGCCTTTTACAGGGCTTCTGAAACTGGTGAGATGAAGAGTGGAAATTGTCCCCAAGCTAGTGAACTAGCCAAAATAATATTTTCTAACCTAATCACACAGTTAATGATTTTGAGGAAAGGGGCTTGTCGAATGGTACTTTATTGTCAACCCCGGAAAGGATGAAAGGGAAAGTTAACCATGGCGACAAATGAACTCAGAAGTCCCGATAAGAAGCTGGAACAAATATCTCAAAACATTTTCTGATGCTGTAACAATTCTACCAGCTCGTCGCTCTAGAATAATTCCAAAATAATGGCTTCAAACTTCGAAATAAGGCCAGCAATTTTTTTTGGGGGTGGGGGCAATTCGATTCCATCGACCCCAGAGCTCAACTGGCACTTATTTCATCAAGCCCGAAAGAATAAAAGGCAAAGATAATCTCTGCAGAATTTGAACTCAGAACGTAAAACAAATCCTGTAAACTATATTTTCTACGCTCTAGTGATTCCACCAGCTCGCCGTTCTAGAATTGACCGAAATAATTGCAACAGAGAACACTACATTAAATGTACCCAAGAACCTGGTGACGGTATTAAACCGGGAAACGAATTACGAAAGTCAGATTGATGGGCTTCCTTAGTTTCGTCTATCAAATGGAGTTGAATCGAGGCTGTCGTACAAGTCATTTGCATAAGGTGATGTGATGATAACTCGAAACCGGCACCACGTGATTGCGAAGTGAAAATTTAACCATGCTTCTGCTCATAATTTAGTTATCCATATAACCGAGAAGCCTAAGATTTATATATTGTTGGAGAGTAGGATATTACCCACATGTCTGTAACTAAGGCATTATCAGAAATTGTATTGAAGTGAATGTACAACAGAGAATCACAACAGGTTCATGAACTTTGATTGTAAGGTATTGTGCAGCAAAAGCAAAGCCTCTCTCTCTACCACACTGTGTAACGATATTTGTCATGTGACTTGCGTTTAGGTAAATCATTGGCGCTCGTGTAAGTGTATTTGTCTTTTCTCGGTGTATTTTTGTAGGCAAATTATAGACAGCTGCACGTATGTGTGTTAATCATTAGAACGTCAGTAAAGCCACCTACCTAATAACAACAATGGTTTCAAATTTTGGCACAAGGCCAGCAGTTTTTGAGACGAGAGGGAAATCAATTGCTACGATCTCAGAATTTCACTGATATTTATTTTATCGATCCCCAAACGACGAAAGGCAAAGTTGACCACAGTGGAATTTGACCTCAGGACGTAAACACGGATGAAATGCAACTAAACATTTTGTCCAGCCTGGTCGCTGCCTTCACCACAATAATAATAAGGTTAATAATAATTTTATAATCATAATTAATATCGGTTTCAAATTTTGGCGCAAGGCCAGTAATTAAGGGGAGGTCTAAGTCGATTACATCGACCCCAGTGATCAACTGGCACTTATTTTATCAACCTTGAAAGGATGACAGGCTAAATCGAAACCAGAACGTAAAGATGGACGAAATGCCGCAAAGTATATTGTCCGACGTGCTAACGACTCTGCCTGCTCGCCGCCTTAAATTATTATTATTATTATTATTATTATTATTATTATTATTATTATTATTATTATTATTATTATTCAGTAGTTTTATTTTTATAACGTGCTTTCACTTCACTACCGAGCGCAGCTCTGTGCGCCTTGGGTATGTGCTGTGGTTTGCTGTGGTGCTCTTATGTTTACTGTATTGAAAGTGTTTTGCGTAGAATGTGTGCAGTACCCAGTAGTGCAATTTTCTGTATGTTATATATATTTGTAAGTCCTGGTGTTTTTGTTATGTATTTGTCTGAATATTTTTTTATTATAC
>NC_068986.1:92184954-92185548 GCF_001194135.2 Octopus bimaculoides | reverse complement strand
ATTATTATTATTATTATTATTATTATTATTATTATTATTATTATTATTGTGAGCTGGCAGAAACGTTAGCACGCCGGGCGAAATGCTTAGTGGTATTTCGTCTGTCGTTACGTTCTGAGTTCAAATTCCGCCGAGGTCGACTTTGCCTTTCATCCTTTCGGGGTCGATAAATTAAGTACCAGTTACGCACTGGGGTCGATGTAATCGACTTAATCCGTTCGTCTGTTCTTGTTTGTTCCCTCTATGTTTAGCCCCTTGTGGACAATGACGAAATAGGCATTTCACCCGTCGCTACGTTCTAGTACTTATTTTACTGACCCTGAAAGGGTGAAAGACAAAATGATACGACGAAGTAGTAGTAGTAGTAGTAGTAGTAGTAGTAGAATCTTAGTATACACGAGGTCAACTCTGATCGAGCAGACTTATTTTGTTGTTGTATCTGGTAAAGTAGCTTGCTTACCAACCACATAGTTCCGGTTTCAGTCCCACTGCGTGGCACCTTGGGCAAGTGTCTCCTACTAAAGCCTCGGGCCGACCAAAGGTTTGTGAGTGGATATGGTAGACGAAAGCTGAAAGAAGCCTGTCGTATATATA
>NC_068986.1:92182398-92184225 GCF_001194135.2 Octopus bimaculoides | reverse complement strand
CGGGAGTAGTAGAAGAACGGCGGTAGTGGCACTGGTGATGCTGGTCGTCGTCGCCGTCGTGAAAGGTAGAAATGGGATGTAGTAACGATGGTCGTAGTCGTGAAGGTGAACTGTCGTAGTAGTAGTAGTAGTAGTAGTAGTGGTAGTGGTGGTGGTGGTGGTGGCGGTGACGGTGACGGTGGCTGCGGCTGCGGCGGCGGCGGCATTGGAGACAAGAAAGAGTAGAGAGGTAACGAATAAATACAGTGATGATGGAAGAGGGGGGTGATGGCGCTGGTGGCAATGATGATGATGATGATGATGATGGTAGTGGTGGTAGTGTGAGGAGCTTCAGCGAGGTGGGTTAAAGAGTCTGGTAAAGAGGTAGTAGATAAAATGCCGGTAAGATTAAGCAGTATTAGTGGCGATGGTGTTGTAATTATGGTGGTGTCGGTGGTAGTGGTGGCGGTGCTGTCGGCCACACTGTCAAACGCTCCCACCACTGTAGAACTGGGTCGACCAGACGTTTTTATTTTCTTCTCAAGGCGTTGTTCACCGTGACGTGTAAGTACATACGTACACGTATACACACTCAAACACACACACACACACACACACACATACAAACACAGACGCTAAAACATAGAAATAGTCACACTGACCCCCTCCTTACTGCTGTATTATAAGCACATTCTCATATGTATGCGTGTGTAATTATACATTTGTTCAGACTCTTGTGTAGAAATGTATATATATGTTTCAGTCACTTGACTGCGGCCATGCTGGAGCACCTTCTTGAAGGGTTTAGTCGAACATATCAACCGCAGTGCTTATTCTATCGGTTCCTTTTACTGAACCGCTAAGTTACGAGGAGGTTAGCAACCCAACACCAGTTATGAAGTGGTAGTGGAGACGAACACAACGACACACACATTTAAACGCACTCACGTGTGTGTGTGTGTGTGTGTGTGTGTTCTATATCATCAGCACATGGAGATTATTAGCTTGTAGCTAGTTATTTATAGTATTTATCAAACTCGGCCACAGTATAAACAGATCTGTTTGATCTGCATAACAGTGCATGCGCTGACAACGTGAATTCATTCATAGGGTACTACATAATCTCTTATGAATGATTTGTAATGTAAATTATACATTTTTATTAAGCATAGACATTTTATTGAACAGGCGCAGTAGTAGCTGAGTGTTAAAAAGCTTGCTTCCCAGCCACATGGTCCCGGGTTCAGTCTCACGGCGTGGCACCTTGGGCAAGTGTATTCTAGTATAGCCTCGGGCTGACCAAAGCCTTGAGCGGATTTGGTAGACGGAAACTGAAAGAAGCGCTTCATGTGTGTATGTATGTATGTGTGTTTGTTTGTCCCCCCCCCTCCACCACTTGCAACCGGTGTTGGTGTATTTACTGCCCCGTAATTTGGCGTTTCAGTAAAAGAGGCCGATAGAATAAGTACGAGGTTTTAAAAAATAAGTACTGGGGTCAGTTCATTCGACTGAAAATTCTTCAAGGCGGTGCCCCAGCATAGGTGCAGTCCAATGAGTGAAACAAGTAAAAGATTAAAAAATAGTTTATCCTCGCTAGGATAAATTAATCTTTGTTTACGATAATCGTTCCTACTATAGGCACAAGACCTGAAATTTTGGAGTGGCGAGGGGGGTGGGCTAGTCGATTATATCGACCCCAGTGCGTGACTGCTACTTATTTTATCGACCCTGAAAGGATAAAATGCAAAATCGACCTCGGCGGAATTTGAACTCAATGTAAAGACGGACGAAATACCGTTAAGCATTTTGCCCGGCGTTCTAACGTTTCTGCCAGCTCGCCGCCCTATT
>NC_068986.1:92172104-92178244 GCF_001194135.2 Octopus bimaculoides | reverse complement strand
ATAGATAGATAAGTAGTAGTAGTAGTAGTAGTAGTAGTAGATTTGTGAAGCCCCAGATGGCAAAGAACGAATCAAGTTTCGATTAGGGAGCAAATATTTAAGAAAAAGTGGAAGTGGATCGGTAGCACACTTAGAATAGACACACCAAATGTAGCGAAAAGTGCTTTACAGTGGAATCCGGATGGATATAAAAAAAGGGGTAGGCCTAAGAACTCGTGGCGTAGATCAACACAAAAGGAACTAGAGAAAGGGGGACATTCACGGCAGAGTATAAGTACAGAAGCGAAAAATTATGCGACATGAAATTCAATTATAAATGGCCTATACTCCGCGTTAGAGGGTTAAAGGCAAGAAGTTAAGAAGTTAAGATCAGCGCTTGTAAACTTGACAGATCATTACAGATTAGAACTGAGTAAATTTAAGATCCGTGTCTCTTTAAAAAAAGGTAGAGTTCTGATCTAGTTCCTTTTGTGTTGATCTACGCCACGAGTTCTTAGGCCTACCCCTTTTTTTATATCCATCCGGATTCCACTGTAAAGCACTTTTCGCTACATTTGGTGTGTCTATTCTAAGTGTGCTACCGATCCACTTCCACTTTTTCTTAAATATTTGCTCCCTAATCGAAACTTGATTCGTTCTTTGCCATCTGGGGCTTCACAAATCTACTACTACTACTACTACTACTTATCTATCTATCTATCTATCTATCTGTCTGTCTGTCTGTCTGTCTGTCTGTCGGTCTGTCTGTCTGCCTGCCTGCAACTGCTTCTATTACACAGTAACACCATCATACAATGACATTTACTATTACACATACACCTTCCCAATCATTATTATCCGCACTCTCACACTATCATAGGCACCGTCACCACCAATACCACCAGGACACACACACACACACATCAACACCACCATTAATTCAACACTAGTCTCACCCCTACTAGCACCAAGACAATACCATCACCACTAACTCAACGTGCGCGTGCGCACACACCCATTCCTTTGTATGTGTGTGGGCGTAAATAAGATTATATACATACATATATATAATATAAATGATTACATTATATATATGATTACATTATGTATAATTATATTTATATATATATATATATATATATATATATATATATATATATATAATTATACATAATGTAATCATATATATAATCATATATATATATATATATATATATAATCATACGTGTATGTATATGCTTGTGTACATGCCTCTGTATGTGTGTATAATTGTGAGCTGTAAAGAGAGATGGGGTGGGTAGAGGAAAACATACAGTCTTTCTAGTCTGATTGACTAAGATCAATTCTAAATGCAATGATGTGGAAATAAGCATCTCAACCACTCAAGCATGCAAAGCAATCGTGTGTAACTTCACCAACTTATCCAATAGTGAAGAGATAAAACGGCACGACCAGTCTAGTATGTATGTATGTATGTATGTATGTATGTATGTATGTGGCACACACGTATATGTGTGTGTAGATAGATAGATAGATAGATAGATAGGTAGATAGATAGATAGATAGATAGATAGATAGATAGATAGATATATGCGTGAGAGTATGTACATATATATACGTTTTGTGGGAAAGAGTGGAAAGTTCGTGTTTATACGTTTGTGTGTAAGCATACGTATGTAAGTATATATGATTATGTATGTGTGCGTGCGTAGATTGATAGATAAACAGGAAAACAGAGAGATAGATCCTCATATATATGTGTGTATGTGTAGATACGCGCACTCACACACAGACACACACACACACACTCACACACACACTTACATATAAACGTACTTTAAATAATTCAAAATACTCATATTCATCATATGTGTTTCTTTCTTTCCTTTCTTCCAACAATTCCTTGTTCTTGCAAGTCAGTCGCTTCATTATTCCCCTAATTTATTTTTCTTTAATCATCATCAGCAGCACCACCATTATTACCATAGATCATTTATGTGCTATATAGGTTCTCATTTCTATTTATAAATTTACAGACTTTTTTTACGTTGGAGATAGCGAATCATAACTTCGATTTTGTTCCATAATTAAGTTTGTATGAAGCATAACACTCACATGAAGTGTTATTGCTCTAACAAGTTGAGGTCTCGTAAAATTGAGCCATCTCCCTTTACGTTCGGTGTTGAAGGCAAGTGTTTCTTTAGCTTGCTTCCCAGGTCTCGTGGGGAATATCATGAATACAACGCAGCTGTATAGGTACACCCTCAGATATTTGAAGATATATTGCGTCCTTAATTATTAGTTACTTTACTGGGAGCACAAGGCCACAATGTCTTGTTGCTTTTTAATATGATAGCCAGGAGGAGAAATGGAAAGGACACTCGGCCGTCCTTCTCAGGCTAGTTATATTATGACAGTTGATGTTCAATTTGAATCCTAAAGGTTATTGTATTAAAGAAAAGTGCATGCGCTTGGGGAAATCCCCAAAGATCAGGGAAAGATTTTGATTTTTACGTATGATGTCCGGAAGTTGAGTCACAGTAAAAGTAACGGAAGGATGAAACATACGTAGAATTGCTAGCTGTGTTTGGACAGAGTAAACCAAAAACCATTTCTGAGGAACAAGGGACAGATTATATATGTCAGCTAATGGTTGTAGTGTATTGATGAGTAAAGTAACGACAGCCAGTGCAAAGACTTTCCCAAAGGCAACACTGGCGTCAGAAACTGGAAGTTTATTTGGCTTCTACTTGGAACGAAAACTGTCTCAGAGGGAGAAATCCTCTCACAGCACTCATCGCCTTCCATTTATAGAAAAAATAGGCAGAATGCTTAGTCAAAACAAACCATATAATTTATATATTATTTTATTATTGTAAGTACATATTGCACTTTAAAAAAGAAAGATTCAACAAAAATATTTATAAATACGGATTCTCATAAACGCATTAATATTTGCAAAAACTCCACGGTAACCCTTGTTTATATATATATATATGTAAAATCTAGAGATTGAAGTGTAGGAAGAAAGTTAGCTTCAAGCAATCCTTACTAAGTATATATAAAAAAAATTACTTTAGGGACAATAGTGGTTTATTGAGCCGGAAGGATCTTTCCACTTATGAGGTTCCACTTGCTATGAAGAATATGTAGCCCGGATATTTCCCACTCAATTCCGTAACTCATATATATATATATATATATATATATATATATATATATATATATATATATATATATATATAAACACTACTCTTTAAGAGTTCATTGCCAATTGCAATTCTCCCACGAAGATAAATTTTCGCTCTTTCCTGTTCTGAATGCCCTTCGTTATTTCTTGCTACTCATGAAATATACCTCCTAAGACACAGACACACACACATTGTGTGTGTGTGTGTGTGTGTGTGTGTGTGTGTGTGTGTGTGTGTGTGTGTGTGCATATAAGGCAATAAAAAAGCCAGATCAACATTTAGTTTATATAAAAGTCTTGAGAATTTTCACTTGCTAGAGTGTAATATACATTTAACCATCCATCTATCCAGCCAGCCATCAAACCATTCAATGACCCACCCACCCGATCACTTACCCACACAGTTACATGATAGATACACAAACTTTCACATGCGTATACACTTCCACAATCATGTACGCATGTCCTTAAAAGTAATTGCATATCTTATGCATCACGTTAAAAATATGCAATTTTCTTGAGGCTTTTTAAGGCTTACGTTTCATTTTTATTTTTGAATTAGAAATTTAAGTTATATTTAAGTTAGAAATGCACGTTGCATAAGTCATTGACCTTATCATCATATTCCTTCAATTTGTTTCTTAAACATTATTTTACCATTTTTCAAAGATATTTCACTGAATTTCGTCATTGAATCGCAGCCAGATTGGAGTATTCCTTTCGTGTGTTTTCGCGGATCTCAGTACTTGCTAAGTTAGCGTTTGACGTTGACAGATGCAATCTAAATTTAGTTTTAGTTCCTCTTGCACAATTGGCCTATACATTGAGTAGAAAGACGTCTCCAGTCATTCCAGTTTGGAGCCTGCATCTTTCCAGGCGATGTTAAGTTGCTTTAGGTCTTCTTTGAAGGTGACGCGCCATGTCTTCCTGGATCGTTCTCTCTTCCTTCATCCTGTTGGTGGCACCCATTGTATAACTGTCTTGGCTATTCGTCCTTCTGACAGTCGGAAAACATGAGCCGCAAATTTCCATCTTCTTTTCGCAACAATCTCTTACAGACTGCGTAGAATGGCTCTTCTCAGAACTTTAGAGTTTGTGACTCTAACCACTTGAGTATTCTGCATAGATGCCATAGGTGGAATGCCTTCAACCTTTGAGCGATCTTGGCAGTCATTTTCCAAGTTTCTCTGCTTAGACTACTGTTGGTAGGACAATCTTTTGGTGCAGCAGGTCGTTCATTTCGTTGTTAATCAAAGAATTGGCCCAGATCCCGTTCGTTCCTCTGCAAACTATTACTGCACACCCGATTGGTGAGTTGACATCTGGCGCACTGTCCTCCCTCGTGCACTGTTTTAAAGTGGCATAAACACAGGATCTTGTTTCTATTCAGTTTTCTTTTAAGATTCGCTTTTTGACTTATGCTTCTCCTCCCAAACATCGTCTACTGTCGTATATACGTATATGTATCTGCGAGTTTCTAATATGTGTATGAGTGTTTGTGGTCGTGTATTTTTTATTGTTGTTTAGTACCGAGTCGAACTGACCCATGATCAAATATATTCCAGCCATGGCCATCAAGTCGATTATTCCGAAATTTCCAATGTAAACATTCTATCAAATTCGTACGAGGGTACAAATTTAGACAAATTTGGTTGGTGTTTCTAGATAGTCGACATTCAGGCGTATTCGTTAGCTCGTGTGTGTGTGTGTGTGTGTGTGTGTGTGTGTGTGTGTGTGTGTGTGAGAGAGAGAGAGAGAGAGAGAGAATGCATATTTCAGTGTGTTTTTGGGTGTGAATACTAATAAGTGTATATAAACAGCTGCCCTTTTAGACATACATTCATGTATATTTTACAGAGCTGTATGTTCGTATGCATACATACTGTTACAGAGTTAATACTCCTACACAATACATTCACACTCTACACACCCACACACACACCACTCATATATACATGCATATATTGTGTAATTAAAACTTACTAAGCATTTCCTCAAATTCCTGTGATTAAGCAATATAGCCCTCCATCCTTTACGTCTTTCCTTCACCCTTTCTCATATATATATATATATATATATGTAGGGGGGGAGTCATTGTGTTTGTATACATATACTCATATACATGCATAAATGCGTATAAAATATGTGTATACAAATATGCATTTTTACACAGAGGCAGCGTATACAGCATAGTGCGGAAGGCAGTGCTTACTGATTCATTGTGAGAGAACGTCGAGTTTTGAAAAGATGGGAATGGTGATGATGATGATGACAACAGCGGTGGTGGTGGTGGTGGTGGTGGTGGTGGTGGTGACGATGATGACGATGATGGTGATATTGATAGTAGGTGCCTTCGGTGCTGCTGCTGATGGTGGTGGTGGCGGCGGTGATAACGATGAAAATAGTGCTTCTGAAGGTAGTGATGATGATGATGAGGAAGAACATGGTAACAGTGCTGACGATGGACTGTTGGGGGTGGTGACGGTGATTTCGTCCAGCGCCAGATAGTTTTACTACAGATAGTTTGAGCGATAAGAAAACCTCTGACCTGCTAGAAATAGTAACTAAATTTTCTTAATCCTACAGTACTGTCGTAAAAAGAGAAGGATACATTGGATAATGTATTGCGTAGATGTTTGGAAAAGAAACCATGCTTATTGGTTTGAGTTGAAACGTCTTTAGTCACATGTCAGCTTTATCCAGACTGACCTGAGGTCAAACAATAACTGACATATTCGCATAATTCGCATGCTTGAAGGAAAATGTAATCTTTGCTATCAAAAATGCTGGACATGTTTCGGTCTTATTTGGACCTCATCAGGGAATTTTATTTTGCTTCTACTGATTTTATCGATGCGTATTTATCGAAATGGTAGGTTATGCTTTTTGAAATTACATGAGTTTTTGCAAAAGCAGACACGAATACAAACATCACCTCTACATGTGTACTTGTGTTTGTGTGTGTGTGTGT
>NC_068986.1:92171139-92171781 GCF_001194135.2 Octopus bimaculoides | reverse complement strand
GTGGGAGAGAAAGGAACGAGTACCTAATAGAACTGATTAAAGTTACGATAAAGATATATGTAATAATGAGGGAGGCGTAGGTAGCGAAGGAAATGCTGTGACAGGGCTCAAACGAACGATAGATATAAAGAGTGTTAAGGGGGGGGGGAAGCTCACGAAACCATAGAAAATACTGGAATCAATAACCGACGTTTTACAAGAAGTCAGGAGGCCTCCAGAAAACCACCAGCATCACGAGCACCGGGCTGAATGAAGGCGGGGGAGGGGGGGAACAGCATCTCTTGGTCTTCATTTTCCGACAGTTATACGAGATGGTGCACATGTGGAGATGGCTGGTTTACTTTGACGATTGTAAGGATGAAGTCACTTGACTTAAATATATTTTAAAGTGTCGTTTGGCATTCGAGATGTTTCGACTACTGTTTCAACATAGCTGCCACCATCCCTCCCTGCCTCTCTCTCTTTCTCTCTCTTCCTCTCTCTCTCTTTCTCTCTCTCTCTCTCTCTCTGTCTCTCTCTCTCCCCCTCTCTCTCTCCATATTGCTCTCTTTCTCTCAATATATAATTTACTCGGTAACAAGACATGCCTATTCCACTGAGTGGCTTATAATTAGTCTTAGCACGAGGTAAGATAACTGTTAG
>NC_068986.1:92167369-92171129 GCF_001194135.2 Octopus bimaculoides | reverse complement strand
GTTCCAAAATCTACCGCGATAGGTGAGAATCCGCGAAGTAGAAACAGTATATTTTAAAAATTATTTTTGTAATTTGTATATGTTCATTCCATGCAAAATAAATGCAAAACAACACCACGGAGGAATCGATGTAAGCTTAAATAATAAACCGCGATAGGTGAACCAAGATATGGCAAGGGATCACTGTCGAGAAAAGAGAAATATTGTGTATGTTGGTGCAACATCTTTACTATTTGATTTAAAATTCGAACTTCCAATCAGGCCTTAACTTAATCTAGACGAGATTGTCTCCCCGACGATAGCTGATCACCACTCACGTTCTAAAGAATGATCTCTGTTCTTCAGTTTTCACAATTTGCTGGTCATGTGACTCCGCCACTCATGTACTTCCGTCCAACTCGTCTCCCTTCCCCTCAACACCCTTGTCGTGTTCAACCCTCTTCCCAGGTTCTACACTAAATAGTACTTCCGTTCCTTTCTCCCCAGAACCTCGTCCCTTCAGGATCTCCTCACTGATCATATTTTTCCTGCTTGTGTCTGTCTACTCGCCACTGTTTAAACGGAACATCAGCAATGTCGACAGCATCACCGGTTTCAGTGGTTCTACTTACAGACCATGGGTACTGCTCTTTCCTCTAGACCCAAGCAAGAAAAAAAAATTAGGTATAGCGAGCCAGTATAACCCTCTCTTTTCCTTTCACCCATCCATCTTTTCCACCCACAATTCCACTATTCTTGGGAGGCTCCGGCGTATTTTCCATAGGGTCCAACAGAAACCAATTGCCATTCCACTTTACGGTAGATATCCAGGCGTGGCCAACTGACACTATGAATATTATCCAACCAACTTGCTCTTGGTACGCCCTTGGGTTTCGTTCCAGTTGGTTGTTTCCTTATTTCGTATTTACATAGAAATCATTATAACTCTGGTAAAAAGCAAAATGTATGATGATAAGTTAACGTAAATTGTATGACTGAAGCCAGTAAGTGAGGGTTAATCAATAAAATTTAGTTGATAGATTGTCTCTGATTTATAGAACTGACTTTATATCCGATCAAATCTGTGCGTTCGTAGTTGATTTCAGACAAAAAAGCGCTTTTGAAAAAGAGATGTCGCACGCTGTTGCTATTGTTGATATTGTTGTTGTTCTTGTTTAGCACAAGCTCACTTGTAATCAGACTTTTAATCAAAGCGATTCCGACCACGACAATCCCATTTATTTTCGAACTTTGTGTATCTTGGACTGCATTATCTGATGTGTACTTTAGTCTTTTAAGACGGCACAGAATGACTTGAAGCATATTTGAGCTTGTTTCTTGCCTGTCTAGTGACCACGTAGAAGCACCTTCGCTCACTCGTGCGTACATACACGCACACACATACATACATACACGCTTACATACATACACATACATACATTCTCACACACATAATACATACATACATACAGGTACACGCATTCACAAACATGCAAATATATCAATATGCACAGCAAAATGTAAGTGGTGTAATGTATGGAAGTATACATTCCACATACACACGCGCACGCGCGCACAATTTGGAGGGTGTAATGTGAGTGGGTACATGGATTTACAATATTTAGTAGAAGCTTTTTATGAAACTTGACCGCCACTCAATCTGGATTCCTAGTTAGGAAAGTTTATCTCGTGTCACTAGTGCATCCGCAGAAGTGTGTGTGTGTGTGTGTGCAATATTTTCATTAGTACTAGACTTATTTGCAAAGACGATTTTTTTTTACTAAGAAATTGGATGATGTAAGACTTCTAGACTAACACACATACACACACATACATTCCAGATGTGTATATATTGTGTGTGTGTGTGTGTGTGTGTGTGTGTGTGTGTGTGTGTGTGTGTGTGTGTGTGTGTGTGTGTGTGTGTGTGTAGACTCTCCTGGAGCCTTAGGCAGTTATTTAATTGTCGCTTTTTAAAAAGCTCCCTCGATTGTCAACGTAGAGTAACGTTTCCAATGTTCTTTTTGCTCAGAATAGAAGCAGAACCTTGCCTCAGATAGAGCATTCAAATTATCGTGTATAAGCGATAGAAAATCCCAACACTGGGAGAGACAAACGCTAACAACCCTCCCCCCCCCAAATAAATAAATAAGCAAATGTTATAGGTTATATATAAACTTGAGTCATCAATTATACACAATTCACTAATTAAAAAACCGTTACAAGCTGCGATTTCGATTTTTACCTTCATTACCATAACGATCCAATAGTTGTTTGCAAACTCCAAAATGATTTTGCCACGCAGTTCTGTTGTGGGTGGTTTTATCAACAGAACTACATTTAATTTTTGTATTATTTTTCACTTTATCTATACTCAGCCGTCTATTCACTGGAATCATGTCACGTACTCCATCTGGGTTGTAATCAGCAGAAGATTTGGTCCTGATTCCGTGTCTGGCTCATTTGTGATTTGTAACAGTTATGTCGCCGTTTTCTTGACTGTTTCAGTACATCAGTGTTATGTCTCAAGCTACTGCTATCTAGCACCTTCGGATGATCTCTGCTCAACCGCTACTCGACTGCTACTCAACAGCAGCGTCGATACAACAATTAGTTAGCCGTCCATAAAGGCAAAACATTGTTTCTATACTGTGCTGAAAGCTTTCGAAGGATTTCATTTGTTGGTACATTTCCCACCCGTAGAAAACGGATCGGTGGACGCGTTTTCCTTTTCCTTTTCCTATTTTTTTTCACAAACTGAATGTTGGGATGTTGGATGGCCATACATAATTTAATAATGAGGTCTCACTAGATGTTGTTTAAAGCTCAGATTTACACTGAAGTGAACAGACGAACACCATGTCTAGTAATGAGTGCAACAAAATTTCTCATCAACAGGAAAAATAAATTGCATTTTGGACAACCTCTGACACATCTAAGCGTATGCGCATGTGTGTATATTTCCTGCACACACACACACACACACACACCTTTTTCTATCTCTGTCTGTCTACTTATCTATGTTGTCTGTATGAATCAATTTTGTATCTTTATTTTCAGATGGATGGATGGATGGATGGATGGTTGGAAATATTTACTCCCAATGTTAGAAAGACAGAGCTTGTTTTATTCAGATATACATACGTATAAAAATTTAGCGCATTCTCAGTCCTTTCTTATTAGTTTTTCTATATAGCATACATTTTTTTGTGTGAATTTCAAGTGTATTTACTAGATATCATAACTTTTCCCTCAGAACACCTAATATATATATGTTAACATAAACGGGAGATAAGACACATTTTTACGCATAAATCTAAATCATATCTCTTGACCTCAGCTTAGTTTCAACACATATGATATCCAGATATGTTAGTCGTTATGTAACCCCAAATCAAAATAACATTCCAGCTCAGACGATCCGGTCACTCTATTTTTTTTTTCTATGCAAAAGGTAATTAGGACAATATTTTCTAAATGTCATTTTCAACATTTTATGGATATTTGGCTGCTTTGGAGGCAAACCAAGCAAAAAGAATGAAAAAGAAACTATCTATCTAACAATATATATATGAGAGAGAGAGACGCAGGCATGGCAGTGATAAAACGTTTGCTTCTCAAACACATGGTTCCGGGTTCAGTTCCATTGTGTGGCACCTTGGGCAAGTGTCTTCTACTATAGCTTCGGTCCAACCAAATTTTTGTTAGTGGATTTGTGAGACGGAGAATGAAAGAAGCTTGTCATTTGCGCGCGCACGTGTGTGTGTGTGTGTGTGTGTGTGTG
>NC_068986.1:92166155-92167062 GCF_001194135.2 Octopus bimaculoides | reverse complement strand
ATATATATATATATATATATAGATATAGATATATATATACATACATACATATGTGTGTGGGTGTGGGTGTGTGCGTATGTATAGCCGGTGGTCATTCATGAGTGAGTATGATTTGGCATCATACACCGCACTTTCGCTGTTTTAGACCCCTGTGTAGTCTTGTGTGGGCTACATAGATACCCTCTCTGCTCCCTCACACAGGACATCTAGGATGTGAGAGGTGAAGGGGAACAGAGCTGCACTAGTACCCGGTTGGTACCCATTGCAGCCGAGTGGACTGGAGCAGCTGTGCAGATGGTTAAAACCTGTGATTCGTTATTGTTTAATCCTTGGTATTTTCTTGTTTGGCAGATTTATGATTAATAGCATTCTCGTCTTTTTAAAAAACTTGTAGGAATAAATGTTTTGAGGGAGATTTAGCTGTTGTTCCTAGTTGGCCAAGTAATCGTGTAGAACGGCGTTTCTCAACCGGGATTCCCCAGAACCCTAGGGTTCTGCAAAAGGTTCCTAAGGTTTCCACGAGTGAGACATATTAATTTCATGATCGCAATATTACTGTACATACACAACATATTATTGGTTATTGTAATATTGTAATAGTCTTATCTAACCTATTATGTTATCAAAAAATATAACAACCATTGGGGATATATTTAGTGATGTCTGTAATTTATGGGCACCCTATGCTTTTATTTGTTTCAGTCATATGACTGCGGCCATGCTGGAGCACCGCCTTTAGTCGAACAAATCGCCCCCTAGACTTATTCTTTGTAAGCCTAGTATTCTGTCGGCCTCTTTTGCCGAACTGCTAAGTTACGGGGACGTAAACATGTCACCATCGATGGGGGAGGACAAACACAGACACACACGCGCGCACACACACACACACACACACACACACACACAC
>NC_068986.1:92164744-92165768 GCF_001194135.2 Octopus bimaculoides | reverse complement strand
ACATACATATATAGGGAGAATTCACAAAAAAACAAAAGACGAAGACAGGTGTTGTAGACAACAAACAGATGTATTAGTTTAACGCTCAGGAAGTGAAAAAGTCTTTAACGTTTCGAGTCTGCGCTCTTCCACAGAAAGGAACACAGAAAGAAACAAGGAGGTGTGTATATATGTATGTATATATTTGTGCAGAAGTTCTTTGAGACATGTAATTTATTTTAAGGGTTACGCATGGGTAAAAAGGCTGAGAAACACTGGTGTAGAGACGCCATTGTTGCCTTGTCTATCCATGGTCGATAATGTTTCGCTGCGAGCTGATGACATCATCATTATCATCATCACCACCACTGCCATCACCATCATCACTTCTATCAGCATCACTACCACCACTAGCATCATTATCATTTCCACCACCACCACCACTCGCCATCAACATCATCTTCATCATCATCATCACTAGCAGCAGTACTTTAGCGCTCACTATTTTTGTAAAGGAAATATTACCTTTCTTCGGGAGAAGTGTGTTTGAATGCTGGATATTAGGAAGTTTGAATCAGCAATTCACTGTTGGGAGCACATCACTTACCATGCTGCAATAACCAGTGAGACAAGAAGCTGTATGAAGGAAGACCTTGTGCGGCCTGGATATGGGATAGAAAATATATGCCCTAATACAGATGTGTAACTGTATGCGAGTTTTGTGTGTGTGTGTGTGTGTGTGTGTGTGTGTGTGTGTGTGTGTGTTGCGTAATGTATGTGGGTCGGTAACCAGATATCGCCAGGTACCTGATATAAATAATGATGAGGGTGGTGACGATAGTGATGGAACTTATTGCGACAGAAAGACGCGAAATTTGGAACAACAATAATAACAACAACAACAATAATGACACCAATAAGAGCTTACCAGCCCAAGGTATGTAATTGTTTTTGAAAAGAAGTATTCGGTGAGAGATGTGACACTTCTATTATTTCATTCTTCCACCCGATCTCCTATCGTTACTCCCACACCAACCCTTATGTC
>NC_068986.1:92162535-92164311 GCF_001194135.2 Octopus bimaculoides | reverse complement strand
TATATATATATATATATATATATATATATTCTGTTTTATTTGACACGTGGAAAATACTTTTATTATGCAGACGGATTCTGTTTTAGTTTTTCGTAACAATCTGTTTGTTGTCTATAGTTGGCACAAGGAGTGGTGGTGGTGATGGTGGTGGTAGTGGTGTTAGGATAGTGACAGCGGTTATAATGTGGTAGTGGTGGTGCTGCTGGTGGTCGCTGTGGTAGAATAAAGGTAGTTCTTGTTTGGCTCCTCGTCTGTCCTAACTGAGCAGAGTGCTCAAGAGTATTCCAGCAATATCTATCCCGTTTGATTAGAAGTATGCGTGGAACTACCATATCTAAAGCAGTATTTCCCAACCTATTTTCTCCTAGGCCCTACTATAACTTTCCAGAAAAATGTATGCCCCACCAGTGGTTAAAAAAACAACAACAACAACTTTATTTTAAATATTTCTTAATTATATACTTTCTTTAAATGTCTACACTATAACGTTAGAATAGCGTTGTACAATAGCAAACAGTCTTCACACAGTATGCTTGACTGGTGGTGGGGGGATTGGTTTGGCTAGGCTGAATATAGGTGTAGTATTTTTGCTGTGAGAAAGAGATTTTTACAATTCCATGTCTCACTAAAAAAAAAGAGAAGGAAAAAGTTAGGATCCCATGCCGCACCACAATTTTCCC
This sequence comes from Octopus bimaculoides, assembly GCF_001194135.2. Taxonomy (NCBI): domain Eukaryota; kingdom Metazoa; phylum Mollusca; class Cephalopoda; order Octopoda; family Octopodidae; genus Octopus; species Octopus bimaculoides. The sequence goes on along the minus strand of NC_068986.1, from coordinate 92,163,631 downwards.
AAAGCTCATCGGTGATATGTGTGCCCAGCGCTGGGAATTACTGAGAGTCGTTTCCTTATTTTAGACAGCACAGTGTGATTTGAAGCAGCTCTAGCTGCTATTTTTAGTTAGTTGGACAACCTTGTAGAGGCTCCCTTATTTAGTTTGTAGAATAGGGGTGATGGTGGGACGTACTGAGGAAGTAGTAGTAATAGTTGCTGATGCTGATAGTCGGTTTGTGGTGGTAGAGCAGTGGTAGCTGTCTCTGGCTCCAAGAAGTTTCAGCCATCAAAAGTCAATGAAAACTATGACTCGGGATTTCAACAAAGGTTGTAATTACGTTGGAATACAAAGAAACGGTGGCAACACCAACCTTTAGTACACATTCCATGCAGCTGAAACTACAGAAAGAATGATATTTCATTGTTGTTGATGTGCGTAATATCCCAATTACCGCAAGACTATCTGGCCCTTAGTTGGAGGCCTATCAACGCAATCTTACTCGCAAGATACAAGTGCTCAACAAATGCAAGTGAGAAAAGGCTACGCGCGCATCAGGATCGCTCTCTCGTTCTCAAACATTATACTCAGTCACAAGATAAGTCAAGACCATTGTGATTGTACAAGAATGCAGATGTTTCTCATAATGGCTGAAGAGATCTCTTGTCTTGCAGTACAACCTAACATGGTGTGTGTTCAGGCCATATAACATTGTGCCAGATGTTTGCCTTGTACCATGGCGTCTGGCCCAGCATGACAACGTTTCCACTTGCACCAATTGTCCTCACTGTCTTGTTACAGCTAGCTTCGAAACTGTGGACATGGATATTACTTATTTCTTCAACATTCCATTTGAATGAAATCAGAACATGTCACTAAATATGCAACCATATTTAATAAGCCTTGCACACATTTTTGCATGGTCATTGACATCTCTTGTGCTCATTTACCTTTTGACAGGTCTTGTTTTTCATCCTGCAGGGTATCCAAATCACCTTCTTTACTAAGCAAGCTCAGTGGGGTTGCGAATTTAGTCGCTGGCGACCTGCACATACAACAGATTGCATTGGGTTGCGTGTTGTTACTAATAGCGCTCTCAAGCGGACTGACTCTGTGT
>NC_068986.1:92161435-92162237 GCF_001194135.2 Octopus bimaculoides | reverse complement strand
ACACACATGCACACACACACACACACACACATGCACACACATAAAAATAACAGCCGTCAAGCGATGCGTGTATCATACTATCTTAGATCTAACCTATAACTTGATGTGTGTGTCTGCATGTTTACGTATATACGTATGCCTGTGTAGATGTACCATTATATGTATGTGTGTACGTATGTATGTATGTATGTATGTATGTATGTTATAAATATGTAAGTATATGTAAGTACATATATGTGTGTTTGAGCGCTCGCGTGGTGTATGTTGTTCGGACAAAAACAAAACATAGGATGTGTTTTGATGTTTTACAAGTATTGGATAATAGGGCTAAGAATGAAAGACTGGGAAAGATGTAAAAGCAAAGAGACAAGGGAACGAGTGAGGGAGGCAGTGCGAGGAGGAGAGGGCTAGACACCTGTCCACAGAGCAACGTTGATATTTTAATTATTTAATGTTAACTTGTCAATTAATTACCGAACCGCAGTAGCCAAACAGGATTGTGTGTGCGCGTGCATGCATGTGTGTGTGTGTTTGTGTGTGTGTGTGTGTGTGTGAGTGAGTGCGGCTTAGTGGCTAGTGCTTTCAGCACGTGATCATTAGGCCATGTGTTCAATTCCGGGCAGCGCGTGTGTGGAACGTATACTGCGCCGTAGAGAAGTTACTTTTCTACACTTTTACACCTCCCTTCTATCTCACACTAACAGGAAAACACCCCCACCCCCACCCACACACACACACATTTATATATGTATGTATATACTTCTAATATAGGGTAAAACTTTTCAAAATAATTTCATCAAGT
>NC_068986.1:92159533-92160372 GCF_001194135.2 Octopus bimaculoides | reverse complement strand
ATATATATATATATAAGCGAGAATATGAAAACGCGTTCCCAAGTGGTTAAGGCGTTGCGTTCGCGACAGCAGCACCCTATTCCCAAACCGGCTGAACGTTGTGTTCTTGAGCAAAACACTTCACTTCACGTTGCTGTAGTCCACTGAGCTCTAAAATGGGCAACCTTGTGAGGGATTGGTCTACGAGGGTGAGACGTTGACTCAAGAAAATCCCCCAGACGGATGTCTCGCGAGCCACATTTTGTATCCAGCAATCGAAAAGATGAATGGTACAACCCATAATGGGAATCCCGAATAGATGGAACTGGTTGTTAAACCATGTCGAAAGATAATAATGAGGTTCATGGATGTCGATGTATTTAAGTATTTATGATTATGTATAAATGTTGCTCGTATATAAATACTTATGTATACATACTTATGTATACAATCTGTCTCCTGCTTTCACACCGACATTTGACATTCAAGTGTCTTTAACACTTGTGATGCAAGCTGTTGGGCAATTGAAAGAATGTGAGCTGAATATGACATCCACACTTCCTGTAAGTCAAAAAATCCCACCCACTCCAAAGAGCTATAACAGCTGCCCTTCCTTCTCTCCGTCTCGCAGAAGCAATATTTTGTTTATTACGTGCACATATGAGTATGTACGTATCCGTGGTGCGCGCATATATATATATATATATATATATATATATATTTCGTTTTTGGATTTGGCTTGCAAGATTCCTTATGTGAGTTTGTGTGTTGAAGCATTTTCTGTTGTGTCTGGGGAGAGTCATTCTCTTTTGGTGCCTTATAGTTTAACTCACTCACCGGTAAAATTTACACTTGTTTCT
>NC_068986.1:92157721-92158862 GCF_001194135.2 Octopus bimaculoides | reverse complement strand
GTATGTATGTATGTATGTATGTATAATCGGTATGATGAAGGATATTGTGTAAGAGACACACGGAGACAGACAGTTCGAATGGCAGAGATACAAACTGAGAGAAAGAAATGCGTACATACGAAAATAGCAGAAATAGAGATAATGAAATAGTACGCTCCCTCTAAGATTTATATATACGTATGTATGTATTATGTGTGTGGGCGCGTGCGCGCGGATGCATGCATGTGTATGTGTGTGTGTATATATATGCGGATGCATGTGAGTGGGTATTTATATATGAGGACGCATGCGTGTGTGTGTGTGTATGTGTGTGTGTACGTACACCATACCAACCGCTACCTCCACATTCACCATCATTTGCACCATTACACCAACTACAATAATAGCTAAAATAATTTTTCTTCTTGAAATCAGACATAATTCATATGACCTGATCTAAAATCATTGATTAGTTTTTTTTTTCTCCTATAATATCTCGTTCGTTAGATGTGATTCTAAACCAAAACAAAACACAAAAAAGCTTTGTAGGTGAAGCAAAAATAATTACCTTTTCTCTTATCCACCCGACAAAACCGGTGATTAACGAACGACATGCTAATTAGGTATGAAGCCCATCCCCAAAGTCTTTTATGAGATAGAAATGAATGGAATGGTGGTATGGGACCATAATATGGTGTAGAGTTTAGGAGCAGTGTGGTGTATGATAGAGATGGATTCCTTATGAGGTGAAAGGTTAAAATAAAACGCTACAAATCTCTATTTTAGTCTGGTGTGAAATTTGGTCTTGAGTTCAATTCCACTGCTCAGCACATTTGGTGTCTTCTACTCTTAGCCCCGGGCCGATCATAGCATTGTGAATGAATTTGGTAGACAGAAACTAAAAGAAGCCTGTTGTGTGTGTGTGTGTGTGTGTGTCATACTTAAAGCATACACATCCTTGAAAGCCTGATAAACTGCGTTATTTGTCCTGAGAAAGCATCTCCTTACCATGCACGGACAAGATGCCGAATGCACTTTCGCCGAAGGACAAGAAGCTGAAGCCAAGAAGCCGAACGGAGACAATAATGAAGAACAAAACGTTCCTACCTACATAGTGTAATAATCATTTTAATCTGTCAAATGGTCATATTGTAGGAATAAA
>NC_068986.1:92147477-92157264 GCF_001194135.2 Octopus bimaculoides | reverse complement strand
ATATATATATATATATATATATATAACCGCCCGGAAGTCGTATTTTCGTGTGCGTATATAACGTTATAAACTGTTGTGGTCACAAGTTATTTAAGTAACAAATATTGTACAGGATCCTAAAAAACTGGTGGTTGCCTGAATTAGCAAAAATTATACAATGAAGTTTGTTAGTTTAGTTATTTATTACTTATTTCATAATTTTAAACGCCAGATGTAGCAGGAAAGACATGACGGGTTTATAAGCGGTATCTAGTACCCCTTATATGTTAGAAGAAAAGAGCAAAAGAAAAAAAGAGAAAGAAATGGGGTGAGGCGAGACCAAAAATAATATTTCTGATGTTAAACCATTGTGTAGCCATCTTGAAGTGGAAGAATTTATTTATGGTTGGTAAATCCTTGAGAATGAATTGTATCTCCAACGTTGGCAACCATTTGAAGGCTAATTTCAAAATGTTTTGGGTTTCTTTTTCTCTGATAATTTCTGCATTGATAGTTTGTATAAAAAATGTAAAGAGGACTCTGACATTTTGGACTACCGCTTGACTCGACCGAAAGAGAGACAAAGGAAGAGGGCGCTTATGTTGTAAGATATTTCATACGCTTTAACCCTTTGCTGATCCTATGCATTTTTCATAAATCTGTCCTAAACGTCCATACTTATTTTCAGATATTTAGTCAGCCATTGTTTCATACGTCCCGAGTAATATAAAATTTTCCTTTCATAAATCTCAAGTTACTCTGGTGATTGAAAAAATTGGGAATGTGTATCATGATACTAGGGAAATATGTCCCGTGTATCACGTGATACAGGCAAAGGGTTAAAGTAAAATGTCTAAATTTTGACCAAAATTCGGCACAAGAAAAACAACAAATCGTTTAAATGAGGACAAACAACAACAATAACAACAAAAATATGAAGTCTTCAATGAATGGTAGATGGCAGCATCTACACTCGAGAACGAACCACATAGCAGTGATAAAACCAGACACCAAGGCGACAAAATAAGATTCCACAGAAGAAAAAAAAATTAAGAACGAAGAAAGAATTGCCAAAACCCAAAACAACAACCAGTAAAATGGGTAGATGGGTAAGGCTGAGAGTCCTTCCTACCCTCCGCTACCAAAACCATTAGTGAATCACAGCTAGACACGTCGACATTACATTAAAGGGATAGAGTGTAAGAAAATATGGAAAAGTGTGAGAAAACGGTTGGATGGACGAGAAAGTAACGTTTGTTGTTGTTATTATTGTAGCCCTAAGTCGGCCCCAAATCGGGAATAGTTGTAATCAAAAACATTCCAGATATGACCAACTAGTCCGCATTTCTTTTTTTTTTTTTTCGTTTTTTTTTTCGGGAACCCTGAACCTCAGGCTAAAGTATACAACTTGTCCTTTTGTAAGGTGGCTAGGGCAAGGTTTCAAGGAGATCTGGTCGCTATTTCTAATAGGCGGAGTAGCAATGTAGTTCAGTTTATGACAAAACTTAAATATTTCCTCCACCTACACCAGCCTCGCCTGGTTTTATTTGATTCTGGAAATAAATTATAATCACCATTGCTTTAAAAAAATATGTTCTGAAGAATTGTTGCATCCGAGCCGTCCAGGAGATGGTCTAAGCAGGGCTTAATACTAATACGTAAAAAAATATTTACAAAATCTATTTGTTTTAAAAAGTGTCAGTAAAAGTTTCTTAACGTATGGCTTTCTTGAGAAATGGCATCAGTACCAAATTCCAGCTAACTTGGCGCAAAACTGTGATTTGGAACATACTGGCTGCAACTCGAATTCAGGTTATGCCATCGTTTGATGGTTGTCTTAACTATGAGCGTCAGAGACGTGACTATTCAGTCCTGCTGGAGAGCTACATTCTTTTGCACAGATGTGGAAACGATAAGTGCCTCTTGCAGCTGGTATTCAGAGAACTTACTTCCACCCGCTCTGACGGGTTGTTGGTTTCTTGATCTATGATGTGTTTGTTGTTTATAGTAATATTAAGGCGGCGAGCTGGCAGAAGCGTTAGCACGCCGGACAAAATGCTTAACGCTATGTCATCCATCTTAATATTCTCAGTTCAAATTCCACCGAAGTCGACTTTTCCTTTTATCTTTTTGGGGGTCGAGGAAATAAGTACCAGTTGAGCACTGGATCAATGTAATCGACTAGACTCCTCACCCAAAATTTCAGGACTTGTGCCTATAATAGAATGGATAATAGTATACCATACATTGAATCCGTCATAAGGATTCTTATTTGAGGGTGTATAGTTTAGAGAGATTTTGTTGCACGTGTATATATATATATATATATATATATATATATATATATATATATATATGAGATAGAGAGAGATGGCCGGTTTATGAGGTTACCCGGGGTTTCACATCCACACAGCGCTTAGCTTTACAGCGATTCTTCTTACCCTAAACACGTTGGCCTATGGCCTCTCTAGACAAGCCATTTACTAGAGAGGCCTTAGGCCAACGGGTTTAGGGTCTGAAGAAACGCTGTAAAGTTAAGCACTTTATGGACGTGAAACCCCAGGTAACCCCATAAACCAGCAATATCTATCTTTATCTATATACTCTATTGCTCTATAACTTAGAGTGTGCTTCTTTTTCGGATTTATGATTTACTGATGATACACACACACACACACACACACACACACACACACACATACACGCACACGAAAGAGAGCGTTTGTGTATATACATATATGTATATGTGTCAGTTTAGGTTTGCACCGGTCTAAAACTGGTATTGTTTATGCTGTCCCTTTTGGGTTCCGTAACGTGCGCATTTCAACAAATAGGGTTCGATGGAATATGTACCGGACTGAAATAAGTACTGAGATCAATATGATCGCCTAAACCTTTGACGGCAATTTCACTGGGATCTTTTCCTTTTTTTCTGGTCTTTTGTTTGGTTAAAATAATTTGTTGCTGATGCCTGACCATTTTTTTTCCCGTGAAACGGAAAACGCTTTATTTATTCATACTACTCTGCCAGATTTTCCTTCCATCCCCTTTCGTCTTAACCAGCTTTTTTCCTTTGCTCATACTTCACACCGCCTCTCACATCAACCAGCTTTCTCTCAGCTCTATAACTCATGCAGCCTATACCTCAATCTCTACGTATCGAGAGAAAAAAAAACACCATATATACGAGTGGAAGAGAGAGAGAGAGAGAGCGCGAGAGAAAGAGAGAGAGAGAGAGAGAGAGAGAGAGAGAGAGAGAAAGAAAAAGAGAGAGAGAATATGAGGGAAGCGTTGAGAGAGGGAAAGAAAGCACAAATAATGGGAAACAAGTTTTGAGCGGAAAGAAAAGTGAAATGGTGAGAAAGGTTAAGAGAGCGGTGGAATGAAGTAAAAAGAATAAGAGATGGTTATAACGAAGAAACGAAATAGAAAGTGTGTGTGTGAGAGAGAGAGAGAGGGAGAGAGGGGAGAGAAAGAGTGTTACCTTTTGGTATTAAAACAGCCGGTGTTAAGTTTACTTAGTCGCTGGTTAAAGAATGTTAGTATCAAATTGAACAATAAAGGACAGCTGCAGAAATAATTCCCACGTGTGTGTGTGTGTGTGTGTTCTGCGAATATGTGTATGAAATATAAATTTTGATATTTTAATAAATTTACATGATCGTGGTTTAGTAAATAAATATGAATTTGATAAATAATGCATACATACGCACACAGCGAAAGGTTGATGGTGACTTGGAATTTCGGCAGAGAAAACTGGGTCATAATTTCGTTGTGTGATTGTGTGTATATATGTCCCTAAATAAATATTTTATAAATCGACGCTGGAAGGATAAAATGTAAAGTTTAGTTCGGCAGGGTTTGAACTCAGAACAAAAGTTATGGAATATTTCGTCCATCTCTTTGACGACTCCGCCAATTCACCGTCTGTTAAAGAAGTCATTTAGCCGAGGAGCCGCACCGTGGGATGGAGGTCAAAAGAATTTGGTTGCGAGGTATATCTCTTAACCTTTCGGCTATGTGTTCACTATTATAAGCAATGACAGGTACCGCACACAATTTTACTACATCAATAACAAAGACCCTCCTACTTTCTTGTACACAGCAAATAGACATCTTGTAAGTAGGGCAATAAAATAGCAATACCAAAAAGGTCACTATCTCATCTGTTGACCGGAAGTTAAGAGTTCAACTGTGAATCCTGACTGCCACTTGACTCTTTTTCAATGACAGAAGCAAACCACATGAATACTGGGTACACTTTAAGCGATTGAGATTGGTCTTCGTTAAATAAATAAATTTGAACTTTCGTTGAATACTGAGTCGGTGACATGAGGAGGAGAAAGCAAAAAAAAAAAAAAACGACGAAAGAAGATAAAGAAAGGAATAAAATAAAATGTATGAGAAGATAGGGATAAGGAGACTAGAGAAGACGGTGAGAATAAAATGAAAATGGCTGACATGATCGTGATGATAGTAATGATGATTACAAAATACGATAAGAAAACAGAAAGCAAAAATGTGAGACTAGACATTTCAAATCTACGGTATTCTAAGTAGCTAAATGACATTATCAAGTCAAAACTCACTTCTTGTTTGTTCATCTCTATAGGTGTTTCTTCTATCTACCTCTCCAGTTCTAAGGCCGTTCTTACATTCTACCCGTTTAATACTATCACGGTCGGCAGCGGTATTCAAGGTAAAGACCGAGTAAACATAGAGAAGAGAAAGATGGTCGCATCAGGATTTCTCTAAGACTGGAAAATTCTAAGGATCCAAGAGTTGACCACATCGATTTCACTGCTGATGTGTGCACTTCGATTTGCTGTTGACAGTTACACTAATTTATTGGACGCTACGACAAGCTCTCCTAAATGGCAAAAATAATTCAGTTAAGTACCTTCTCTTTACCAAAGCAGACGAGCGCATATTTTGCCATGTTATTCCTCGTGGAATTGTCACGCCTAAATCGGAGAGGAGTTCTGTTCGGCCACCTATTCCGTTGATAAGTTTCTTGAGCTTAGAGTTATCTGCAAAGATATTTATCTCACTGTTTCATAAAATTTACAATGTCATTAATGCAAATAATTAAGAGGAGAGGGTCAAGCACGGAACCATAGGAAACACCACTATAGACTTTTGCTGATATCGACGATACTCTCTCGATCACATGTTGGGTTTTGTCTTCCTGGAAACGTACAGTTTTTTTTTTTCTTTCTAATAGATTGTTACGGTCACCTCAGGCGAAAACTTTACTGAAATCAAAATATGACATCTGCATTGAAAGCCTTCACTCAAAGCCTTTAAAATGCCACTGCAAAGCCTTTAAAGTGCTACCGCAAAAACTACACTGGTTGGAACCAAGGATCTCTCTCTCTCTTTCTCTCTCTCTCTTTCTCTCTCTCTCTCTCTCCTTCCCTCTATCTATCTATCTATCTATTTGCGTATTGCTTTGGTGTGGGGAACGAAACGTGCCCATGATTTTTGCAGGCTCTTCGAGACCAGTGAAATCGATAGGTAGCAAAAACCTATAGGTCACTCCTAGGCTTTCAGCCACATAACAACGTGACATAGGTTAGTTGGTAGAGTTGACCTAGTGGCTAAACGACAAAAGTAAATACTTTAAAACACTTTTATATATAATCTGTGCTAATTAGTAAAAATCTTATGGGCCCTGTCAAGTTTGAAGCAAGATTCTTATCCTCGCCAACATTAGACGTTTCTGAGAGTCGTTTGTTTTTGCATATGTCCTCCTCCCTTCTCTCAAACACACTGAAAACACGATCAGTGTAAACAGTAAGTATTGTATATCTATTTATCATAATAAATGTCTGCATACGTCAATCAACAACAACAACAACAACAACAACAACCGCAGCTGCCATGCTACATCACGATGATAAACACATAACAAAAAGACTTAAGTGTGGGATAGTAAATTTGGGGATAAAAAAAAATATCGGTCATCTGGTACAGTGCCAGATTGACCTCCAGGTACAGTAGCAAATGATGAGTGATGGGAGTAATGGCTGTTGTCGTTAAGGCGGTAAATTGGTAGGATTGTTAGAGCGTCAGAAAAAAATACTTGCTGTATTTCTTTTGTCTCTCTATGTTCTGAGTTCAAATCTCACTGAGGTCAACTTTACCTTTATTTTTCCGGGGCGATAAAGAACCAATCAAGTACAAGGGTAGACTAGACCCCACCCCACCGAGTCTCTGACTTTGTGCCTATGGAATCATTATTATCATTATTATTATTATCATAATAGCAAACTATATTGTAGTTAATGTGGGCGGTGATGAGGATTATCGTAATTATAATTATTATTATAATCTTTATTTATTTAGTTTCTCCTCCTCTTTGACCTGGTGGCACAAAACATTTGGCAATATCTCTCTTCACGTTCTAAGTTCAAATTCCGCCGAGGTCGACTTTGCCTTTCGTGGTCGATAAATTAAGTACCAGTTTTCAACTAGCAATAACCACGCCTCGGATAACCCTCATTGGCTATGGTACCGCCTATGCGCAAAGCGTACTGGGGTCGATCTAATCGACTAGCCCCCTCCCCAAAAACTTCGAGCTTTGTGCCTAGAGTAGAAGAGAATATCTCTCTTCACGGAGATCTGGCTAAATCGTTAACAGCATTTCATCCATCTTTACATTCTGAGTTCAAATTCCGCCGTCGTCGACTTCGCCTTTCATCCTTTCGGGGTCGACAAAACAAGAATTAACTACTTAAACTTTTGTAAAATAAGAATTGTTTTGAATGAACATACAATTATGTTGGCTTCAAATTTTGTCACAAGACGAACAAATTCAGAGAAGGGGGCTAGTCGATTACATTGACCCCAGTGTTCAACTGATGCTTATTTAATCGAGCCCGAAAGATTGAGAGGCAAAGTCGACTTCGGTGAAGTTCGAACTCAGAATGTAAAGACGGACGAAAGGCTGCTAAGCGAGCTAACGTTTCTGCCAGCTTACGGCCTTAAAATATATTTATATTATCCACACAATGGTTTCATGATTTTGAAGAATAATTGGTTAAGTCTATAAAGAATTGTCGTTAGGTTTATTGACATGATGCGTTTCCAGTTCTGTTAATGAATCTCACACACCGCATAACTGAAGCATAGAATTGGAGCAACATTATACTTATATTAGGTAACAACATGTGGGTAACAACAATCCCTTTCACACGTAATTTGCATACCCAAATATATACATCTTGATCCATTTTCTCATATGAAGAGACACTACAGTAACCCTTCGCCATATCGCGGTTCACCTAACGCGGCTTATTATCTCAGCTTATGTCGATCCCTCCGTGGTATTGTTTTACATTTATAATAAAATAAATATAAACAAGTTATAATATTTTTTTTAAATATACAGTACTGTTTCTACTTCGCGGATAGTCACCTTTCGCGGGGATTTTGGAATGTAACACCAGCGATAGTCGAGGGATTACTGTATATAGTTTAGTATGTTTTGCTTTGGTATTCTGTTGAATGTATTTTTTTTTTGTTTCCACCTAGTCTCCATCTAATTTTTCGGTCACATAAAACTCTCTCAACCTTGCAGTTTTCATTCTCCTTCAGTATATCCAATAACACGTTACTTAAAACCAACGCCATAATTTGATGTTTTTGCCGTTTAGTTTTTACGTCACCACTTCCGATTAATTAACACTTCTTGCCAACACGCACTAATACAGAAAAGTCTAAGCAGATGAGCTGTGCAACGTGCTTTGTCTTCATAGGCACGATTGTTTTGTAGTAGAAATGGATTCTGCTTAAGCAGTTGTATTTATTTTCGCATGTGATATCATCAACATATTTACAAAACCGATATTCATATAGACTGCGCAGTTATATGACCAACCCGTCGAACATTATCATTTGTCGTGAGTGTGTGTCTATGTGTGCGTACGCACGTTATGTTAGAGCAGAGGTTCTCAAACGTTTTGGGCCACCGCCCCCTCATGGTCACATAATACCCTCAGCGCCCTCACCCTTATTTTTATGTATAAATAAATATTTTATATTTTACTAATTTATATATACTATGAATCATTTGATATTTAATATATTATATAATTTGTATACAATATCATAATAATATTATGATAAATTCATAGCGACTCCCAATTCACTGCCTTCCTCCCAACGCCTCCTTAGGTACAGCACCCACCTGGACCCTCTCAACGCCCACCGGGGGGCGGTAGCTCCCACTTTGAGAACCTATGCGTTAGAGCGTATATAGAATTTCAAGACCACAGCAAAGTTGGGTAGATAAATTTAGTAGAAAGGATTATTAGGTGGAGAGCTAGCAAAATCGTTAGCGCGCCGGACGAAATGCTTGGCCGTATTTCGCCCGTTGCTACGTCCTGAGTTCAAATTCCGCCGAGGTCAACTTTACCAGTTGAACACTGGGTCGATGCTCCTCCCCCAAAATCACTGTCCTTGTGGCAAAATCTAAAATCATTATTATTATTTATTATTACTATTATTATTTACAGTAAAAAAATTACGACTCATCGCGGAGTTTATACGGTACATCATCTGCTACTGAGAGGGCACACGTAGAAGATAGTTCAACGGTGTCGTATCACGTACGACATACCATCGAGCGCTTTAAGCAGCATTGACATTAGTTTCACAATATATCCTCCTCTTTGCTCGCCACACATCACACATGACAAGCACAAACAAACAAACAAACAAACGAACAAGCAACATACATTAGGTATTGACATATACACACCAGAACCAAATTTTATCACATCTACGTTTTCCCACATCTCTCTCAAATTATCACAAGCTGACAACTCCATATCTCTTACTCTTTCTTTCTTTGTACTTCTCTCTCGCTCTCTCTTTCTCTTTCTCTCGCTCTCTCTCTCTCTCTCTATAGACATTACTAGCACGAGCCAACACAACTGTTAGCAAACGCCTCTGCTTTCATCAAAAGTGATTCTCTATTTCTTTCTCTTCTTTTCTTTTACTTGTTTCAGCCATTTGACTGCGGCCATGCTGGAGCACCGCCTTTTTAGTCGAACAAATCGACCTCAGGACTTATTCTTTGTAAGCCTATTACTTATTCTATCGGTTCCCTTTTGCCGAACCGCTAAGTTACGGGGACATAAACATACCAGCATCGGTTGTCAAGCGATGTTGGAGGGGGGGGGGGCAAACACAGACACACAAACATATATACACATATACATATATACGACGGGCTTCTTTCAGTTTCCGTCTACCAGATCCACTCACAAGGCTTTGGTCGGCCCGAGGCTATAGTAGAAGACACTTGCCCAAGGTGCCACGCAGTGGGACTGAACCCAGAACCATGTGGTTGGTAAGCAAGCTACGTACCACAAAGCTACTCCTTGGTCACTCAACTTGCTAGAAAGTGTAGCCAAATATCTTTCAATTACTCCCTATCCGCCTTAAATAATGTAGTCCAACATGTATGAAAGCACCTACAAGACCTACTACCACAACTTTCTACTGCTACTACTACCACCACAACTAGTACCATTACTACTACTGTTATTACTTTACCTATACTACAATCACACAAACACTACCACTACATTACCACAATCACCACCACAACAACTACAACCAATACCATCACCATCAATACTACATTCGCTATTACTACCTCTACTACGACCGCAACACCTCTCACTACTCGTCCACCACCACCACCATCATACTACTATAACTCTCACTACTCCCACGGTCATCACAATATTCAATATTTTCGACAACCACCTCAGCATTTCAACAAACATTATCACAG
>NC_068986.1:92142884-92143632 GCF_001194135.2 Octopus bimaculoides | reverse complement strand
ACATATATATATATAATAAGGGTGAGTGTGTGTGCTCGCGATGTTTTGTTTTGTTTTGTTTTGTTTGTGTTGCAGCTTGTCCTTGTTTATAAGTGCATGGTAAGCCAGTGAGTGGTGTCGTACTTGTATGACCAACACTATAACACTTCGAATCGTGAAGTTTACCACTTTTACTTTCGCGATGAAATTTACAAACACGTTGGTTATTAATGGCTTCTTCAGATGTTTGCAGTTTGCTTATTTGTAAGGTTTCTAAACTTTAGCCTTATGTGAATTTAGTTTATGCTTGTGATGTAATACTTTTTCAGGAAGGATTTTTTTGTTTTGTTTTGTTTTTGTTATTTTGTTTTTCGAGTGTTTTTGATCAAGGGTGTTCCTGTATTCTATAAGTATATGAGCCAAATATATTTTGATTTTAAATTCCAATTTTAATTGTAATTACGGTGATTCGAGCATTCTCGAAAATTCTTTTACAAGGCAAATCGAACGATTACAGATCTGAATTGAGGCTAAACAAAAATAACAATAGTTAATTTGCTCGAATTTCGGTAAAATTTTCACAAAGTTTTATAGTTGGCACTCCGTCGGTTACGACGACGAGGGTTCCAGTTGATCCGATCAACGGAACAGTCTGCTCGTGAAATTAACGTGCAAGTGGCTGAGCACTCCACAGACACGTGTACTCTTAACGTAGTTTTCGGGGAAATTCAACGTGACGTTGAGTGTGACAAGGCTAGCCCTTTGAATT
>NC_068986.1:92135177-92142641 GCF_001194135.2 Octopus bimaculoides | reverse complement strand
CGAAACCGCGATTCTATGACCGCGAGTCCGCTGCCCTAACCACTGGGCCATTGCGCCTCCACGGGGCACTGTGGATACAATACTGAAACAACAATAGAGAGTGGGTTGTTCCTTGACAGACACCACCCTTTCCGATACGTCCAGCAGTTCTCGTTGCTAATTCTTCTGACCAAGTTGCACGCAAACTTTTGGTTTCAGTACAATTTTGTAGAGCGAATTGGTAGGGTGGTGTTTTTATAGCCCAGTTGGACATCGACTGTTATTGCATGGGCATCTGTCTCCCTCGTGTCTAGTCGACTGGTGAGGCTATTTCTGTAGTAAATACATCTGTCAACCAGAAAATGCATCTATAGTAACTACATCTGTCACCTCACGAGTGATGTTACTACAATAGTATGTACAGCTACATCCCACGTGTTTAAGTTGACTGTTCTATCATTCTTGTCACTTTATTTGGTCTTATATTTCTCCTCCTATATCTTCTCTTTCTCTCACAATCTTTCTATCAGTGTCTATGTGTGTATGAAGGCATGTTGCTTAGTGGTTAAGGTGTTTAGCTCATGATCTATTTAGATCGTGGGTTCAATTCCCGGACTGAGCAAGGCACTTCATTTTAACGTTGCTCTAATTTTTACCGGTGTTATGTTTATGATGCCACTGTGTTTATCTTCCATACCCTATTCAGCGCTGTTTTATTTTTCTGTTTTCGATTGCTATAAACAATAGCTATATGCGCTATATATATATGCACATTGTGTGTGTGTGTGAGAGTGTGTATGTGTGCGTGTGCGCACGTGTGTGTTAATTCTTTGTTTATTTCCGAAAAGTAAATGCATAAGTACAAGAGAAGGAGAAAGTAAGGAGCCGGAGAAGACTTCGTCTTCAAGCCTTAAAAAAAAAAAAAAAAAAAAAAAAAAAAAGACTCCTTCATATTTTAAATGCTAAATACCACAGAGAGAAATTACGCATGGCGAAATTGACAGTTTCCGAGTTCCGAAGTGGAGTCTTTCCAAAATTCAAAGGAACTGTAGGGTATTTTTTTAGGGAAAAACACGTCAAATAATTGGGATCCTCTCCGCTTCTTATATAGTTCCTTCATCAAATATACCACGAAACCATCAAAACTTAATGGGAACCATTTAATGTGTACTGCTCACATATCTGAGACACTGGCCCTAAAACTCTCATGCTAACTACATCCAAATACGTCATCTTTCTAAAACCAAAATTCACATTCCCAATTATCAAACGCTTACAGGCGCACTATTTTCTCTCGCGCTGTCTCATTTTATTGCTACTTTAACGGTTTTTGCTCCTCGTAACTAAATATCAATTCCATCAAATCCATCTGAATATATTTACGACTTTTTTTCTGCCTCCTCTATTGTTTCTCAACATCCAAATCCCACACTGAACATTCGTTTTATCCTTCCTTCCAGAATGTCACTCTCTAGGAATAACCTGACGCTGCAGCTATTGTTGTTGTTATTGCATAATCCAGAATCAGTTTTGGTCAAATGCATTCAAGCCATGACCATCCCGTCTTTCAAAAGCACAATGCACTCAGAACCTATATAATCCAAGGCATTAGGATGTAATTTGAAAGATTAGGTTATTTCTGGCTGATTGTGTGACCAGATAGAAGCTTCCATACAGACACTAACTTACAGGTATTCGAAAGGTTGCATAAACCGATCTGACCTCATATGTCGAATGGGGATTGCGGCAAAATTTATCACAAGCGATTTTTCTTTTTTAAGAAATCGTGTGTGTGCGTGCATATATATTTGACCTACACAACGATTTGACAACCAGTGTCCATTTATTTACGTTCCCGTAACTTAGCGGTTCGGCAAAAAAGGACCGATAGAATAAGCACTAGGCTTAGAATAAGAACTGTAGTTGATTTGTTCGACTAAAATCCTACAAGGCAGTGCTCCAGCATGGCCGCAGTCTAATGGCTGAAACAAGTAAAAGAGAAAAAATAATAAATCGTCATTTTCTTATTTCATTTTTCTTTGTTTTTTTTTCTTACAGCCGTTGATTGCTACGTTAGCCAGTGGACAGAATGGAACTGCGGTGATTCCTGCATTCATGGGGTACAAATACGAGAGAGGCACGTTTCAGTAAAGGCTGCTCATGGAGGCAAAGAATGTCCAGCGTTAAAACAGAAGCGTGTCTGCCGCGGTGAAGCTTGCGACATGCAGAGAGTTGACAAGCAACGCCAGGAGTTATCAGGTAAGGCTTTGCTCCTTCATTGCATATATCATGTATATAAGTCTATACTATTTCGTTGTTACTGAATCGCCAAAAGATAAGCTGCCCATTACCGACTAGCTGTCCAGTATCATGCTGCATTCCGATGCTTATTACCTGGGTGATCATCGTCGTCATCATTATCCGTTTTCTATGCTGGCATGGGTTGGACGTTTTGACAACAGTTAGCAAACAGAAAAGCTGTATCAGGTTCCAGTCTGATTTGGCTTGGTTTCTTACAACAGGATGCCTTTCCTGCTCCTTTCCCTAATGTGCTGGGTGCTTTTAAGAACATGAAGAGTAACTAAGTAATGTCTTAAGCTGTATTTTGTAAATGTCTTATATATGTATATTCAAAATATCACGTTATAGGAAATACATACATATACACACACATGCATATGTCATGTGTCCTCAAGTATGAACTTGAGCATGTGTCAACAACTTGAAATTAGTTTAAGATTGAGGTAAGGTGACAGACGATGTAAAGCTTCTCTGTGAGGCATAGGTTGCTGGACATAGAGCCGCTCTAAGAATCCAAGCCCTATCTGGCATGAGCAGTGTTAGATAAAGCATAAGCATTTAAGAAAGGTCTTGCAGCTCTGATTCATACTTAAACTTCACATCAAACACCGCCTTAATTCAATTTCAAATAAAAGAAATAATAAATATAGCAGTAACTTTGAATTGCTTGGGGGCATTGACCTAATACTTTCTTGAGAACTTCAAAGGGAACATCGTCCCACTGATGCATGACAGATGATAGCTAATTATTAACATCACTGACACCATTTCAAGTCATTTCTATTGCTTTCCAACTAATATGTCTGGTCAGCCGATCAAACGAAACCGCTGCTCTTATTGTGTAATCCTCATTTATCTCAGATATACCGACATGTATAAAACTACACACCCTTCAACATAAAGTTGTGTTGAACATTTTGTTCTTGTACCACAGCATAGACAATTTATTACACACACACACACACACACACACACACGTTTTTCACCTAGATTCTTCATTTAAATTGTTGTTGTTTTTCTCTCCTCTCGACCTATATATTTCGAAGAGAGTAAATGTCCCGATTCTCATAATCAACTCTTTCCATTCCTCCGGACATCAAACTAGTAAATCAACCATTTTGTTGAATTATTTGATTTTGCTTCGCTTTTTCTCAATTTCTCTCCCTTGTTATCCCTTCTCTCTCTCTCTCATTGTGTGTGTGTGTGTGTGTTTGTGGCGCGCGCGTGTGTGTATTAATTAATGGATGGAACCATCTGGGCTTAGTTAGATTACTGAGGAATTCCAGCGATGCTGATAAGTTAGGTGTAGAGGTCAGAATGTTTAGTAAAACAGATATTTATCCAAAACTTACGTGAAGAGATTATAGACCACGTGTTGTATGTTAATGTTGGCAAGTTTACTACGTAGTAAGGGGTGAGTAGTTCGATTAAGGAACTTTTGCATAACATTGAATAGTGATATTTCTGGTGTCTGAGAATATTTCATGGAAGGAAACGAACGGACAGGCAGACAGACAGAAAGGCAGGCGCAGCCATTACTGTTTAAGAATTTAGCTTCCCGGCTATTGGATTTCTGATCCAGTGTCACTGCGTACGTAGCACCTTGGGTATCTTCTACTGTAACCCCGAGATGACCACGGCTTTGTGAGTAGATCTGTAGACGGAAACTGAAAGAAACACTGTGTGTGAGAGAGAGATAGAGAGAGAGAGAGGGGAGTACGCGCATTGCGTGATAACTCTAAAGCGTCATCGCCATACAAGCGGCGTCATTTATTCCTAATCTTCCGCAAAGAACATATCTGGCAAGGGAAGTAATATTACTTTGCTGGAAACAGGTGAAGATTTGCGACAAGAAGTGCTCCTGGCAGCAGAAAATTTACCTCGAGAGATTCCTTCTCATTCTATGCAAGGATAGTAAAGTGGGCGCTAAAACGATGATGAAGAGAAGATGGAGGATATACACTCATATATCCATTTGCCTTCCAGAAATATTCTTATCGTATTAGAAATATCAATCATTAGAATCATTTAAAAAATCACAAATACAAAATTTATGTCCTTCTCGGTATTAAAGAATATAAATGCTAAACTTAAGATAATTCCTCGATATATTTACAACGTTTCACTTCAGATTGCCCTCTCCGCATATTTTTATCTGACTTGTTGACACTAATACTAGTGAAATATAATCAGATAAAAGATTATATACAGCGTATTTTATGGAGTATAATGCGTCCTCCAAAATTTCCATTTTAAATGTAGGTTTTTTAGCTATACTCGCAGTATAAGTCTGTCAACAATATTTTCCAAAAGTAGGTTATAACTTTCGGCTGTGGTTCAACTTATGGGAAATTTTCACAAGGCAGACTGACCCGTTTTAACATACGTTGAACCAAACGTAACACTTGTAACCTACAATTATATAAAAGTTATGAAGGTTATAGAGGTTTTTATTTGATGATAAGAAAGATATCCCAACAGTCACAGAGGCTTTGAAGTTTGGCACTTACCGCCGAGTTTACTATCTCAATAGTTTTTAAACAACCGGCCCAATGACTAATAGAACGATGTTGTTAAACACATTACTAACACAGTTTTAGTAATTAAAATTTAAGTTATTCAGTTTTTACTGTTCCACTGATGTAAATGTTGATGGATGCATTATCAACTAAATTTGCTGTGTTGTTATTTTAAGATATGTTAGGTTTATAATACATTTTTTTATTTCAATATAACTTTATTACGAATCCAACTTCTGAAATTTATCTGTAAGTTTCAGTAGAAAATATTAGGCATTAAGACCATTAAAGACATGGAAATACTCTACGCCATTGTAAATAGTATGTATCACTCTAAAATATAAACAGCTTGGATTCAGATTATGTACTTGGCACTGAGTTTGGAGCGAATTTTCTTTAAACTCAGTACTGGAGGCTAGTTGACCACGTGTTTTATAATACAGCATTTTCTTATTTGTGCACCCAAAGCAGCATTGTGACATTGAGGGATGTGTTATCAACGTTTCTATTCCAGTCATGAGATAGGAACTGTCCATGTCTTGATGGTAATCTGTGACCTTGTCGACTTTTGTATCTCTGATGCTACATATGTATGTGTTTGTCTATCATCGTGTATACGTTTCATTGATTACGCTACCGAAAACTCTGTTAGACAGTTTAATGTTCAGATGCTCATACTTTGAAATGTCTCGTCGACTTAGAAATAACAAGAATTCAGTTTTGTTTATTTCTTTTTTACGAAAGGAGAGATGGAGTCTGACTGAAAAGTTGAGTGTGATTTTAATCATTTTTAAGTGGTAGTTTTTCACTTATTTAATCAATGGCTAACATCTTGTTATTCGAGTGTTGTCGTTGTCGTCGAAGTGAATAAACAAACACACCAATGAATAGACACATCCACGACACATAATGTATGCGTATGGCTGTCGTCATTGTGTTTGTTAATGGTGTGGAATGAGTAAATATCCAATAATAGTGTGCTATCGTGTCATGAATTATTGATGCCTGGTGAACCAACATTATAGAAAATTTACATAGCATCAGATTGAGTTTCTGTGTGTGTGGATTATATCTAAGGTTTTTTTTATATTACAAGTGGTAGGAGTGAATATGTAAACGACGTGTGCTAATTGAATCGTTGGCTGACAATGTTTATTGGATGTAGTGCCAGTGTGATGGGGCGGGGTAGTATTTCATTCAACAATGTTCCCTTCAAGATAAATTTTAATATATTCTACAATAAACGTGAAGCGTGTGACTTTTAATGGAAATGAATTAAGAAGGTGGGGCATTTACACTTTTTATAATGTAAGTAAAGTGAATGAAGATAGCTTATTTCAGCTGGTTTGATTCGTTTCGATAAATTTCTGGCATAGGCACAAAACCAAAGATTTGAATGGAAAAGGGTTAGTCGACTATATAAGATCCGGTACTTCACTAATACTTCATTTTACTGAGTTCAAAAGAATGAAAAGTAATGTTGGCCTTGGTAGAATTTGAACGTTCGACATAAAACAATGGTTTCAACTAAATACCGCCAGCCATTTTGTCCAGCGTTGCACAGATTTTCCTAGTCCTGATAATACGATGGTGGCGGCGACGACGGTGACGATAAAATGTTTATGCACACCAGTATCACTGGGAGAAATATCATTTTCATTATATCTTAAGACTGTTTAAATTATGTGAGTGCATGGGGCATATATGTGCGTGTACATGAATGTATGTATATTTTGGGTGTGTGTGTTGATATTTGTAACAAGGAATTCAAGTATTTGGTTTATCAATTAGCACATGCGTAATTGCAAATCTAATTACATAACCAGTCACTGCTGTACTATGAGAAGGTTCAATTATGACAAAATACGATTTTATTTTTTAATAGTTTACCATGTTATTTTAATCGGAAAACAATCCAGGAGACATTTATGGTAGATGTCTGTATAGACAATAGTTGGTGGAGATCTGTATAGGGTACGTTCATGGTGGAAGTCTGCAGAGACAATGTTTATGATGGTGAACTGTAGAGACAATATTTATAATGGAGATAAAGGCGGCGAGCTGGCAGAAACGTTAGCACGCGGGGCGGAATACTTAGTGGTATTTCGTCTATCTTTATGTTCTGAGTTCAAATTCCGCCAAGGCTAACTTTGCCTTTCATCCTTTCGGGGTCGATAAATTAAGTACCAGTTGCATACTGGGGGTCGATCTAATCGACTGGCCCCCCCCATCTCCAAAAATTTCGGGCCTTGTGCTCAGAGTAGAAAAGACTATTTATAATGGAGATCTGTAGAAACAATATTTATGATGATCTGTAAAACTGATATTTATGAGAAGGGACTATTGAGACAATATTCATGATGGAGGACTGTAGAAACAATATTTATGATGGAGATTTGTATACACAGTATTTATGGAGGAGGAGTGTGATGCACAAATGCATTGTTATATACATATCATGGCGGAGACGGACTATATGTAATCTGAATCTTTCCCCACCTTATTTATTTATTATTTTTTTTACGGAATCCCACGTTTTAGGCTATGGAGATTCCGATTCTGAAAAAAAAATTGTTTGAAAAATTTCCCCCCCCCCCCTTAGCAGGCTATTTACATGCTAGAAATAACAGCCAAATCTCACAAAACTAGTGTTAGGGTTAGGGTT
>NC_068986.1:92133855-92134887 GCF_001194135.2 Octopus bimaculoides | reverse complement strand
CGAAATTTTGAAATTGAGATTTTTGAAAAATTTTTTTCAGAATCGGAATCTCCATAGCCTAAAACGTGGGATTCCGTAAAAAAAATAAAATAGAATAAGAGGGGAAAGGTTCAGATTACATATAGTCCATCTGGACCCATACCACGTCTCCATCAAGTAAGAACTAACATTGACAGCTGTCATATATCACAGAAATTGTTAGTTGAACTAATTCGAGAGAGTCGCAGATTCTATTACAGATTCCATTACAAGTTCTCGTATTCTTTAATTCATTCAGCCAGGTCACTTGTTAGCTATTGTGTAGATTTTAGTCTAGTCTAGTTTGGTCAGTTGTGAGCCAACATGCAGTCTACTCTGAGAGTTTTGACACAGTTTTACATAATTTAACCTTGTATTAAGAGTTGTCACGTCAGTTTTAAGCTGGTCAGTATATAACTATTACACCATCTTCTGGTCAGTTACTCGTTTCATCCGGTCACTCGAAATATATAAGTGTTATCGTTTAATCGCCCTGAGAGATTTTAAACGCTGTCAGAAGCACAGTAAGAATAGTAATTGTTTTGCTAAGTCTATAGATTCTTCATCGCGATAATAATTTACGTTTCGTCCTTTAAGTTTGACTGTGGAAGGGCAATGGACCAGTGATTAGGGCAGCGGACTCGCGGTCATAGAATCGCGGTTTCGATTCCCAGACCGGGCGTCGTAAGTGTTTATTGAGCGAAAACACCTAAAGCTCCACGAGGCTCCGGCAGGGGATGGTGGCGAACCCTGCTGTACTCTTTCACCACAACTTTCTCTCACTCTTACTTCCTGTTTCTGTTGTGCCTGTAATTCAAAGGGTCAGCCTTGTCACACTGTGTCACGCTGAATATCCCCGAGAACTACGTTAAGGGTACACGTGTCTGTGGAGTGCTCAGTCACTTGCACGTTAATTTCACGAGCAGGCTGTTCCGTTGATCGGATCAACCGGAACCCTCGATGCCGTAAGCGACGGAGTGCCAACAACAACAACAACAACAACCTAAGTTTAAC
>NC_068986.1:92132832-92133773 GCF_001194135.2 Octopus bimaculoides | reverse complement strand
GTGATTAGGGCAGCGGACTCGCGGTCATAGAATCGCGGTTTCGATTCCCAGACCGGGCGTCGTAAGTGTTTATTGAGCGAAAACACCTAAAGCTCCACGAGGCTCCGGCAGGGGATGGTGGCGAACCCTGCTGTACTCTTTCACCACAACTTTCTCTCACTCTTACTTCCTGTTTCTGTTGTGCCTGTAATTCAAAGGGTCAGCCTTGTCACACTGTGTCACGCTGAATATCCCCGAGAACTACGTTAAGGGTACACGTGTCTGTGGAGTGCTCAGTCACTTGCACGTTAATTTCACGAGCAGGCTGTTCCGTTGATCGGATCAACCGGAACCCTCGATGCCGTAAGCGACGGAGTGCCAACAACAACAACAACAACAACCTAAGTTTAACTGAACATTCTGAAACTTTAAGATTCTTTTAGAAATCATTCTGAGAACATTCAAGGCAGTGTGCTCAGAAAATTGTTGGAGCGTTTGGTTTAGTGGTTAGGGTGTTGCACTCATGATCATACGATTATGGTTTCGGTTCCTGAACTGGACGATGCGTTGTGTTCTTCAACCAAACACCTCATTTCACGTTGCTCCCGTTCAGGTGGGAAATATATATGTCATAGAATTCAGGAAACTGATCTTATAAGCCTATGGCACGTGAAGAACTTTTGATGCTTTTTTTTTTTTTTTTTGAGAAAATTGTTTCAGAGGAGAATAAAATGTAGTGCGGTATTTAGTCACGTTCTTCTGCATTCTGTGTTCAAATTCCACCAGGGATTATACGTAAAATAAAGTACCAGTTAAGTATTGAGGCTGATTTATTTACTCAACTACTTCTTTACTCCAGACAGCACAAGTATGGCTCTATGTATATTCTTTTCTACTCTTGGCACAAGGCCCGAGATTTTGGGGGAATGGGCCAGTCGATTAGATCGGCCCCAGTACGCAAC
>NC_068986.1:92132174-92132822 GCF_001194135.2 Octopus bimaculoides | reverse complement strand
TGAAAGGCAAAGTGGACCTCGACGGGATTTGAACTCAGAACGTAAAGACAATGGCCCTACATATATTACAACAGCAATAACAAAATAACAAGGAAATTTATGAAGGTAAAGAATGACGATTAAAACGGAAGAATAATAATTGAAGTATAATGAGAGGATGATGAAGATGAAGAAAAATAATGACAGGGGAATAAGAGGCGAATAATTTCGGTATATTTTTTTAAGAGTGTGGGAAGAAAAGATGTTGAAAAATCTAATGGAGGAAGTGTGAGAATTTATTATAATGTTTGTGACTTTGGCTGGTCTCTTTACATCTCTTTACGTTTAGATTTGTATCACGGGAATATGATACTTACTACTTCACATTTCTTACAGCCATCTGTTTTAATAACACTTCATTTAGTCATACACACACGTATATATGTATGTATACGCTTCTACACACGTATATAACCTCGTTCAAACACACACACACACACACACACACACACACACAGACATATATATATATATATATATATACACATATATAAATATATATACATTCACTTACGCATATTCATTCATTTATACATATGCTCTATTTTTCTAAAGAATGGTCTGTTTTCTCTATCTCTTTTCGCCTCCTCTCTTTTATCTATCTTTCTA
>NC_068986.1:92130198-92131521 GCF_001194135.2 Octopus bimaculoides | reverse complement strand
CTCTCTCTCTCTCTCTCTAGCTATCTATCTATCTATCTATCCATCTTTCTATCTATCTATTCTCTGTGTCTCTTTCACACACACACACTCACACATTCTCCCTCTCTCCTAACACACGTTCTCTCTTGAATTTCCTTTGCCTCCATTTTACTCCTCTTACATCTAGCTCACTCTCTTTATCTTTCTCTCTCTCTCTCTCTCTCTCTCTCTCTCTCTCTCTCTCTCTCTCTCCCTCTCTCTCTCTCTCACTCTCTCTCTCACTTATTCTCAGGCAATACCGGATTAACCTAGTAGCAAAGTATAGCATATGCTATGGGCCTCACATTTTCACGAGTCCCTTTTCTTTTAATTAACTACTAAAGCGACTTGCCTTCAACTTTTATGAACGACAGTGTTTTAAGATTGATCAGTCTCTAACACACGGAATACTCTTCCAGATTCAATTCACATTGAATTAAACATATTGCAATGATCAAATTGAATGGCAACGCTTAACCAGAAGCCTGTCTTAATTTTTGTTGGAAGCTAATTAATAAATTTGACATTTTATTTCTTTTATTTCGATGCAGTAAACTCGAAGTACATTAATTGAGCTTAAGTATTAGTTTTCTCATAAACAAGTTCGGTAGAACGAATCAGATTATTTACTATAAAAAGTATTACACATACTGTAATTCTAACCGTCATCATTAAATAAAATTGGGATATACTGTTTCTGCTCTAACCTTATGCTGTGAGGCAAATCTTTAACACAAATAACATAATATAGTCGACTTTAAGATGTTAGACTACAAAACTAATATTACTTTGTATTAGAAGCTTGTATATTAGGATTGGACGTTGTGCATTTGAGTTATTTAAATGAGAATGCTATATATCAGGGAATTCTCGTAATGTGTTAGCTTTTGTGCTTTGTTTTTCTTCCTTGTTCACGAGTCCTACGACTCATAAGGCTAGTTTCCTGGTTTCTATGGCGTATACAAAATGACCGCGATCACGACATTTTCCTCTGTGCGGGACGCTAACTCGTTGTTTTGAGGAGAAGCGGGGAAAGTGGACCGCATTGGCTCCGGTACTTGATTGGTGCCTCATTTGTATCGACCCCGAAGGGATGCAGGACAAAGTTGACTTACTTCGGCGGAATTTGAACTCAAAACGTAAAGAACCAGAAGATATACCGCTAAGCATATTGTCCGACGTTCTAACGGTTCTGCAAACTTTGTGCTTTTAGGTCTAGTTCAAAATTAAATCATTATTTATAAAAGGTTCCACCAATTCAAATTTATCACAGGATTCACTGTACCAGAAACCTCTCGAAGATAT
>NC_068986.1:92126829-92130013 GCF_001194135.2 Octopus bimaculoides | reverse complement strand
TATAATTAGGGCCCTATTTTACCATATACATTATACTACATCATTTTACCGCATATTTCGGCCCAAACCTCACTTAACTCCTCCACATATTTCTGACTTTTTCTCACCCCCTCCATCACCCCTCCCACTCTCACGCCTCTCACTCTCTCTCTCTCTCTCTCTCTCTCTCACTCTTCCACTCTCTCATACCCCTTCTCTTTCTGTCTCGTTCATTCTCTTTTCGCCCTCGTTTATGTTAAAGACCACCCTCCTTCCTCCAGACAACTGAAATTAAAACGATTCCACCAGGTCATCTTCATTTTGTGTTTATTTTCCTTTGAGCTGCCATAACTTCAATCCGTCAAAATGTGGCGGCGATGGTGCTGGGGTGGCAGCGGAGTGAGAGTAGGGATAGCAATGATGATAGTGAAGGTAATGGTAGTGGGGATGACAGCAGTCGTTATCATTATGAAAATTGCAACGGCAATGATAAATATAATAGGATGACATAAAGATGATGATGTGAAAATGAAGCAGCTGATGCTGATTACAATGGTATAGCTTATAACATATCACTAACTAGGAAGCGATCTCATAACCGCAGCATCTGTAAGTTGGCAAGCATCAAGAAAGTAAAAGATGTCCTCGTGCATGGTACACAATGGAAGCTCTCACACTTCTCAAATTTCAGTTGATTTCAGCTGAGGGTTTTTTCTCTGGTCCCTTGAGTATCTTCAAACTTTGAAGAATACTCGTGTCCGCCTACACTTCCGAAACTTCCTTTCTTTCAAACCTAACCGCCTTACCATATTGTGGTGCAATCACCAAGTGGGAAATTTTTTCCAATTATTTTAATTCCGTAAGCGTGCGTACCCAACAAAGGAATCTTTAGCTGGCCACTCGACATTCTAGAAATAACAGGGAAATCTCTACCAGATTACATCATAGTGTCTTAAAAAGGAAGTACATATTGAATAATGTAATCCTGAAAGAAAAGACGAAATTATCATGGCTTGAACGAATTTATTCATAGATCTTCTGCATTGGGACTGACCTGGGTTAAACAACATATTTTTTATCATAGGTCTTCTAGATTAGATCAGAGGTAAAGCTAAACAACGTTTTACATCATTGGTCAGCAGGATCACAGCTGATCTGGGACTAAAAGACGACAGCAACATAATAAAACGACCTATTCTGACGATGTTGTCTTTGTCCCTTCCATATAAACAATTATCCTCAGTCTCTTTCTACATGAATCTACTCCAAGTGTGTCTCCACTCCATGAAGAGTTACTCTCTCGATCCGCTAACCTAGTAAAAATTAAACCACCATCTTCATCGTTTGAGTTTCGTTCCCTTATTAGTGGCCACCATTACGGTTTCCGCGGAACCGGATATACCAATTGACCAGCTTTTTTAAAACATACGCATACACTTAAAACTTTTTACATGGTTCTTGAGTATCATTATCAGGCGTTCACATTTGGGCCAGGTCTCCAGTCTCGGAGTAAATTCTTCTCTCCTTCCCACCAGTCTTGAAAACCCTGATAAAAATGTCATTTCTGTTTCCTCTGCTTAACCATAAAAATTTTTATTAAATTCTCTAGAACTAACCTCACCTCTCTCTCCTCCTCTTTTCCATCTCTCTCTCTCTCTCTCTTTCTCCCTCTCTCTTAAATCTGCCGAAATTCAAACTAAATATAAACCGTATCGACCTCACAAACCTGGTAACATTTACAAATGCCTAAAATCTTTCCACACACATACCTCGAGTCCCGAAACTTAAGTGTATGAAGTTTACATATTGATTAGACTTGATTTATTGTAAAATAGTTTCGTTTACACTGTAAATAACTAAATTTCAGACATATTTTGACTCGGCACAAATCGTCTATATTTATTTAGAGGGAATTAACAAAATGTGAATGCGTAACGTTGATACCGTTCCTCATAGCACTAACAACATATGTGAAGTAATAAAGAATTGAAACCTGATCTTTGATTCGCCAGGGGTTTAGTTCTTCATCTTTAACAACTGTAGATTGGCGACTGCCATAAGGAAACATCATAGGCTCGGTCACCCCAAGCATTATGAATAAAACTGGGTTGATGGAAACAGTAAAGAAACCTAGCGGAATGTTCAGTACTAGTGGGCCGGTTTTTGTTGCTTATTGTGTCACGCCGATTCAGCCATGTCTAGAATACTCAACTACTTGCACGTTCATTTAACAAACTGATAGTTCAGCTGATCCAAAACTGATAGTTCAGCTGATCCAAAACTGAATGCTCAACGTCGACACAGACGAAGGATTCCGCAGCAGCAGCAGCAGCTGCTGCATCAACATCATCTTTTATGGTATCATATGAGATATTGTTGGTTTTTGTTTTTTTGTTTTTTTTATTATTCATATTCAGTCATATATTTATTTACCCTTCTTTTTGTTTCAGAAATCGGCTACATACTTCCAGGCTCCTTTGGGGTTTGGCGTACAAACAAAGAATACGACCCTGCCAAGGGCATCAACAAGAACTTGTTCTTCCATTATCAACATCCAAACAAAATTGTGAAACGGCCTACGTAAGTATATTTTATTTGCTGACTTAGCGTTGTTGATAGGGTGGTGGCGGCTACCTGGTGGTGGTAGCAGTGGTGATGGTATGGCTAAGTGTAACAGCAATGGTGACTGTGAGCCGCTGTTGGTTTTAGTGGTGGTGTTTAATCCCAGGTCAATCAAGATTGAAAAGACTATGACCAAAAGCATTCCAACTGTGACCGTTTCGTCTTTTACTCGAGTACAAGGGACACAGGACAAGACAGAAGGGTGTGATTTGAGGGAGATTTGTTTGCGTTTCTTAGCAAACCAACGCTCTTTCATTAGTTTGTTATATTGCTTGCGACTTTTTTTAGAAAGCGGTTGTGATTATTACTACTACTACTATTATTATTATTATTATTATTATTATTATTGTTAAGGCGGCGAGCTGGCAGAATCGTTAGCACGCCGGGCGAAATGCTTAGCGGTATTTCGTGTGCCGTTACGTTCTGAGTGCAAATTCCGCCGAGGTCGACTTTGCCTTTCATCCTTCGGGGTCGATAAATTAAGTACCAGTTACGCACTGGGGTCGATGTAATCGACTTAATCCGTTCGTCTGTTCTTGTTTGTTCCCTCTATGTTTAGCCCCTTGTGGGCAATAATGAAATA
>NC_068986.1:92122020-92126683 GCF_001194135.2 Octopus bimaculoides | reverse complement strand
TACAGAAGTCGATGTTTATCGACTAGTCCCCACTACCGCCACAAAGTTTCAAGGCCTTGTGTCTTCAGTAGAAAGGAGTGTTGTTATTATTATTATTATTATTATTATTTTCATTATTGTTCTTATTATTATGGTGGCGAACTGGCAGAATCGTTAGCACGTCCGGCGAAATTCTTAGCGGTATTCCGTTTGCCGCTCCGTTCTGAGTTCAAATTCCACCGAGGTCGACTTTGCCTTTCATCCTTTTGAAGTCGAAACGTTACCCTTAAAAATCTAGGCCTCTTCGTGTAGATAACCACAGTGATACACTTTCCTGTGGCATACATTCAAATTAGTTATATTAATCATAGTTTCTTGGAGACTAGTAGACTGTTTCGGTCAGTAACTATAAACAAGGTCAGGTCCGGCATCTTTGCACTTATTAACCTTTTTCAACTGTTTTCGAATCCTTCTTGATAACAAAATCCTTCTGTCTCACAATATTTTTACAGTAATTTTCTACTTTCTTTCTCGATTTCATGTTTTATCATTTTTGTCCCAAATTTCTCCTCCAGACATTTTATTTTCGTTAGCATCCGGTCTTAAGTTATCATTTTGCTCATTTCACACAAGAATAAACGTTTCCAGCGTTTTCAAAATTAAAAAAAAAAAATGCGATTTTGTTTCTGCAGGTTCTTCCTTTCTTCGTATTCTTTAATTTTAACAGCATTTACCTAATTCTCTGCGTTAGCTCTTCAATCACTGTCCCTATTATTTTTTGCTTTGTTGTTTTTAGTTTTGCTTTAGCTTACGTGATACATAAGCAAAAATCTACCTATCATTTATCCCATCATTATCATCATAACCACCATCATCATTATTATAAGGTCGTTGCCAGTGCCGTCTGACTAGATCCCGTGCCGCTGGCACTTAAAAAACACCGTTCGAGCGTGGTCGTTGCCAGTGCCTCCTGACTGATCCCTGTGCCGGTGGCACCTAAAAAGCACCCACTACACTCACGGAGTGTTTGGCGTTAGGAAGGGCTTCCAGCTGTAGAAACCTTGCCAGATCTGATTGGAGCCTGGTGCAGCCTTCAGACTTGCTAGTACTCAGTCAAACCGTCCAGCCCATGCCAGCATGGAAAGCGGACGTTAAATGACGATGATGATGATGACGATCATCAAAGCAGCAATTTGGCAGAATCGTTAGCGCGCCAGAAATTCAGTGGAATTTCGTTTGTGCTTTCGTTCTAAGATCAGATTCCTCCCAAGTCGACTTTGCCTTTCATCCTTTCGGGGTCGATAAAATAAGTACCAGTTGTGCAGTGGATTCGACGTAATCGACTTATCCTCCCCCTCAAAAATTGCTGGCCTTGTGCCAAAATTGGAAACCCTCATCATCATCATGGTAGTGAGCTGGTAGAATCGTTAGCACTCCGGACAGAGTGCTTAGCGGCATTTCGTCCGTCTTTATGTTCTGAGTTCAAATTCTGCCGAACTCGACTTTGCCTTTCATCCTTTCATAAGTACCAGTTAAACACTGAGGTCGATGTAGTTGACTTACCCACTTCCCCGAACTTGCCGGCCTTGTGCCAAAATTTGAAACCATTATTATTATTGTTGTTGTTGTTGTTGTTGTTGTTGTAGATATCGTTGTCATCATTGCATTCAAATCAGAAACTCATTGCTTTTAATTACTTATACGTTTTCTTAACGAAAAAGGATTTTTGGTGTTCTTTTAAAGGGTTTTTATCTGCCTTTTAAAACGGTCGTGCAATGATTGTTAGGGACTTGAGTATACAGCCGGGTCACCAGCAAACTGGCTTACTATAAGTCCGACATCAGTTTTTTTTTTAATAAATATGACAATAATGCGTTAAGAATTTACTTTAAAAAATCATGACTGACTTATAATGGCGTTCAGAAACGAGCTGAGAGGCTAACACATTTTACTGACATAACTATCAAATAGAATATATTACGGTATGTAAGAAATGTTTCTTTTATCTCATTTGTAATTGATACAACAGGAACGATAAAGATAAAGCATTGTAAGCATATCTGTAAACATTGAGCCAAATATGCAGCCACTATGCAGTATTCGATTTGCTAGAAATAGCACTCAAATTTCCCTCATTACACCTTATTGACTTATATATGGACGAACATGTGACATAATGTAGTTCTAGATACATTGCGCTTGGAAGATAAGATGGGATGGCTGCAGTTGAAATATCTTTGATTGCAGTTCTGCTCAAACTGTTCTGGTATTGAGCTAAGCAACGACAGCTTATATCTGAAGAGAGAACGTATGCAGAAAATTTTTTTTAAATACGTTAATCTCCTTGAAGTATTCTTGCAAATTATTTTTTGTTAACCCTGAATATTTGCATGCTTTCCATATTTGCATGGCTGGATAGTTAATAAATTCACCACGTAAACATGAGGTCTTCAGTTCGAACCGCTATGCGGTGTCTTGACCAAATGGCTTCTATTGAAGTTTCGTTTCGATGGAAACCTCGTGGAAGTTCGTCTGATATACTCCACTTGTAACTCAAAGGGTCAGCCTTGCCACACATTGAGTAACGCTGGTTGTGACTGAGAATTTCGTGAAAGTTACAAGTATCTTTAAAATACTGACCAACCAAACATAATACAAGAGACAAACTGCGTGAATGTCCGACAGACTGCTTCTCTAATCAAAAGGACCTAACTTGTAGTACTTATATATATATATATGTATGTGTGTTTAGATATATGTGTATATATGTATATATTTGTGTATATACATATGTGTCTATATATGTGTTTATAGATATGTATATGTGTACCCGCTGACTGCCCCCCCCTCCCGTGCCGGTGACACGTAAAAATCACTATTCGAACGTGATCGATGCCAGGCCCGCCTGACTGGCTCCTGTGCCGGTTGGCACGTAAAAAGCACCCACTACACTCTTGGAGTGGTTGGCGTTAGGAAGGGCATCCAACTGTAGAAACATTGCCAGATCAGTTTTGAGCTTGGTGCAGCCGCTGGCTCTCCAGACCTCAGTCAAACCGTCCAATCCATGCCAACATGGAAAACGGCCGTTAAATGATGATATATATATATATATATATATATATATATATGTATATTCACATTTAAATATCTGATCATTTACATGTTAATATAACGACTAGGTAATTCCGTAAATAGAACAACTGAAATACTCAACGTCTCCAACTGACGGAGATCCGTTTGCATTAGTTTTGAGAGTAACTTAGATATTTCTAAACTCGGCTGAAGGTCATCAGTGTGCAGTTCCAATAATAGTCCCAAGTATATCTCTGGTATTTATTGTATTGACCATGGAGGTGTGATAGACAAAGTTGACCTTTACAGCATTTGAACTCGAGATGTAAATAATCGTGACTAAATACCACAAGGCGTTTATCTAACACTCTACCGACTCTGCCATCCATCACCATGTTGATAATAAGAAAGTTTGTCTAGACTTGATATTTATACATATATACACGTATGTAAAACAGGTTACACCCTTCCGCTCTCTCTCAAAAAAAAGATCTGCATGTATACGAGTGTGAGTATGTATATGTACATATATACATGATTCATACACGTGTGTGTGTGTGTGTGTGTGTGTGTGTGTGTGTGTGTGTAGATATATGCGAAAGGTGCTGCAAAGTTCCTGGTTTTGAGTAAATGAAAATACAGGAGGATCAGTTCATTATGATTATATTCAACATATTCCCCTCTCAGATTAACACACTTATTGCAGCAGTCCTTCAGTTTTTCTAAGTCCTGTAAAAAGAACTTGGAAGCTCGGGCCTTCAACCAGACCTCTTGCGATACCCTTAAAACTAGAAACTTCTCAGCATCCTGTCGTATGTATACATTGCCATACACGCACATATATGCAGGGAATTGACAGACTCGGCAGCGTACGTTGGACGAAATTCCTAACTGTATTTATACCTGCCACTTCCGTTCTCATTTCAAACGCCACCAGGGTCAGTTTTGCCGTTTCTTCCATTTGGGGTCAATAAAATAAGATAAAACAAAACAAAATTCAATGCCAGTCAAAGATGGCGGACTGATGGAATTGTCTGAGCAGCAGACGGTTTTGCGCCATTTGTTTAAACTCTGATTCAAATCTTACCATAACCTACTCGTTGGCAGACCTAGTGCGTTACCCAGTCTAATATCGCCATCCAGACCCTTGGGACTTTTAGTGAACTCTGCTTGGTTGCAAACATCGATTTAGAGCGCTACTATGTGGTAAGAAGTTTGCTTTCCAATCACATGATTCCGAGATTGGTTCCACTGCGTGGTTCCTTGGGCGAGTGCCTTCGATTATAGACCCGGGCTGACCAATGCCTTGTATGTGGATTTGGTGGACGGAAACTGAAAATGCGCGCGTGTTTATTTTTGTGTGTGTTCCTCACCGCCACATGACAACCGGTGTTGGCTTGTGTACTTTCCCCGTAACTTAGCAGTTGGGAAATAAAAGACCGATAGAATAAGTACGAGACTTAAACAAATGAGTACTAGGGTCGATTTGTTTGACTAAACTCTCTTAGGCGGTGCCCCAGCATGGCCGCAATCTAATGAATGAAACAGGTATATGATAATTTCTTCCTTCCCTCCCTCACACGAGTCTTGAAGGCCTTGAACAGTCATAATC
>NC_068986.1:92121108-92121804 GCF_001194135.2 Octopus bimaculoides | reverse complement strand
ATATATATATATATATATTCTCAACCAAAGCTGCTCGACGAACGGGAACGTGAAACTCTAAGTAACAGTTTTTGTGATGTTTTTGCAGTATTATTAATAAAATATATACCTTTTATATATATATATGTGTGTGTGTGTGTGCGCGCGCATGTGTATAGTGTATACGTATGTATGTGTGCATAGCTGATGTTTCTATGTGTATTTATGTACATATATGTGTATGCATGTCTGCATACAGAGAGATTATTCTTGGTCGACAAACCACCAACGCATTCCACCACAATAATCAGCTTTGTAGGTGGCCTTTCCAAAAATGTTGTGCACACAGACATACATACACACGCATACTTACACACATACACTCACGCACAAAAATGCAAATATACCAAGTAAATCTATATTTACATCTCGTATTTATCTCCATATTAACGTCATTAAGCATCTAATTTACATACACCCGCCCGAATGAGATTAATTTTAGCCCAGAGAAACTTTAGCCTCGTTTTCAGTATTTCATTCCACGGCACCACCTAACACGCACACACACACATACAAATGCATATGCGCGCGCACGTTCTTTATATGCAACTGGCCAAAACAAATGAATAAGTAAAACTAAACTCGACTTTGCCAGCTTCAATGTTTTCTATTCTTTTGCAAAGATAATTACATGCATTTATGGAAATATTTGTACGC
>NC_068986.1:92118791-92120816 GCF_001194135.2 Octopus bimaculoides | reverse complement strand
TTCAGTCGTTGGATTGCGATCATGCAGGGGCAACATCTTGAAGGGTTTTAGTCGAACAAATTGACCCCAGGACTTATTAAGTCTGGTACTTATCCTGTTAGTCATTTTTGTCGAACCGCTAAGTTACAGGGACATAAACAAGCAAACACCGGTTGTTAAGCGGTGGCGGGGCAACAAATACACACACACAAACACACACACACACACACACACACACACACACACACTTGCAAGTCGAGTACCACTGTAGAAATTCGCTTGTTTGCTTGTAGTCTTCTTTTTATAGGTACTAGTTTAAGAATTTGGTTACTCTTTCTAGGAAATCTAACGACTCCTTTCGTTGGCCCGTAATGTGTTTTGGTTATCTGTGTGTATGTGTGTGTGTGTGCATGCGTGCGCTGGCTCAGAACAGGCTCGTGGCAAAACAACAATCCCCAGCTTGGCACATATTTGTCTCCCATCTGTTCAGCGTTATAAAACTAAAACCTGAAGGTAATTACAACTTATCTTACAGGGCGTCTGAGGTAAAGAAAGAAGCAACGTTGTCTTGGGGCTGGGAGTTGTCAGGAGCTGGAAACATTAGATTTCCAACACCAGGAGTATATTTAAAATATTTTATAGCATAAAAGTCAGGTGGTGGTTATGATGATGATGGTGGCGGTGCTGGTAGTAGTGGTGGTGGTGGTAGTGGTGAGGGCATGGTAAGGGAAGATAAAAAGAATATGAGAATCCTGGCATGTTATTAAATTTACTACCTGTACGTGTGGATTGCTGTTTGATCATAAACGAAATGAGAGAATAATGGGATAAACAAACGGGTATGGCTGTGGTTATGACGTTCGTTTCTTAACTATGTTGTTTTCAGTTCGATCCCAGCGCTCGGCACTTTGGCCAAGAGTTTGCCTCGAGTTGACTAAAGAATTATGTGAAATTTTGTAGAGAAAAACTGTGTGGAAGCCTGCGGAAGGAATCGTTCCTAGTTTTGGATGACGGTCTTAATTCACCGCTCAATTTAACACCATCGCCTTGACGACCCTTTGTTGTCTTTAGCAGGTTTCATTCCGTTGCAAGCATATAAGGGCCAGGCCTCGGTCTGATGATAATTTCCTCTCCTTACCTGTCGTAGGAGGCGTAAAAGGGTCACGTATACTGTTCGTTGTTTCCTAAGTCAGTAGTAATAAAAGAAAAAGATAGACTCTAAAGAGAGTCTAGTGTTTGGAAGGGTGCATGAAGGGTTTGGGGTTTATTCAGCGAAAATATAATAATTTAATAAAGGAAGGACTGCGTTTTGTTTGCTGTAGTGAGAAGAAATATGAACCGTTTTTGACTGAGTTATGTCACGGGTTCAGTTGGTAGAATCGGTTTACCAATTGCAGAAGAGTTTCGATTCCATGTAGAAGCGATCAAAAGTATTCCAGCTTTAACCATCCCGTGTGTTTCCTGATGTAAAATGTATCCAGGACTACATTATATATAGCATGTCTGTCATTTTCTTTAAGACGATAGGGCACGATCTTAGAGAAATCTGGTCGCTGGTTCCACTAGGTGAAGCGCCCTCGTAACGAATCAACATCATCATCATCTGCAGCAGCAGCAACAGTAGTAGTAGTAGTAGTAGTAGTAGTAGTAGTAGTAGTAGTAGTAGTAAAAGAATTGATCGAATTGCAAGAAATAAATCTTATATGTCTTACATTACGGTCTCAAAATCTAAAACAACATTGCCACATTAATTGACTGCAGAGATTATGAGCATTCTGGTAGCGTTTAATATTAAGTTTGTTTGGTGGTTTTTTTTGTTTTTTTGTTTTTTGTTTTTTGTGGAGGAAGAGGAAAACTATGTACAATTGAAGGGTATAGAGATTTGACTTACTTTTTTTGCCAAATGTTACGGAAACAAGATTTAGCAATAACTGTATTCATCTGTGCCATTTCATAAATGTTACATTTTCATGTTTGCTATTCGTTAAAGGCTTGTCAAATGCCTTGATACAAACTTCCCGAAGCTTCGTAAACGGGCATTAATTT
>NC_068986.1:92116439-92117917 GCF_001194135.2 Octopus bimaculoides | reverse complement strand
TCGGGCTGACAGAAGCCTTGTGAATGGATTTGGTAGGCAGAAACTGAAAGAAGCCCTCGTATATAAGTATATATATGTGTGTGTGTCTGTGTTTGTCTCCCAGCATCGCTTGACAACCGATGCTGGTGTGTTTACGTCCTCGTAACTTAGCGGTTCGGCAAAAGAGACCGATAGAATAAGTACTAGGCTTCCCAAAAATAAGTACTGGGGTCGATTTGCTCGACTAAAGGCGGTGCTCCAGCATGGCCGCAGTCAAATAACCAAACAAATAAAAGAGTATATGTTGAATAATGTAGCTAGAGGAAAACAGGTGGTGATTACGGCTGGAATGTCTGTTGATCGTAGGTCTAATCGAGCGTGGCTAGTCAGGGGGGAAAAAACAACCACCATAAAATATATATCTCTTTCAGCAAACCCGTCATTGCTCAGCAATAATATCCAATAATTTCAGATACCATAACCCTTAACCCCTGTGTAAACACGAACACTAACGAACATCTACGGGATCGCTTCACCTGGTAGTGACAGCAACCAAATCTCCCTCAAATCATATCTAGAGTCTTGTACAAAAAGATGATATATTAGTAATGTTGATAAGGTTTGACTTGAGCCTAAATAACAACAGCATATGAGGTTACTCGATGTGTTGGAGTTAGTAATTAAGTCGCCTTCAAGTGGTACCTTGCCCCCAAAACACACGGGATGGTCCAAGCTAGAACGTCGTTGCCTGAAGGTAAACAACACCAAAACGTAAATTAACTTTCAGATATTTATCTCTTTTCTTTTTCTTTCAGTTACTGCGCTACCTATTTGATCACGAGTTCTCGAGAAGGATGTAACTCCAGCGAATGGGCCAACATTTTGAAGAAGAAGGAAAAGGTCTGTGTGGAGTGTCAACCACTGGCCATGAGCACCGAATTGGGCTTGCGCTGCAAAGGTCACGGCGTGACCAATGAAATCACCAACTGGCACGCTATGGATGTTCCTCACTGCCATGGCGAATGGGTGATGACAACCAAACATGATGACTGCACATGTCACCTGGAAAACGAGAAAGGTTTCATCTTTGTATAATGAAAGGATGTCTTCCATCACTGTAACTAGAGATAGAAGCATACACACGCTCACAAACAAATAAACAAAACAACAGCAAAATGAAAAGAAAAAAAAAACTAAACTAAAAATTATACAAATGACGATGACGACGACGATGATGATGATGAAAATAATGTTGGTGAGGAAAACAAATGATATATAAAATAAATCAAAGAAAAACATAAAACATCAATCGACAAAAACTCTAAAAGAAACACACACATATAAACAGAACTGATATATATATATATATATATATGCACACATATAGCTTACGCAATATGCATACAAAACGTTTCTGTCATATAAATGCCACATATATATATCTATCTATATATTTGTTTGTGTATGTATATGTGTGTAGATATGTAAATATGTACACA
>NC_068986.1:92108848-92114418 GCF_001194135.2 Octopus bimaculoides | reverse complement strand
AGAAAAGGTTTTACGGCCAGACGAAAAAAATTATGTGTGTATGAACGCTGTGAGGCACGAACTTGAAAGTAGGGACGAAGTGAGTTCGCGTGTTTACTCGGCGATAGCCAAGGAAGAAAAGGATTATTGACCGGAAGCATGTGACCATGCCGGGTATCGACCAGAGTATTGGACGTTGTTATACATTGCTGGTCACAATGCCCTCTTTGGTCGTTTAAGCTTTCTAACGATGTCATTCAGCTCGCTGTTCGAACAGGCCAACATTCCCACTGATCGGAAAGCTATTCTGTCACAGGGTTACCCATTTATAGCTAAGTGAACTGGAACGACGTGAAATGATGTGTTTTATTCAAGAAAACAACGCACCACCCTGTTCGGGAATCGAACGCATGATCTAATGATCGTGATACACTAATCACTAGGCCACGCAACTTAACGCAAGTATGTAGGTATGTTATTTATACAAGTTTTTCATGGCAACCATAAGAAGCGAAACAAAACATAAGGGAACTGTCGGATACATATAGTTTAAATATACGTGTTTTCTGCTAACGAAAAAGAATAGCGAACAGATATTCACGTTCACGTTATCGTAAGTTAACTGCTTTACTAGTATAAATCGGTGCTCCGTAACGGGTATGCCGCAGCACACTGGTATACCACGAGACGGCGCTAGGTGTGCTGCAGTGTAACCTGAATATAATTTTTTCCCTATATTTTTAATTATATTTCTAGTTCAGATGTACTGCCGAATTTTGAAAAGAATATAAGTGTACCGCAAGTGAAAAACATCGAAATATTACAATTATTTCTCAGATAATTCATAGTTCACTCAACCACCATTACATAGCTATATTACGTAACAAAGAATTCAGTCTTCACTTTGACTTTTTATGTAAGCATTATCGCAATCTCGTGCAGACAACGATAGATACAAGCTCCGAGCTCGCCAGGAAAACCTGGTACTTGATTGCCACACTTTTTATCGATTCTAAAATAATAATGGTTTCTAAAGCAGATACGAGTCTTCAAATACATTTACAGTGTGTTTGGGGGCTAAATTCGACTTTTTGCATAAAAGAAAAAAAAACACACTATCACATCTAAAAATTAATGTATTCTAAAACTCAAAGAAATATCAACTAGATTATGGCTGGGAGATAAGTTGACTCAGCTTCCACCAAGTCCTCAAGATGGCTCTGGAACCTGGTGCATGCATTCCTCACTGTCCCTTGCAGGATCTTCGAATGTCAGCTTGATCTTGGCCACCAGCTCGGGTCTTGGTGTTGCAGGTAGAGCGGTCGATGACTTTCTCAACCGCATCCCACATATAGTAATCCACTGGATTATAATTGGGGGAATTTGGAGGCTAGAAATTGGAACTGGTGAAGTCGTAGAGATTCTCTGAGGTATGGCAAGGAGCCGAATATGCACCCAAATGCCATCACTGTTTGGATGAACTTGGCTTTCATAATACGCGGGATACCACATGGATTGTTGGCAAACCAGCTGTTGTGTGTCCTGGCAAAAGTTCTTTTCGTCTGAGAAGAACCAGATCATTCTTAGCTTAACAGGATGCCCTAGTTTGTTCACAAACTTCTTGGCCTTTGTGAAGCGTCCTCCTTGGCCTTGACTGTCAGAATTTTACCCTTGTACCACTTGTACGAGCGATAACAAAGTCCTCATATAGAGCTAACTTCATGGTAGCGACTCTAACACCCATCTCTCTCGCCAAAGCCCAGATTCCCTTGCTCAGAACTTCCATCACCTTGTTGAATAAACCCCGACATGTGAACGTAGTCAGAAAGCTTGCTGTGTCCCTTCCTGTTGGTCACGGCTTCGTAGTCTTCGTTGCAACTGTCCGTGTCACTTCTTATAGCCTTTACAATGTCCACAGAGCACTGAGCAGAAGTCAGGATATCGGCATTTTGACTCCCGGCGCGAATCACCATGATACAGGTAACTATTTTCCAATATTCAGACGGCTGGCAACTAACCATGTGAGCTACCTTTTTTTCCAATTACGTCTTTAATCTTTATGCTCTCCAATGCCATTGGCTGTTCAACAATACATCAAGCTGTTCCTGAAAAAAAGGAGACATAAAAAAATTGTAAAATTTAGCCCGAACACCCTGCATAACGAACCAAACTTCTCGCCATGTTTCTCTTCTAGAAAAAGAAAGAAGTT
Organism: Octopus bimaculoides; assembly: GCF_001194135.2. Classification (NCBI taxonomy): domain Eukaryota; kingdom Metazoa; phylum Mollusca; class Cephalopoda; order Octopoda; family Octopodidae; genus Octopus; species Octopus bimaculoides. The sequence goes on along the minus strand of NC_068986.1, from coordinate 92,112,230 downwards.
CTTACTGGAGTGAATAACGTTAAAAAACTTCAAGAACAGACATTTTGTACAAAACTGAAAAAGATAGGATGTGGGTTCACAATATATGATAACGGGGACATCCACCCTGGTATTACTATCGTTTTAGTGTGGATCTATAATATATATCAAAACAGTTTGGTTCAGATTTCTTGGTACTCCGAGTTTCAAGCTAGTCTTCGGCCATTAGGGTTTGAATGAGAGTTCGATTGAACAGAGTCAATGTTTATTACTGGACGTTAGCCTGCGATTGGTCGAGAAAGGTCACAGGGTATAGCGGTTGATATCGGTGTGTCAGCGACAACAGTTAGTTGGAAAATACCGCGTGGTGGACAAGAAATGGTCGTGTGGTTGGGGGGAAAGTAGAAAGGGGTGGTAGACGTGGGGGTGTATATGTAAAAGTATATGCCCATATATCTGCGTGTATGCATCGTTAGCACGCCGGGCAAAATACTTAACGGCATTTCGCCCATCGCTACGTTCTGAGTTCAAATTCCACCGGGGTCGACTTTGTCTTTTATTCTTTCGAGGTCGATATATTAAGTACCAGCGAAACACTGGAGTCGATGTAATCGACTAGTCTCCTCCCTGCAAAATTTCAGGCCTAGTGCCTATAGTAGAAGGTATTATTATTATTATTATTATTATTATTATTATTATTATTATTAGGAAGGCGGTATGATGGCAGAATCGTTTTTACACACCGGGCAAAATGCTTGGTGACATTTTGTCCGTCTTAATGTTCTGGGTTCAAACTCCGCCGTAGTCGACTTTGCCGTTCAGCCTTTCGAGGTCAATGAAATAAGTACCAGCTAAATACTGGGGTCGACTTAATCGACTAGCTCCCACGTACAAAAATTTCAGGTCATGCGAATATAATAGAAAAGACAAGATATTAGGAAGACGGCGAACGGGCAGAATCGTTAGCGCATCGGACAAAATGCATAGCAGCATTTCTTCCGGCTGTTTACGCTCTCAGTTCACATTTCACCGAGGTGAACTTTGCCTTTCAACCTTTCAAATTCTATAAAATAAAATACTAATGAAATACTGGAGCCGTTGTAATCCACGAATCTCTCCCTTACAATTGCTGGCAGTGTGCCAAAATTAGAAAGAATTATTATCTGATAGGTTGACAGAATGGGTCGGGAGGTGTATAAAATATGATTTGTATATAATTAGTAGATCATGCCTGTGTTTTTGCTTTGTTTCGTTTTGTTTTTTTAATGGGGGTGACTATTGTTTTTGTTGGCACTCTGTCGCTTACGACGTCGAGGGTTCCAGTTGTTCCGATCAACGGAACAGCCTGCTCGTGAAATTAACGTTCAAGTGGCTGAGCACTCCACAGACACGTGTACCCTTAACGTAGTTCTCGGGGATAGTCAGTGTGACACAGTGTGACAAGACTAACCCTTTGAATCACAGACACAACAGAAACAGGAAGTAAGAGTGAGAAAAAGTTGTGGTGAAAGAGTACAGCAGGGTTCGCCACCATCCCCTGCCGGAGCCTCGTGGAGCTTTAGGTGTTTTCGCTCAATAAACACTCACAATGCTCGGTCTGGGAATCGAAACTGCGATCCTACGACCGCGAGTCCGCTGCCCTAACCACTGGGCCATTGCGCCTCCACATGGGGGGTGGGGGTGACCATATGCCGATGATATAAAGCATTTTTACAGAGAGCGATTGATTGCAGAATCGTGGGAATGGCGGAGAAATAATTACGAACGAGTCTGATATGCATGATGCATTTCATATTAAGTTCCCACACTCCTAGTTTTCGTCTTCTTTGCGACTGATATGGAATTTGCAACAATTAGTTGTGCTCTTTAAATGCAGCGTTGCAAAGCCCTTAACATGACAAAATGATATGAAGAAAACCTTATCATTCTCATAGATGCTGAAAGCTATCGTGTTCTCGCGTGCTTGTGTACCCGGCCTACATTCGCTATAATATTGCTAATATTCTTTTTATTTCCACGTTTTCTAGAATAAATACAATGCCACTAATTTTCGGGTATGATACAGAGTCAAGATCAATCAGAAGCGATCATATACTTACTTGATAGCGACAATATTTTAACGTCTTCAAGGCGACGAGCTGGCAGAAACGTTAGCACACCGGGCGAAATGCTTAGGGGTATTTCGTCTTTACGTCCTCAGTTCAAATTCCACCGAAATCGACTTTTCCTTTCAGCCTTTCGGGGTCGATAAATTAAGCACCAGTTGCGTAATGGGGTCAATCTAATCGACTGGACCCTCCCCCAAAATTTCGGGCCTTGTGCCTACAGTAGAAAAGAGTATTTTAACGTCTTCAAGGCAGTGAGGGGCAGAAACGTTAGCACACCGGGCGAAATGCTTAGGGGTATTTCGTCTTTACGTTCTCAGTTCAAATTCCGCCGAGGTCGAGTTTGCTTTCATCCCTTCGGGGTCGATAAATTAAGTACCAGTTGTGTACTGAGGTCGATAAATTAAGTACCAGTTGCGTACTGAGGTCGATAAATTAAGTACCAGTTGCCTACTGTGGTCGATCTAATCGACTAGCTCCCTCCCCAAAAATTTCGGGCCTTGTACCTAGAGTAGAAAAGAATATTTCAACGTCTTCGGTGCATGTAACAGAGGATCGCAAAGAAGATTTTCTCAACCTTATTGTTTTTGCTATTCAGTGCTCAGATATTATTTATTCCTAACACTGGCAGCATTCCACACATTTCGAGGAATATAATCGACATCCTCTACTTGATTGATACTTTATTTATTGACTCTGGAAGGAAGAAAGCAAAAATGGCCTCACCAGTATCTAAAGCATCTAAAATCAGATCATAATAATTCTTTCTAGTCCATTACATCGACCCCCAGCGCTCAACTGCCACGTATTTCACCGATCACGAAACGATGAAAGGCAAATTTGAGCACTGCTGTGTTTGAACTTAGGATGTAAGGTGTCATAGGAGATGCCACAAAGTATTTTTTTTTTCTTTTCCCAATACACAAAAGATTCTGCCAGCTCGCCGCCCTGTCAACAGCAAAACAACGACAATAGTAATAATGCTTTTAAATTTTAGCACAAAGCCAGCAATTTCGCAGTAGGGGTAAGTCAATTACATCGCCCCCAGTGCTCAACTGGTACATTTTTTATCAACCCCGAAAGATGAAAGGCAAAGTTGATCTCGACGCAATTTCAGTAGAGAACATAAAACCAGACGAAATGCCACTTAGCAATTTGGCCGCCGTGCTAACGATTCTGCCAACTCGCCGCCTATTATTATTATTATTATTATTATTATTATTATTATTATTATTATTATTATTATTATTATTATTATTATTATTATTATTATTATTATTATTATTATTATTATTATT
>NC_068986.1:92106552-92108752 GCF_001194135.2 Octopus bimaculoides | reverse complement strand
ATCATCATCATCATCATCATCATCATCATCATCATCATCATCATCATTATTATTATTATTATTATTATTATTATTATTATTATTACTGAGTGAGAGAGCAACGTTTGCCATCAAAGTGACACTGGGGTACAAATATACGAAGCCCAGTATACCCATCATGACTACCCGTCTGATAAGGATACACTAGGTACATGCATCACAACCATATGTGCGCGACATGGTGATCTTGTATCAAAATAAACAGCGCATGACCTTGTAGGTGGGGGCCCAATTAGAATCTTCTTCAGGTCGAGTAGCCCATCCCGCTCAAAAGGTCCCTGAATAAGGGTCGCTTAAGGATGTTGAACGAAATACCCATGTTTCCAGAGGTGAATTATCCAAACTCCAAAGAATTCCTTTCAACACATGGCTATGATGCTCCCCCACTACTTCTGCTCATGATCAGAGATGCACATATTGTCAGCCACTAAGGGACATGCTCAGCTGATTAAGGTCAAGCAACTGACAAGCAAATCTGTGGTATTGAGCTGATTATTAGTCGTAGCCCACTTTTTACACCAAGACAAAACATGTACGTGATAACACTTCCAATCAGTTAAGATCAGAAACCATGAGAGCCAGTGCCTGGTACTGCATCAGGGTCTACCATCATTATTATTATTATTATTATTATTATTATTATTATTATTATTATTATCATCACCATTATGATGATGATGAGGAGGAGGAGGAGGAGGAGGAGGAGGAGGACGACGACGACGACGACGACGACGAAGATGACAGCGGCGACAACGACGAGGATGACGCTGATGTTAATGATTCCTGACGAAACCACAAGGTCACAAATTTGGTGTTGGCGAGAGTAGACTGTCGACGATTAATATCGATATCTAATTACGTAAGTGGTATTATCTCATGACCCTTGGGAGGATGATATCTAAAGGTGAACACCAGAGGACTAGAACACAAAACAAAAATAAAAAGGAAATGGCATGGTTGTGTGGCAAGAAGCTTGGCAGAAACGTTACCATGCCGGGCGAAATGCTTAGCGGTATTTCGTCTGTCTTTACGTTCTGAGTTCAAATTCCGCCGAGGTCGACTTTACCTTTCATCCTTTCGGGGTCGATAAATTAAGTACCAGTTACACACCGGGGTCGATGTAATCGACTTAATCCGTTTGTCTGTCCTTGTTTGTCCCCTCTGTGTTTAGCTCCTTGTGGGCAATAAGGAAATAAGAAGCTTGCTTCCTAGCCACATGGTTCCGGGTGCAGTCCCACTACGTGGTACCTTGGGCAAATGTCTTCTACTTTAGCTTCGAGCCGATCAAAACATTGTGAGTGGATTTAGTAGACAGAAGCTGAAAGAAGCCCGTCGTATATATGTAAATGTGTGTGTGTATTTATGTGTGTGCCCTTGTGTCTCTGTTTGTCCCTCATCACCATCGCTTGACAACCGATGTTAGCCTGTTTACGTCCCCATAACTTAGCGGTTTGCCTATAGAATAAGTACCTATAGAATAAGTACTTATTCTATAGAATAAGTATAGACCTATAGAATAAGTTCTTACAAAAGAATAAGTCCTGGGGTCGACTTCTTCGACTAAAAAACCCTTTAAGGCGGGGCTCCACCATGGCTGCAGTCAAGTGATGGAAACAAGAATAAAAAACTGAAAGAATACATATATACATAGATTGTAGCTAGGATATTCTATAATGAAACCCGTCGGAATGATAATCCCGAGGACAAAGAAATACAGACCCACAATATGGTAGAAGCCATAGCCACTCACAATGAAAAGGAATACTGATGGAATGTACCAGTGAAGACCTCAATAAAATGTAAGCACAACAGACCTGATATAATGATTTGGGATAGAGAAGAGAAACAGTGCACAGTTGTGGAAATTAGCTGTCTAGCAGATGTTAACATAAAACTGAAGATCAGTGAAAACGAGAACACCTATGCTGATCTACTCTATCCTGAAGGGAACACAGAAAGAAACAAGGATAGAAAAAAAGAATGTGTAATGGCTAGCGGTGTATCATGGCGAATGATAAGATAAACAGGCCAGATGTAAACAGGCGTTAAGAAAAATAACAGAACAGTAAACACAGCGAATGGGAGTGATTGTAACTCATGTCTTAACACGGTGGCATATGATTATAATAATAATAATAATAATAATATATATATATATATA
>NC_068986.1:92101042-92106395 GCF_001194135.2 Octopus bimaculoides | reverse complement strand
TATACAAGAATGTTCTTGATAGTGAATTCGAAGTTTCGGCCAGCTAAGCTATCGTAGGACGATGGCTTAGCTGGACGAAACTTCCAAGTTAATATCAACAACAGTCTTGTATAAGAATAATAGATATATAGTATAACCCATTAGATTAATGTAAAATTGTTTTTATTATAACTTGACGCAAAAACAAACATTAATCTCTGTGTGTGTGTGTGTGTGTGTACTCGACGAGTTTCCTCACAGTTTCTATCTCCCAAATTCACTTACATGGTTTAACAAAGAAAAGTATGATTTTAGAGCCACTCCATTTCCAAATACTGCATCTGTGGAATCGTTCCAAATTCCTCGTAATAACTTTCCAGGCATTTCTTTCAGTTTAGTTTGTGCTTAGTAAGGATAAAATCAGTTATTTTTTTCTTTCTTTCTTACTTTTTCCCCTGTTGGAATGTATGTGTGAAAGGTGTCAATTATCGCAAGAAAGCCCCTGCTTGTATGTGGTTCCTCAGTATTTCGGAAAACATTTCCCACTGTCATCACCGTAAACGTATTGAGAAATTCTGCTGTGACGGCAGAAAGAAATAATAAATACCAGGTTTCTTGCTCTAAATGTGGAAGAGAGATAACAATTGTGTTTCTTCTCTTCCTTGGAATAAGATAAACAGAAAACAATCATAAGATAAACAGGCCAGATGTAAACACACGTTAAGAAAAATAACACAACAGTAAACACATCCAATGGGAGTGATTGTAACTCACGTCTTAACACGGTGGCATATGATTATAATAATTGTTTGTAATGTAGGCACAAAACATGATATTTAGAGGAGAGTGGCTAGTCGGTTGCATTGACCCTAGTTTTTGACTCGTACTTTATTTTATCGAACCAAGAGCGGAACTCAGCGGAATTTGAACTCAAAACGTAAAGGGCCGGAAGAAATACCCCAAGGTTATTTATGTCCGACGCCGTAACGATTCTGCCAATCTATCGCCTTTTGTCTGATAATGATAATAATTAATATAATTATTATTATTAGGTTTACAGATGAAGGAACATTACAAAGGTAAGTCACAAAATGGTGAAGTTTATGCAGAATCGAGTATAAGAGAACAGGCATATAACACAAATAGTGTAAAAGATAATTAAATTAAGATAATTAAACGTGGTGTCCCAATAGGAAAACAGTCACACGAAATCAATTAGGGAAATCTGTAGATTGCTCTAACTGGTCAACAGGCTCATGCCAAGAATAGATCCATTCATTTGGGCCAGTCTCGCCTATCTCGCCTTTCTCACCCACCTCTCAGCAAATTAAGAGTATACCACCTTCAAATCTTCCTCAAAAAATTGACAAGAGCTTGACAGATGAGTAATGTGTCTCTTCTCAGCCCTTTTGTTCTTATTCACCAAGTAATCAGTTTCACCACAGCCACCAGACATGAAAATGCCTATCCTTTCTTGCTAAAAAAAGACAGGATCTTCAAAACAGACTCGGTTGATAGCTGGATCCAGCTCATACATATAGCAGCTGCTGTCCCGTGTAGCTCGTAACGTATAGTAGCTGCTGTAACGTATAGCAGCTGGTGTCCCGTGTGGCTCGTACACGGAACATGTACGGGCACTACAGTTTCATCGCTCTGTAACAACACGGACAGATCCGATTCACGGCAACTATATTTGCAGAGTTGATATCAAACCAGAAGTTTCTCATAATTGCAGAAACTCTCCGGAATGGACTATTCAAAAAGATTTTCTGGCACCATTGATTGTATTCCCGACAAGAAGGGAATACTGAACGACTGACAACGTCCCAGGTGACTAGCGCCTAATTTTATCCACTAAAGTCAGGAGCAACTCCGTCAAAGAGACGAGTTGTTGACATATATACCGAACAAAAGCAACCATACTCACTCACTTTCAGGAACCTGGAGGGTGTATACCTCAGTGCGTTCATGGGTATCGTCATAATTCGTGACACCCTATGCCTTCACGCAGAAGTGATAGCAGGAGATGGACAAGTGGAACGCATCCCTTCTACGAGAGGCAAGAGGATATACGCTTTAATGTGGTCAGGTGAAAGCAGGGCACAACTGTCATGCGATAATAAATAAGGTGTATATGTTCGCCAACTCTGCCCGAACTTTCGATGATAGCTTCCTGTTAGCTCTTTTGTGGGTGGTACTGGTTACCCTGATTGTAAAGTTATCTTAGTTTCTGTCAGCCTGAAGGTCTGGTTCGAACCAAACCTCGGTAGCTTAACGTGACCATCGGCCCAACATCACACAGCTGGTCGGTTTGGATTTGCTTCTCCAGTTCTACAATTGAGGGGCACTCACTGAATTGTTCAGTAGTGCCCCTCGACACCATTTCTACGTCAAGAATTTCCATATGTTATCTACACTTTCTGGTCCGATAGATCTCCGGAAAAAGATCGAACAAATCATTCCCATCGACGCTCAGAGTTTCCCCGAGAACGTCAGCGCTTCCGCCTGTTTCTAAAAATTGCTAATGTTCAGCTTCCATCGACTACACTGTCTGAAACAGTAAGTACTTGATCACATTCCGCATGTCAGAGGCTTGGTCTTGACTTCTCCTTGACCCAAAACTGCAACTTTGATAAAGAGGCAAGCTGCAAAAAGAAGTGACCTACATGCAGAAACCACAACCAATCGCCATAAAGGTATTTCTGTAAATACCGCAGCCTCAGTGCTTGCCTGTGCATTAACAGCCACGGTATACCGAGTCACGGTGTAAACGGGCTGGTAGCAAATGAACTACTTGACTAGTAAAAAGTGTACCTTTTCGTAACAAGCGAAAGAAGAGACGCTTTAGTCTGGTCAAACGAAAACTTGGACAAGACAATATTTAGTAATTGCACAACAGTTAACAATAATAATGAATCAAATTTTACCATGAAGAATTGGTGAATGTTTCTGTATTTAAAATGCCCCGTGCTGCTTCAATATTTCCTGTTTAGTTTTTATACATTTACATCAATGTTTGGTTAACTGTTTTATTCATTTTATTATTATTATTATTTTCTCAGTTGTGTTTTCCTCAAAGTTTAAGAATTTCTGTTAGATTATGGTTGAGAATTCTGGAACCTTTCGGATATTTCACTCACGTAATCCAAACATTAAAAAACGTTGTTGGGGGAGGAATTACAGAAAAGAGTTTAGTTTATTTAGCATCTCAAGTAAACATTTGGTAATTTCATATATAGTCTCGCTTGAAATTGATCTCGTGGGACCGGCTATGTATAATCCTTAAGGGTTTTAAATTGTTAAATTGAAATAAGGAACATGGTCAACTGCTGACAGCTGATTTCAGTGACACAAAGTTTCCGAGTATGTGTACATATGTACGTGTGTGTATGTACGAGCACGTGTGTGAGTGTGTGTGTGTGTGTGTGTGCGTGTGTAAGTTTGTGTACATGTGTGTGTTCAACATACAACATACTATCGTAGTTGCATTAACAGGGTTATATCTCATACTAGAAATACAGATGTTCCGGTTTATATACCAGGCTTTATGATATATAGATCAGGCCTACTACCTAGAAAGACCAGTGAGATGGGTTTATGCCTCTAAGAAGACCTCACTGCTAGGGATTTTTTTTCGCTCCAACACCATATCACTGATCGGCTATGTGAAACAGAACATCGCACCGACGAGCATAGAAATAGTAATAAAAAAAACACAGAGCAGGTCTATGACATAAGCATATCTATGTATGCATTTGTAGACATAGAAATACCTAGGTTAAATCTTCTCAAAGCCTTAACCCTCACTAACAGCGTTCTACAAACCATTAAATCTGCTGTTAAGAACCCTATAGACGCAAGAAATCCTTTATTTTATAGTTAACCTATTCTAAGTTTAAAACGCGGAGACGATTTGTTTAACGTTTACATCAGTGGTTCCCAACCTGTGGTCCGTGGATCCCTGGTGGTCCACAGCGGTAGTTCTGGGGGTCTGTGAACATGTTAAGCTGATAGACCTTTCAATATCCTGACGGCAGCGAGCTGGCAGAAACGTTAGCACGCCGGACGAAATGCTTAGTGGTATTTCGTCTGTCTTTACGTTCTGAGTTCAAGTTCCACCGAGGTCGACTTTGCCTTTCATCTTTTTGGGGTAGATAAATTAAGTACCAGTTGCGTACTGGGGTCGATCTAATCGACTGGACCCCCCTCCCCCCCCCAAAAAAAAACATTTGGGGCCTTGTGCGTAGAGTAGAAAAGAATATCCTGGAGCCCATGGAAAAAGTCATTTAAATAAAAGGGGTCTTTGGTAGTTAAAAGGTTAGGAACCACCGGTTTATATAATATCTCTCAACGTGGCTTTATTATGTCAAATTATTGGAATTTATATTTTCCTTTATCTTTTGCATGAAAGATATCCTACCTTGCGAGGGGCATCTTTACAGAACCGTTGACCATATAATCTCGCATAATATGAGCGGTCATGAGCTAGATACATTTGAAAAAGACCTCATAAATTTATTTAGTGAAAATAGATTTAAGAATTACACTTAACATTAGCATAATTAACTATCTGGACATAACCTTAAATTTATATATAGATATACTCAACCGTTACAAAATAAAAACTTCATAATGAATAAGAAGTCGAAACCCATTAATGATTCTCAGAATTTTAGTCCCTAATATTGATTTCAAATTTTGGCACGAGGCCAATTTCGAGGAAAGGGAGAAGTCTATTACATCAACTCCAGTACTCAACTGGTCTTTATTTTATCGACTCCGAAAGGACGAAAGGTAAAGTCAATCTCGGCAGAATTTCAGCTAAGATCATAATGACGGACGTAACACTGTTAAGCATTTTTCCCGGCGTGCTGACGATTCTGTCAGTTCGTTGTCCTAATCTTACTCCCTAACATTGAGAACCGTGTCTTCTCATTATTTTCAAGGGAAGTTGAGTTCATTTGTGCTGCTCTTCATCATAATGAAGCTTTTGATAGTTCCACCTTTCCTGGTTTTAAACCCTGCTAATTACGCTTCTTTTAAAAGCCAAATATACGCAAAATGGCTTCCAGAAAAAAAGTTTCCGGTTTATTAGTCGAGTAAAAAAACAACGTATACTCCCATAAATACACGCACTCACATACATACACACATTTTTCTCATTCACACACACAGACACATACACGCATATATTCCACCCATAAAATTTGATCTCTATCTGTGTTAATCCACCCATTTTCTCATCCGCCCTCTATCATTGGTCACAGGTTGTCATATTTTTATATCTGCATCGAAACATATTTCCAAGGTTTTTAAGTAATTTCCTTCTAACGTCTTCAGTATCACACCACCACCACCACCACCACCATCACCA
>NC_068986.1:92099263-92100005 GCF_001194135.2 Octopus bimaculoides | reverse complement strand
TAGACATATAATGCTTACTTTTGGTTATGTTGTTGAAAAAGTATTTATCAGTGAAAAGCCTTAACATTACGAAAATAACTTTCTCAACGATGCTCAAACAACTTTTCTTCGCCGTATTCTCAATAAACAAAGCTACTGTGTACACCACCTGATATTCTGGTATTCGATGTAATTGCTTTCTTTCAGTCACTACATTTTCAGTGGTCTTAGGAAGTGAATGGAAGGGTAACATAGAAGCAAAGTTGTGTGAAATCCAGATGATGTAAGTTGAGAGCAGAAATCAAAGTTGTTAATTGTAATGTGACAAAGACCATCTCAAGACGTTTCTGTCCACAGCAAAGAAGGATAGACGGAAGACGCCAACTTCTGCTGAGACTATCACCACAGCAGTAACAGCACTGAAAGTAAATACAACAACAGCACCGGCAACAGCATGCAACCACAATAGTAACAACAGTATCAATAATAGCTAATGTAAAACCATCAGCCGCTAACGGTAGTAACAGCAGCAGAAGTAACAGAGATTACAGCTTGAACTACATGACTAGAAGCAGTACCTACAGCAAATGCAACACCACCAACAGCGGAAACAACAACTACAAAAACAACAGAAAATACACGATGAAAGGCTACCATATCACTGACAATAGCAACAGAATACCCGGCAAACAACAATTGTATCAACAACAAAACATATCCTATAGGCACATTAAAGGGAAATTTTCATATATATATATGTGTA
>NC_068986.1:92097316-92098722 GCF_001194135.2 Octopus bimaculoides | reverse complement strand
ATATATATATATATAAATTAACAAAATGAGATTTTAAAAAATCCAAGGCTGAGAAAAAAGATTTCAGAACATTTATAAAGAGAAGGTCTTACAGCCGTTTCCGGGATATTTTATATATCCCTTCATCAGAGACGGTGCGAGAAAATGGTTAAGCAATAGTTATTATAGAGAGGATATGAAATACAGACTGAAGTGGAGGAATGAAAACAGACTTGAAATACGTAAGGATATTGTATCTGCAGTTCCATTATTTAAGCAGAATGGTATACATATAAGATTCCTGTACCTTGTGTGTGAGTTCCAGTGGTACAGGAAACTTATATGTATACCATGATCAGATCAGGAAACTTATATGCATACCATGATCTGATCAGGAAACTTATATGTATACCATGATCAGATCAGGAAACTTATATGTATACCATGATCAGATCAGGAAACTTATATGTAAACCATGATCAGATCAGGAAACTTATATGCATACCATGATCAGATCAGGAAACTTATATGTATACCTACTCATGATCAGAGATGCACATATCGTCAGTCACTAAGGGAAATGCTCAACTGGTTAGAATCAAGCAACAGACAAACAAATCTGTAGTATTGAGCAGAATGTTTACTGTAGCCCATCTTTTATACCAAGACAAAACAATGTACATGATAACACTTCCAATCAGTTATGATCAGAAGCCAATGAGAGCCACAGCCTGGTACTATTATTATTATTATTATTATTATTATTATTATTATTATTAGTTAATGTAATACTTCCACTGAGAGCGTCGATACTACACTCTAGGGACCGAGAGTGTATTGTCCTCTTTCGTTTCCCTTGTGGCAAATAAGAAAGCGATTGATATAGCTACTACAACTACTGTTGCTGCTAATACTACTACCACTACTACTACTACTACTACTACGAATAATAATAATAATAATAATAATAATAATAATAATAATAATAATAATTTTGCTGCTGTTACAACTGATATGACTACTACCACTGAAACTACTAATGTTGCCGAAGACCATGTCTTAGGATTTTCTTCTACCCCAATCAGTTTATCGTTCGTTATCCACTGAAACTGCCAATGGTTCACGAAGGATAACCTAGCAGAAAGAAAAAAAAGATCTTCAACCGGAATAAAAGACGTTGCATATGAGAGGAATCCACTGTTTCTAGCATCCGCCGGCATTAACATAAGAGGATAAGAAATACTGACTGATCTTGCACCATGTTTAAATATATTCATCATTCCATGTGTGTCTGGTACCGTTTTCTGTTTCCACTCGGGACAGACGAAAGGAATCAGAAAGAGAGAGACAGAGAGAGAGATAGAGAGAGAGAGAGAGAGAGAGAGAGAGACAAGTAGACAGAGTCATATGCATATGTGTGTGTGTGT
>NC_068986.1:92093213-92096897 GCF_001194135.2 Octopus bimaculoides | reverse complement strand
AATACATGCATATATATATGTATATATAGAGATACATGCCTATATATGTGTGTGTGTGTGTGTGTATATATGTATATGTATATGTATATATATAATGGGGGAGAAAGAGAGAGTGATTGAGTGAGAAAATGTATGTTGTATGTTGTGTGAGGGGAGGAGCTAACGTTTTCGCCTTTAACTCTCAAATAATCGACCCAACGACATTATCGCTCAGAGTTATCTACTATTAAACAAACATAAAGTCTAGCAAGCAAATAAACAGATACAAACAACAGAACGAATAAATAAATAAAATAAATAAATAACAGAACGGAATAGAATCAATAAAAATAAAATAAACTGTAAAGATAGACAAAATCTTTAACTCTTAGCTCTTTCACACACCTCCTCCACCTTCGTACGTTTCTATGAAATGGTTTATAGCTAAAGTGTTATCGGATCATCTCTTACATACAGATCAATACCCGTGGGGCATGTACCATTTTTAGGTACCCAGCAAAGTTTTCATTTGATACAAGACGAAAACAAGAACAACGAAAAATATCAAAAGTAGAAACGGAATATTTTAATAGCAGAAAAAAATCAAACAAGAAAACGTAAAAGAAAAGAAAATGATGGCGGATGTGACATGTTGATTATGGCGCAGAGAAACAGTTTGAATTTATCTAGTGTTTTCGAACATGTGTGTATATGTGTGTTGATTTTGTATTTCTCATGTGTTTGATTGTCTGTCTATGCGTGTGTATGTCGGGCTTGTATCTTTCTTTTAGGCATAAATATATATATATATATATATATATGTGTGTGTGTGTGTGTGTGTGTGTGTGTGTGTATGTATGTATGAATTTATGTATAAATGTATGTATAGTTATGTATGCATATACTTATGTATGTAAGTATCTTCCTCTGGTTTTATTTTTCAAATTTCTCACCAATAAAGAACGGGTTTCTAACCAAGAAACAAGATTCTTTCAATGGAATTTAGACATCAAGTTGGAAGTCATATATGCAAGTATGCATGTACGTGTCGTCACACGTATTTACGTGTTTCAAGTATGAATGTTATCGCTGTACATGATTGAATCTGTGTTGTAACATATGTATGTGTACATATACATATGTTTGCTTGCTAACATATGCGTGTGTATGTACTTATCACGTGCTAAACTTCTAGAACGTTTTACACGTTTTCAAACTGATTTTAATGGCTTGGAACAGTAATTTCCTAATTACCCATATCCTTTCTGAATAGCCCAGTTTCTCATGATTGCTATTAAGAAACTTAATTGTACATCCAAGCGCTCCAATAATTAAAAGTATAAATTTATACAGTGAAATATTTATAAATTTCCCATCAGTTCAGCATAGATGTTTTCATTTTTACTAATATGAACAGAGAAGGCGCGTGGCCTAATGGTTTTCGTGTTACATGCATACTTTTGTGATCATGGTGTCGATTCCCAGATCAGGTGGTGAGTTTTGTTCTTGAGCAGAACACTTAATTTCATGTTGATCTTCGATCATTTCACTATTTGACGTGTAATACGCCATGTACCGGTAGATGCAACGCTGATTTGAAGGAGAGAGTGAGCTAAAGTGCAGCACAGACATTTTATCACTATGAACAAATCCTCTATGCAGGTTGTTCAGTAAGAAATTGCGGAACCGCCATCTTTTATTTCCGACAGTAGAGTCCACAGTCAGTAATACCATACTAACATCTCCTGAGCAGCTGATTCCTTTTATTATGCATACTTTGTTTTGGTCCCAGATCATTATATCTGAACTATTATGCTAATATTTTAATGAGGCTCTGATATGAATATTCAACCAGTATTCTTGCATGTTATCAATAATTATGCTCTCGGCACCACTGTAACATTATTTTTATCTTTAGGACGATCGTTTCTATTAATTTCACTGTATAATATTAAGGCTACACACCGCCACATTAGTGGATAGCAACATGATGACCTGGCGGTTGCTCTCAATGTAGGTGACATCTTAGATGTTAATTCTTATTTCTTTATTGCCCACAAGGGGCTAAACATAAAGGGAACAAACAAGGACAGACGAACGGATTAAGTCGATTACATCGACCCGTGCGTAACTGGTACTTAATTTATCGACCCTGAAAGGATGAAAGGCAAAGTCGACCTCGGCGGAATTTGAACTCAGAACGTAACGGCAGACGAAATACCGCTAAGCATTTCGCCCGGCGTGCTAACGATTCTGCCAGCTCGCCTTAGATGTTAATTCTATAAAGCCTGCACCTATTGCCACGTCTAGATGTTTTACCTGTATTCGTATCAATTTTGTGCATCAAGGATTTCGTCGGTACCTCCTTTTCCTGGATTGCAAAAGTTTCTCCATCCAGATGAGAATTAATATGCTGGTTATTGGTCCCAGAGAGACTGCTTCGGTTCTCTCTGTGGCTGTCACTCTAAAGCTTTTGACAATATGGCCCTACATTATCTTTAACTGATAAACAGACAACTTTTCATCGAATAATTCGCTGCGGCGAAGTTATGAAAATTCCTGAAATTTCAACCTTGGTCATCAGTCGGGGAATGGTTTCCTTGGAGCTCCTTTTCAACTCTCATAATATCATCTGATTCGTGTAAGCAGTCTTGATTCACGTATATTTTTCAATCGGTAGATGTTGCCAAAAAGGTATGGTGCGACATTGAAAGCCTGCTTGAAACAAAGCCAAAGTCAAATTTTTGCATCTTAGTTTAAACTTAGATAGAGTGATTCAATATCACTGTCAATGTGGCGGTTTCTGGTGTTGATTAATAGTTTTCCAGTTAAGTAATCCAAATGTTGTGTGAGTGTTGATACAACAAACATATTTAGAACTATAGAGAACCCTATTCATTTTTTTAAAAATCCTGGACGAGCGTTCTTTCTTACAAGTTCCATCATAAAATATGTTTGTCACCGATCACTAAGTATAGCATTTAAACTTTAAACTATAATGCAGCTCAACAGATTCACGTTTGCAAATTAAAATTAGCATCAATATTTTGATGCCACCAGCACAGTAATTTCAAGGCCACGCACCCACGCAGCTTAGAGAGAACGTTTCTCTCAGTATATTGTATCTTGACCTTGTTCCTTCCTTCACTTTTATATAATTCACCCAGGTCAGCGAACTAGCAGAGACGTTAAGATGTTACATAGAACGCCCGAAAGTATCTATTCCGCAGTCTCTCAACCTTTGGATTGATTAAACTGGTAGAGGGACGAGCGATATGCCTTTCAATATCTGTCCTGGTTCTCTGCATTCTGAAATTGTTTCTCTCTTGAGTAAACATCGGAAGACTTGTTTGTATTGGCAACAACAAGTCTTAAGCGACCGACGGAGGACCTACCTCCCGCCCCACCGCATATTCTATGTAGCTTCTTTGTGTACGCACTATGGTAGTAGACAATGGATTAACAGAAGAGTCAGAGCGTCGGACAAATACCTAGCTCTTTATATTCTGAGTTCAAATCCTGCCGAATGACCTCTGCCTCTCAAAACTGATTGATCATCTCTTTCTCTTCTTTCTCATATGCAAATGCATTCTCACATTTTCATGCCTTTTCTCACACACACATTCTCTTGGTCTTAATCTCTCTCTCTCTCTCTCTCTCTCTCTCTCTCTCTCTCTCTCTCTCTCTCTCTCTCTCTCTCTCTCT
>NC_068986.1:92088612-92090362 GCF_001194135.2 Octopus bimaculoides | reverse complement strand
TATATATATATATATATATATATGTATGTATGTATGTATGTACATGTATGCATGCATACATAAATATACGTGTGTGTGTGTGTCTTTATATCTGTGTTTGTCCACCACTACCGCTTGGTAACTGGTTTGGTGTGTTTACGTTCCCGTAATCTAGCGGTTCGACAAAAGAGATCGATAGAATTAGTGCCAGGCTTTAAAAAATAAGTCCTGGGGGTCTACTTGTTCGGCTAAAACCCTTCAAGGCAGTGCTCCAGTATGGTCGCAGTCAAAATGACTGAAACAAGTAAATAATAAAGAATATATATTGGATCCGAAAATGAGCCGCGAAAACTAACTCAGAATAGCCAGTGGTATATATTTGAGCAGCAGAGATGAACATAAGTCTATTCAATACCATGCACGGTATACTCTTGAACTATTGAATTATTTCCCTTCGAAGAATGGTTGAACAATCGTTTGGTGACAGATAAGATGGACTTGAAATGAGTAGAGATCATCTCCATAGCGAAGATTTCTCCGTAATTGACATGCTATTAAGAAAACGAAAGAGTCTGACTGTCGGAAGACAAGAGAATAATTGTGGACAAGCGTTTCTTATTTCTTTATTGCCCACAATGAGCCAAACATAAAGGGGACAAACAAGGACAGACAAAGGGATTAAGTCGATTACATCGACCCCAGTGCGTAACTGGTACTTAATTTATCGACCCCCGAAAGGATGAAAGGCAAAGTCGACCTTGGCGGAATTTGAACTCAGAACGTAACGGCAGACGAAATACCAAGCATTTCGCCCGGCGTGCTAACGTTTCTGCCTCAGTAAGCCTCATCATGAGAGACGTCGTCCTATCTTATCTTCGACAAACGGGACACTTACATAAAAAGGAATAGAACACATTTATGACTTACGTAATTAGCCTAGAGAAAACGAAAATGAGTTAGAAATAAAGTGGCTAGTGGTATATATTTGAACAGCAAAAATGTATGATAGTACAAGTATCTATATATATATTATTTAGACATGCATAGTATATACATACGAAGGTTGTGCTGAAAAGTATCTGGATTTGGGTAAAAGAAAATACAGGAGAATCAGTTAGTTAAGATTTTATTCAACATATTCCCCTCTCAGGGGAGGGGGGAGAAAGAGATATAGGAGTGTAAATATTATTTATAGATAGATAGATAGATAGATAGATAGATAGATAGATAGACAGACGGACAAACAGACAGATATGGTGTAAATATTACTGATTAAAAAATATATTAAATTTCCAGGCAGAAGCGAGAATGGGTAGTTTCATATTCGAGTTCCTTCGGAAATTTTTTATCAAATTATTTATCGATTTACTAATTCAACTTTGTATATCAATGCAGAACCATTTTGTTGTTTCCTTTTTTATCTACATGCGTGTGTGTGTGTGCGCGCGCGCATATGCACTTGTACATACCAATCGTACATACATACATACATACACACACACACATCGATTCAACAAATACAGTTCGATAAAATAAGTACCAGACAAAATAAGAACTGCGTCGGTATGATAGACGAAACTTTTGAAGGCGGACTCCAGCATAGTCACTGGGTAATGTTGGTATCAGAAAAATAAGACAAAAATATATTTTTTATTTGTGTATGTGTGCGTGTGTGTGTGTGTGTCTGATTCTATGAGTGCGTGTATGCATATGTTTGAGTGTATACACAAATATATATATATATATATCAATATGCATATATATATATATA
>NC_068986.1:92084418-92086957 GCF_001194135.2 Octopus bimaculoides | reverse complement strand
AGGAGAATGAAAGAAAAAAATAGAGAGAGAATAAAATGTGTAAGGATTAACGGTTCAACATGATATATATAGACAGACAGACAGATAGACAGACAGATAGACAGACAGACAGATAAACCGACAGGCAGACAGACAGACAAACAGACAAACAGACAGACAGACAGACAGACAGACAGATAGATAGATAGATAGACAGACAGACAGACAGACAGACAGACAGATAGATAGATAGATAGATAGATAGATAGATAGATAGATAGATAGATAGTTCATTTAAGTCCGTCCAAATTGTAATTATAAGCTGCTGTGTAAGGTCTGGGGAAGGCCAGCAGGCCGAAACTTCGAAGTCACTGTCACTCCTTTTCTTGTATGTAAAAGTTTAATAAACATGTTCTCTACTAAAAAGCATTGAGTAATTCTTCAGTTTGTTGTTAAATTCATTTTATAACTTGACATAAAAATAAATATCAATGTGTGTGCGCACGCGCATGTGCGTGTGCACACGCGCATGTGTGTGTGCATGTGTTTACGGGATCTATCTACAAAAATAACTTCTAAAGCAGCATATCAGCCACATTGTACAACGTGCCTGCGACTGCAGTATTGTTTGTTTATGGGTCACCTTGATCTTCAGTATAATGCAAACAATCTCACATTACGCCAATTAGTCATCAGTTTAGACATGGTTGAGTGAACGTATGTTTAGTGCATTTGACGATTTATTGCATGTTGAGAATAAAGGGGTTCAGAAGAGCCCGTGTTTATCTGAAATTTTGTTTGAAATTGGATAAATACAATACAGATTTTTCTAATATGGCAAAAAAGGCTTATGAAGAGAATTGTTTAAACTGTACGCATTGTGACGACGTTTCCAATGGAGAAAAATGATCTTCAACGACAATAGACGACGATCAAATTAAAAAAGCGAGTTCTCTGATCCCTGAAAATTGTCGTCTGATTGTTCATGATCCGTGAAAATCGTCACCTGATTTCCGAAGACGTAGACAACGTGTTTCAGTAAAATCTTTTTACTAATGAACAATTAATAAATAATGTCACAATTATCTTTCTGAAAAGTGTGATAACAGATGACGAAATGTTGTAGGACAGCCAGGGCAGCACATTGATGCAACCATTGCACTGGTTTGAATTATTGTCAAAGAAACCGAAATTGCTTGTCAGAATCGCTTAAATACGATGGTGTTATTGGTGGCCGTCTTTTTTATTGAAAGAGTGGGTGTTGCGCATTTTCAGTTTGTTCCCCATGGCCAAACAATAATTAGTTTTACATGGCTGTCCTAGAGTGTTTGAGAAATGCAGAGTGAATGATGTGGCCTGAGGCATGGACAAATAAAACCCAAATGTTGCACCACAACACATTTGGTCTTTCTCAACATTTAGTCAGCCTGCACTTCGGATTTGGTTCCTTTCTGTTTCTTTTTAATCTACTCTGAGAGATCTCCGATTTCAAACGGTAGAAGTAATTAAAGAAAATTCGCTACAAGAAATAAGTGCTACTATCAAAAATATGTCCTGGGACGTGTTCTAAAACTAGAAAAACATAAACATTGTGAGCGGTGTATTAACAGAAAAGGGAATTATCCTGAAGGAGCCAAGGCTGATTAAATTGAAAGTAAAGCATTAAATTTGCTTTTATAAAAGTTCAGTTTCTTTCGGAGCAGACATCAAATACATACGTATGTACGCATATATACATCCATGCATGTATATATGTAAATGTATCTGTGTGTGTATGTTTGTGTGTATGCGTGTATATGTGTGTGTGTATACATATATGTCCATGCATACTAAAATAATATATTTGCTTTTAAAAGTTCGGTTTCTTTACGGGTTGAGGTTAACATGCACGTATGTATGCGTTTATGAATGTTTATATGTATATATGTAGGTATGTTTGTATGTGTGTATATTGTATATATGTATGTATGCATACACACGCGCGTACACACACACACACACACACACACACACACAAGCGCATTTATATACATTTATACATACAAACATGCATATATACATACATCTATCTATGCATAATTTATGTATGTAAGTATAATGTCTCGCTTTGTTATTGTTGAATATATAATTATATCAATAACAGAAACCATTATAGAATAATGACGCCACAATTCCTTACTGCCACAACCCCTGCTGAATCAGCCCTTACTGACATAATTTGTTGGATTCAATTTATTAAGATTTGGGGTTCAAACCCTGGTGGGGGTAGGGGTCTACAAAATAGGTGCCACTAAAATACTTGTAATTAGTCAATTCATTCGACTGTACTCTTCCTTCTTTTGTGTAAACTGGAGACATGTTTCTGATGTAAAGAAAAAAAATCATTTCGAATTTTGTCTTTCACCATTTCGAAGTCAAAAAAATACAGTACCACTCAAGTGCTGGGATCATTAATATCGACTAAACCCCTCCCCTCCCCTCAAATTTGCTAGCCTCGTATCAATATCAGAAACAGTAATTATTATTATTATTATTATTATTATTATTATTATTATTATTA
>NC_068986.1:92080646-92084318 GCF_001194135.2 Octopus bimaculoides | reverse complement strand
TTGAGTAACTCTGCGATGGACTGGCGTCCCGTCTAGCTGGTGGGGGGACACATACGCCATAGAAACCGGGAAACCGGGCCCATGAGCCAGGGTCCATAAAAATAATATATATATATATATATATACATATACATAAATATATGTATACGTACAAGCACACAGACATACACACGCATATGTATATCGGCTGAAACGACTGATACATATTCCCGTGAATGAATTCTTACTGTGGTATAAAAATGCCTGCGTTTTTTCTCACGAGACTAAATCTCTTCCACAGAACTAGTGTCACTTCGCTTGTGCTCGAAATGCTCTCAAGCTTGTATACACGTTGTTACCAACCTTAGAATTATTCTTGGTATTATACGAATGAAATGATGCTTCATAACTCATTAAAATGCTCAGGTTTTGATTCTAAGATTTCTATCAATTCTTCGGGCATTGAATACCCGTTTAAAATGTATTAAAGAGTCGATAAAGAAATGACAGTAACTTTCCAGCATTATTAATTGCAAGTAACGAGGCGAGCTGGCAGAATCGTTAGCACGCCGGACAAAATACTTAGCGGCATTTCGTCAGTTTTTACGTTCTGAGTTGAAATGCCACTGAAGTCCTTGCGTTTTTTCCTTCAGGGTCGATAAGATAAGTACCAGTTGAGTTCTGGAGTCGACGCAATCGACTCGCCCCCTCCGACGAAATTGCTGGCCTTGTGCTAAAATTTGAAACCATTATTAACTGCGAGTATTTTTCATAAGCTCACTTGACGTTCAATAGGATTTTCAGATCATGATAACTTAACCAATCTTTAAATGTAAGATGGTTGTTCTAATAACTGAGGTTATGTCTGAGATATCTATTCTAAACGTTGACTCAAAAGAGCTTCTCGGGTCAATCCTCATGCTGTTGACTGCAACAACTGATTTACGTCCCTTGAACACACATTTAGCTATTCTCTTGGTTTTCCAAACGACACCAAGTGGTGACTAACTTTTGAACACTATATGTCATGTTCATTCTAATTGAAAGTCTTCACAGAATCTAGTTATATCGTTTTAGGGCGGCGAGCTGGCAGAATCGCTAGCGCGACGGGCGAAATGCTTAGTGACATTTCGTCTACCGTTATGTTCTGAGTTCAAATTCCCCCGAGGTCGACTTTGCCTTTCATCCTTTCGGGGTCGATAAATTAATTACCAGTTACGCACTGGGGTCGATGTAATCGACTTAATCCTTTTGTCTGTCCTTGTTTGTCCCCTCTATGTTTAGCTCCTTGTGGGCAATAAAGAAATAAGAATCTAGTTATATCGTTTCTACATTTGACCAGCTGATGATATTTACTGATGATGCAGTAGCAGTAGCTGTGTAAAGCAGTCTCTACACAGAAGGAAACCATGCTGAGTAGCACTTAGCAAGTGATCAGAACCTTATCTGTTTACCGCTGATAATTACTTGCACGGCCTTGCTGATATATAAAGTCAGAGAGATAAGACTGTAATGTATGATATCTGCACTGCTTTTTCCCTTATGAATAAGACGAACGTCTTTTCGTCTTCATTTTTTTTATTTTTTGACACTTCAAATGAAATTTTTGGGAAATATAATTCGACGGAATTTCGCTAAGTTTTTAGAACTGTTCAGAAACATGAGGGTCTGTTGTGAGTTCAAGTTCATTCTATTTAAAGCAGGTAACACATCATCTTTTATATCAAGGTAATTACATTACTTGCTAACATTAGCATGTCGAACGCAATGCTTGGCGACATTAATTCCGCTAGTTTGGCTTTTTTTAAAAGGAAGTAAAAAATTTGAAAATCGGCTATAATAATGTCTCATTGCATTGAAGATAAGATGTTCTGGGAAAAAAATTTGGAGAAAAAAGGTTCCAGAGGTTTAAAAAAAAACTGTGTATTTTTAGCCAATAGCGAGACAAAAATTTTCTGCGTTTAGCGGAGCGATGTCAACTTTAAGGTTGTACCCTGTGGAATTTATAGTTTAGAGAAAAATATGTAATATCTTTATTACAGAAAAATATGTAATATGTTTATTACAGAAAAATATGTAATAAACTAACACAGAAAAAATTAAAACAAAGCACGTTGGTGAAAAGAATCTCGTGGTGTGAAGAATCAAGTGTGAAAAATCAGCATAGACAACAGCGGCACAGACAACAGTGAACCACATCACAGCGTGCGGTTGTCATGGTAACATGCTGCTAATGCCATGCTGTCTGTTGATTGGCTAAAATTACCCAAATTTCCCAACTTTAATTCCAAATAACATCAGATTCTTTAATTTACGAAAAAAAGTAATTGGGTGATCGTAATCAAAATTCAGAGATGAGTTGCATCGATATACCAAGATTGAAAGCAATCTGAGCAAAATTAAGAGGAGGCTCATTTTGCGAATGAGGAAGACAAGATCCTTGTTCAAATTTTCACAAGGCTAACTTTACTTTTCGTCCCTTCAGGTTCGATCAAATAAAATACCAATCAAGTAAAGGAGTCAATGTAATCGATTTGCCCCTTCCCGTCCGAGGGTAATATTCTGATCTCGATCCCTTATTCACTATGAAAACCGCGTAACCGGTTGGTCTTATGTATCATACAGCTCGAGGAAAAGAATAACAGTTACTACTCCTTGTGCAAGTGAATAGTATTAAAGAACATTATATGCTTCTCTATTAACTGGTATTTGTGGGCGCTAATATGGCTTTATAGCTACATGAATTGCGGTTCAATTTCGCTACGTGGCACGCTAAACATGTGTCTTTTATCATAACCGCGAATCGAATAAAGCCTTATAAGGGAAATTTAATAATCAGAAATTGCACATATTCTTGAGTGGCAGACTCCATCTGTTGCCTGATTTAAACCCAACTACGTGGTTCCTGAGTACTTTAGTGGAGTCTACTGATTTGCAAGCTTCCGGACCATATATCAAGTTTGAGGACAACTTCCTTCTTCCCTTCTACCAGTAGGGGATGAATGACTGGAAAAGATTCTTCTCCGACTAATTCAAGTCAAGATATATTTTTAATGGTGTGCCTACAACAGTTTGGAAATGGCTCTTGTATGGAGACAATTGTGGACCAGTTACGTTTCTTTGCAGTTTTTTTTTCTTTTTTTAATTACCAGTAGGCCAAGGGCAGCAAACTGGCAGATTCGTTACCGCGCCGGACAAAATTCCTAGCGGCATTTCCTCCGGCTCTTTACTTTATGAGTTCAAGATCCAATGAAGTCAACTTTGCCTTTTATCCTTCAAACTTGACAATATAAGTATCAGTTGACCACTGGGGTCCGCTCCTCTCAATATTGCTGACCACGTGCCAAATTTAGAAAGAATTTCCTCGGAGCTTCGTGATAATTTAGTGTGTGCGTGTGTCCACCACCCGTTTGACAAATGGTGCTTGTATACGTCTCCGTAACTAAACAGTTCGGCAAAAGAGACTGATAGAATATGTACCTGACTTTAAAGCATAAGTCCTGCTGTCGATTCATTCGACTAAAAATTTTCAAGGTAGTGCCCCAACAAGTCCGCAAGTAAAAGACACATCCACACACACATACATACATACATACATACATACATACATACATACATACATACATACATACATATACATATATACATACATACATACATACATACATACAGACACAGATATACATATATATA
>NC_068986.1:92079320-92080524 GCF_001194135.2 Octopus bimaculoides | reverse complement strand
ATATATATATATATATATATATATAGGATCATCCCATAGATAATGCGGTTTTTTCAACTGCATGAACTAAAAGTCAGAGGGAGACGGCAAAGACTACCTTCATCAACTTGCTATAAAAGCAGATAATAATTTTACCTTGTACTTATTCTTAGTGCAAGCTTTAAAGAGTGCAGTTCGATTGTAACAGTTACTTTTTCAACGCTATAATGGAAGTGACAAAGGAGAATATTCCGCAGTCTTTAAAATCATTTGGACGGAAAATATATGAATTCCGTAGATGAGGTCAGAACAGTAATGGAGGAGTATCTTTTGTCACGAACAAATGAATATTGGAAGACGGTCATTGCAAGTCTACCAGATAGATGGAAGAACATTGTAGAAAATGGAAGAGAGTATATTTTAGATTAAGAAAGAACTTTATCTTTATTTTGAGAAATAAAAGAAGTATAAAAAAACGCATTATTTATGGGATGACCCAATACATTCGGAGTGGACAAATAAAAGAAAAGGACACTCAACACAGTAAGTTACATGTATTATTTAAAAAGGAATAAATGCAGCGTGGCTATAGGCGCAGGAGTGGCTGTGTGGTAAGAAGCTTGCTTCCCAACCACATCGTTCCAGTTTCAGTATGTGTGGCACCTTGTGTAAGTGTCTTCTACTATTTCCCCGGGCCGACCAAAGCCTTGTGAGTGGATTTGGTAGACGGAAACTGAAAGAAGCCCGTCGTATATATACATGTGTGTGTGTGTGTGTGTGTGTGTGTGTGTGTGTGTGTGTGTGTGTGTGTGTGTGTGTGTGTGTGTGTGTGTGTGTGTGTGTCCTCGCCATCGCTTGACAACTGATGCTGGTGTCCCCGTAACTTAACAGTTCGCCAAAAAAGACTGATAGAATAAGTACCAGGCTTACAAAGAATAAATTTTGGGGGTCGATTTGTTCGACTATAAGGCGGTGATCCAGCATGGCCGCAGTCAAATGACTGAAACAAGTAAAAGAATATGTATCTTTTACACAGTTTCCGTCTATCAGATTCACTGAAAAGGAATTAGTCGATCCGGGGCTATTGTAGAAGACCCTTGCCTAAGATGCCACACAGTGGAACCGAACCAAAACCCATGCGGTTGCAAAGCAAGCTTCTAAACAACACCACCACGCCTACCTCTATACTTTTATACACTTATATATACATACTCATACAACAAGG
>NC_068986.1:92075974-92078381 GCF_001194135.2 Octopus bimaculoides | reverse complement strand
ATATATATATATATATATATATATATATATATAAACATATACATACTCCTATGCACATCCTAACACCTAGCGTGTATGTGTATGTACCTACGCGGGGGAAGTGTTGTATGAATGAGTGTATGAGTGTGCATGCCTATGTGTATGTGTATATGAATATGTTTTGGTTATATGTATCTGTGTTTGTATGTGTGTATGTGTGTGTGTGTGTGTGTGTGTGTGTAAGAATGTACAGATGTACTTTAGTGTATGAGTACGTACAAATGTATCGTCAAACATGTACGTGTATATAAGAGATGTATGTTTATTTATGTGTTTATCTGAGGTTGCGGCCGAGGATATCTGTATTTGTAATGTTTGTATGCGTGTATACATCTATGTACGAATATGAATACGTATGAGTGTGTTTGCGTGCGTTAGAGGCACATAAGTATGAGCACAGGCTTACTTAGTCGTTAAGGAGTCTGCTTCGCAATCACGAGATCTTAGGTTCGATCCCGTAACGTGGCATCCTGGACAAGCTTTGGGAGAGAATCTGAATGGAAAAAGAGGTTCTGGTCGTGTTTGATAGCATGTTGTCAGAGGAAGATAATCGTACGTTAGGTATTACCTGTATACACAATTATTACATACACACACACACAAACAAACACACACAAACACATATATGTAGTGTACATAAATTTTACCTCGCTAAAATTAGTTCAATCGAAATGAATTACCTTCATATGAAGCACTCAATACAAAACAAGTGTGTTACGTTTTATGTTTTTTAGTTAAAATAGTTGCACCACGTTCGTTTCTATCACTGGTCATCCACCAAAGATCGAAAGGATCGTAATGTGTGTGCGCACGCTCGTGTGAATTTGTGTGTGCTTAAATATATGTATGTATTCAACATGACATTACTTATTGAAGATATACACACATACAAAGGTTGGCTGGAAAGTTCATCACCAAGATACTTTCGTGGAATGTGACCAAATGAGGTTCATTTTTTTAAATAGTCCCCCTTGCAGTCCACACATTTCTTCCATTGGTATTGCAGTGTCTGGGTCCCATTGGTGAAGACGCTTTCATCCTGTTGATCAAAAAGCCATCAACAGTAGATTTTTTCATAGGGAACAGATGATAGTCAAAAGGAGAATAGGGATCAACCATCTGAAAACCGCAGTCATGCATAGCAGTCATTGAAACCAAGGTCTTGTGTACTGGAGCATTGTCATGATGAAACAAGAACTCTTTCGTCAGTTTTCCCGGGGGTCAGGTCTTGATACCCTTTCGTAAAATGCCTCAGCAATTTAGTATGCCATTCTCCATTGTTGATGTGGCCCTTTTAAAGATATTCAATAAATACAATGCCTTTTGCAACCCCAAAAAATGAGGCCAACGCTTTCCCAACAAATGAAACAACCTTGGCCTTCTTTGGAGCTGGTGAGGAGGGATATTTTCACGGCATGGATTGTTTCTTTGTCTCTGGTTGAAAGTGATGAACCCAGCACTCATCCTGGGGCAGGAAACGTTCATGAAAACCATCTGGATCTGCCTTGAACAATGTCAGATTCACCCGTGATATAATCAGCCTAGTGTGTTTTTGATTAGGTGTCAAAAGACGTGGCACCCATCGAGCTGAAACCTTCGTCATGCCAAGTTCATTGTGCAGGATATTCTCAACTTTCTCACGGGATATACCAACAGCATTGACAATTTCATTTACTGTCGATTGCCTGTCGTCCATCACCATGTGGTGAACACGATCAATGATTTCCTCAATTGGGATAGTTGCAGAACGTCCAGATATTAGATTATCTTCAAGATCCCCTCCCCCTACCCCACCACTAAATTCAGCTGCCTACTCTTGCACTGTTGACTAAGTTGGAGCGTTATCTCCTAACGTAGCAACCATATCAGCATGAATGTCTGTTTCCTGCAGTAATTGATGACACCACGATGCCAAATTTTGCCTATTTTCAAGAGAAATCGCTACTAGTCACTTTTGAAGTCATTTTTCAAGAGTCAGACGTCAGTTTACCTGGAATGAAACAGTGTAGTTATTAATAAGAAGAGTTGAAATTAATATATGCAAGATTTCACAGCTCTATCATCACTCCTTCAGTCCACCCTCGTATATATATATATATATATATATTCTTTTCTGCTCTAGGCACAAGGCTCAAAATTTTGTGGGAAGAGGCCAGTCGATTAGATCGACCCCAATATGCAACTGGTACTTAATTTATCGACCCCGAAAGGATGAAAGGCAAAGTCGACCTCGGCGGAATTTGAACTCAGAATATAAAGACAGACGAAATAATGTATATATATATTCGTGTGCCTGAGTGTGCTGCATGAATGTGCATGGGTACGCATGCATGTGTGTGTACGTGTGTGTGTTTGTGTGTGTGTGAGA
>NC_068986.1:92075654-92075964 GCF_001194135.2 Octopus bimaculoides | reverse complement strand
AGAGAGAGAGAGAGAGAGAGAGAGAGAGAGAGAGAAAGAGAGAGAGGGCGAATGTGCAGACGTATGTTAGTGCTTAGGCACGTACAAATGTATGTCTCAAAAACAAAGGATGGTTATGGTTGGAATGCTCTTGAGCATAAGCGGTTAGTCAGAGCTGACCTAGGGCTAAATAAAAGCCAGATCATCGTCAGCAGCACCACAGCCACCACCACCATCATCACCACTACCACCACTACCATGCGGTCGCCGTCACCATTGCTATTATCAAGTTCTTTCAACATCGCTAAAAAACTAAACGAAAAAAGAGAAT
>NC_068986.1:92068529-92073915 GCF_001194135.2 Octopus bimaculoides | reverse complement strand
TATATATATATATATATATATTGAATAGGATTGATAGTTAGATAGATAGATAGATAGATAGATAGATAGATAGATAGATAGATAGATAGATAGATAGATAGATAGATACGGAATAGAGAGTTAATAAGTAGAGATATTTTGAGAACGATAAAAAACTCCTACTATCTCTCTAATATCTTCGGAAATATTTGGCAGAATCGATGGAGCAGAGAGCGGTGGCATTATAGTAGTGGCAGAGCAATTGGTTACATGTCTTGTGGTATTTAGTTACGTAGCTTTTATCATTTTTTGCAGAAACTCTGCTGGGGTCGGCATTGCCATTCACCCTTCCATAGTCAACAG
This sequence comes from Octopus bimaculoides, assembly GCF_001194135.2. Taxonomy (NCBI): domain Eukaryota; kingdom Metazoa; phylum Mollusca; class Cephalopoda; order Octopoda; family Octopodidae; genus Octopus; species Octopus bimaculoides. The sequence goes on along the minus strand of NC_068986.1, from coordinate 92,073,573 downwards.
AATAAGTAGCAGTAAAGTACTAGTATTTTTGAATCATCTACATCCTGACCCTAAAAAGATATGGCCTTTGGCTACGATGAAATGATAAATTATTATCATCATCATCATCATCATCATCATCATCATCATCATCATCATCATCATCATCATCAAGGCGGTGAGCTGGCAGAATCGTTAGGAGGCCAGGCGAAATGCTTAGCGATATTTCGTCTGTTTTTACGTTCTGAGTTCAAATTCGGCCGAGTTCAAATTTCGCCGAGGTTGACTTTGCCTTTCATCCTTTCAGGTTCCATAAATTAAGCACCACTGAAACACTGGAGTCGATGTCATCGACTAGTCCCCTCCCCCAAAATTTCAGGCCTTGTGCATATAGTAGAAAGAAGGATTATTATTAATATCACCATGGTGACGATCTAGCAGAATCGTTAGCACGCCGGACGAAATGCTTAGCGGTATTTCATCCGTCTGACTTTGCCTTTGAACTTTTCGGAGGCCATAATTTGTCCCCAGTTAAGCCCTAGGGTAGATGTGATCCACTATCCAGCTCCTCTAAATTTCAGGCCTTGTGTCTATAGTAGGAAGGATTATTATTGTTATCATCAAGTGGGGATCTGACAGAATTCTGAGCAATCCGGGCAAAATGCTTAGCGGCATTTCGTCCGTCTGTACATTCTGGGTTCAAAATCCACCTGTGTCGACATTGCTTTTCATCCTTTCGGAATAGGAGGAACAGCTACCTATTGAGCACTATGGTCGATGTAATCGTTTTATCCTTTCTACTAAAAGCACAAGGCAAGAAATTTTGTGGGAGGGGACTAGTCGATTACATCGATCCTAGGTTTCACTGATACTTAATTTATCAGCCCCGAAAGGGCGGAATTTGAACTCAAAGCGTAGCGACGGGCATAATACCGCTAAGCATTTCGTCCAGGGTGCTAACGATTCTGCCAGCTCACCGCCTTAATAATAATAATAATAATAATAATAATAATAATAATAATAATAATAATAATAATAATATAGTGAAGTGAAAGTACGTTATAAAAATAAAACGACTGAATAATAATAATAATAATAATAATAATAATAATAATAATAATGATGATGATAATAATAATAATAATAATAATAACAGGAAGTGCAAAAAATCGTGTTAACTGGAACGACTCATGTACTGAGAAGAGCATTATTGCTGTGAAAACAACATCCATTCATGAATTTATTTATTCATTAATTTTTTTTAATACATATTTTACCTGTGAATTTGCGTGTGTAAACTGGGAATGCAAACAATGAGCTTCTCTGCCCTAGGTGTACGGAAAACACTCGGCGAGAAATAGAAGAAAATTTGAAGAAAGAAGGAAAAAAACAACATAATAATAATAATAACAACAACAACAACAACAACAACAACAACAACAACAACAACAACAACAACAACAACAATAATAATAATAACAATAATAATAACCGTTGTAAAGACTGACGTATTGTACAGTTCATCAGGAACACGTGTAACAATACTTTGGATAAATGTCATCTACTATAACTCCAGGCAGGCCCATTGTATGTGACGAAAACTGGGTGGAAGACCGTCGCTTAATGCTTGAGTCTGCACTAAACTCCTAAAATAAATCTTTCAATAAAGAACACAAGGATATGAGATTTTTCTGCTATGCATAAGTTGCATTTCTTACATCCAAGAATTCTACCACACTGCTTAATTCCAGATCTGAAATTTTTAGCAAGGGCAAACACGTAGATAGGTTTCTTTTGTCGAAGTGGAGAACACCACCAGCTCCGGATTGAGTTTCTGTTTCACAGACTTTGGCATATTTTCTATTATATTGTTGTACACCAACTGCATTAATCGTGGTTTCTGCAATCAGGGAGGACGGGGATCTTGATTTTCTTGCTTTTCTTTCTTTCTTCTCGTTCCATTTTTAGTATTAACATTTTTTGTCATTTTTTTCTTTTCGTTTTTTTTTTTATTATTATTATTTTCTTACTGCCCATCATCCTGGTTTTTAATATATATCTAACGCATACACGGACACTCAAAGATTGGTTGGAAATACATGGCGTGTTTTATAAATATGCATATTTAAATTATCGTAAAAGCAAGAAAGTATAAGTAACTCTTTCGTAATGCATATTAAATTGATATTTATTTCTCACTGAATAGAGTACTTATTTGTTGATTCTACTTATATTGGATCTACGATATGTGTGTGTGTCTGTCTGTCTATCTGTCTGTGTCTGTGTGTTTGCGTGTGTATCTGTATGCATGTATATACAAAATTTATATACATGTATATATATATATATATATATATACACGCACACACACACATACATACACATATATAATTGACTGTTCCGTTAGTAAGATCAACAAAAATGTTCTCCATCCAGTGAGAGATAAATATCATTTAATATACATAATAGTTAAATTCGAGCTGCTATTAATTCCATGCTGGGAAAACACTATTAGATTGTTTGGACCCACATGACATGTTATATAAGCTTGTCAGATTATAGTGTTTTCACAGCACGAAACTAATTGCTAGAACTTGAATACCCTCTGTTTGTTTGTGTGTGTGTGTGTGTGTGTGTGTGTGTGTGTGTGTGTGTGTGTGTGTGTGTGTGTGTGTGTGTGTGTGTGTGTGTGTGTGTGTGTGTGTGCATACTCTAAAGGTACTGAAAAACAGAAAAGCTGCAGATCCATGTGGAACCTTGTTCAAAACCCCGTGAGTGGATATCTACCCCCTCCATTGACTTGGAAGCCTCCACCCTACCACTCTACAGAAGACAAAAGGGCAAAGCAAAATACCCACTGAACAGGAGCTAAACTATCAAGTAACAAGCAAATCAAGATCTTAGCGACTGAAAAAAACTGGTATCAGATCATCTATCAATAGCTAGCAAGGTACTTGCAGGATCATTTTTGAGAGATCGAAAAATGCAGTCGAACAGATGTCAAGGGCACAACAAGCAGGATTTAGAAAGGATAATATTCTTACACTCTGGATCATCTTCTAACAATCACAGGAATGGCAGGCTCCCCTCGCTTTCTATTTTATCGAGTTTTAAAAAAAGCTTTCAATTTTGTTGGTAGGAAGGTGACTTGGGGCGGGGTCTACTCCGCCGCTGTGGAATCCCCAATACGCTCATTGATATCTACAAAGATACCCATCGTCAAGTAATATGTAATGGGAGATTTTCGAAATAAAAACAGGAATAAAGAATGGATGATTATAACAAACTAATGATCTGCTTGAAGGCGATTCACTAGGTGAAATTACACTAAAATATAAATAAATGCGCCCTTTTAAAGCCTGGCCAGGCTCATGGGCCCGGTTTCCCGGTTTCAATGGCGTATGTGTTCCCCAGCTGGACGGGACGCCAGTCCATCGCAGCGTTACTCATTTTTGCCAGCTGAGTGGACTGGAGCAACGTGAAATGAAGTGTTTTGCTCAAGAACACAACGCGTCGTCAGGTCCAGGAATCGAAACCACAATCTTACGATCATGATGCTGACACCCTAACCACTAAGTCACGCACTTCCACTGAAGTTACACTACATAAAAAAAGGGGGAGCGTAAAATGTAGATGCTGAAGGATCTAGATTTACGGACGACAATTGTCTGATATTTAAGAATGCTGTAGACACACAGAGAAAGACAGCTTGACTAACAGATACACCAGTGAAAGCCAGATCGAGGCTTAACGTTGAAAGACAGAAATCATGAAGATTGAAAGCGATGACCTTGGCTTTCTCACGGTAGCAAAAAATAAAAAGTCATATGTTGAATGAAGTGGAATGTTTTATGTATCTAGGAGACGAAATGTCCAGAACTAGCTGTACAAAACCGAACGTCGCAATGTAACTTGGAAAAGCGATTCAAGCTCCAACGATTTAAAGCTTGTCTAGAAAACAAAAAGTTCAGAAGTATTTAGCTGCAAATTTTTAATAGTAAAGCCAAATCTGTCTTACTATATAACGGCAATTAGTGGCGAATGAATATGTTCGCCGCTAATTGCCATTGTTTTAAGGTATTTCGGAATGTTCGGAAGACTCCAAGCATCCAGAAATATCTTAAACATTAGATATCCGTAAATTTTGAGCCACAAATACCTCTGATGCAGAACCAAGCAGGAACTATTTGACTGACAAATAGGAAGATGTAAGTGGAGATGGACAGGCGTTACATTAGAAAAACCAGAATAATGTTTGGCAAAGCAAACATTGGAATGAAATCCAGAATAGGAAAGGAAAGCAGGACCCTCGGGGATTACGTATGTGAGATCGATAGAGAAGGAATGACAGGTGATATAGATAACATGGAAACAAGTGAAAAGAAAACATTGGACAGCATCCATTGGAAGATTGCTATAAAGAATTTATGTTCTGCCAGGGATACAAACAGACCAACTTGATGATGGTTGTGTGTGTGTGTGTTTGTACATACATACATATATATGTACAAACATGTATATTCTTATCTAATACACTTAAAGCTATGGGTGCTGAGATATTTGTTTATCCGTATTTTTACATGCATCTGTGTGTATAAATACGTGTGTTAACTATGAATGTGTTTCGACACGTACACAGTCGTACGTGAGCGTCCCTAAATTTTAACGATAATTTTAACGACCGACAATCCCAGAATTTGAAACTATATCCTATCTCTCCCTATTTGCTATGTTAGTGTTGCACTGGGATCAGACGGGAGATTGGGTCCTTTAAACAAAAATAGGGCGGTGGTTACTCTTTTGCTTCCTTCAACCATATCTTCCTCATTTTTCACGGGACTCTGATCCCTTAATTTGATTATCTGAATCGCTGAGTTGATACTAAAACTTCTAACGTGAGCAGTCATTAATTTCATCCTCCCTCACACCGTCAACAGACATAATTATGAGATATGAAGGGTGAGGCACAGTACCACAACGTCTTCCACTCTCACTCTTCTTCGCCCCTCACACACACACACACACACACACACACACACACACACACACACACACACACACACAC